>NC_087210.1:74554052-74626552 GCF_015104395.2 Macrobrachium nipponense | reverse complement strand
TTGATGTCATACATTTTTTAAAGACCAATGAGGACTTATATACATCTACTACTAAATCTCTCTCTCTCTCTCTCTCTCTCTCTCTCTCTCTCTCTCTCTCTCTCTCTCCCCACCCTGCGAGCAACCTGCAACTGTCGACTCTCTACCCCACTGCATAGGTCACCTTGGGAGGAGAAGGGCAGCTGGTTAATGGCAGAAGTATAACACTTAATAAATATAACAGGCACTTGAAAATATATGAATGAAAAACTTAATTGTTCCTGTTACTAGTTGCTGTCAGCAATACCGTCAACATTAATAAAAAAAAAAAACTTGATAATACCACGATTCTTTCAAACTGATTAAAGCATAAAAAAAATACACTATGGTTCGACTAATGGGACAAGGATAACCTTTTCCGCCTTTCATCTTTGCGCACCAAAGATAATTGCGACGCCCTCCACCCCCCCATCCCCCTCCCTCAAAACCAAATTACAAAAACCGTTCAACCAAATCAAAATCAAACATGAACGTTGCTTCATAAATCAGCAAACAAACACTAACAACAATATCTGAGAGCATTCCAAATGCCAAAGGTGAACCCGGCAAGACCGTGCATGTACTCGGAAACCCGCCGCCGCGAGCCGTGAGGGAGGTGGGATTCTGAAAGGGACGTTTGAGCGTTGGAATGCCATAATATGTTATCTGATACTCCAAGCGTGCCCTTAACCGACGCGCTTTTGGCTTTTTCACTTCGCTGTGTTCTTTGCACTTAAATTGGCCAATTTATTGGCTTTTATATATACCTACCTTTCAGTGCAGGTCGATTGTTTTATTCTCTGCCCAACTGAGAACAATATTTGACTGTGGCTTCCTAAATCATTATTATTAGTATTACTATTCAGAAGATGAACCCTATTCATATGAAACAAGCCCACTGGGGCCGCTGACTTGAAATTCAAGAATTACATTATTAGATGACACTGCAACGTGAAGAACTAACATATCTTTCTCATCAACAAAAACTTTACATACTCTGACTGGTAAATGTCAACAACGAGTTAACGTAACACGAACGTTGGAGGCAAGCATACAGGCCTTCTATTACTGTCTGATAACAATAAACATAGGGGGAAAATAAACAAAAGGCACTCGGTACACGGAGAGATGAAAAATCCGATTAGTGCCACGCATACGCAATTACAAACTTTAATAGAAATGCCGTTATGCAAAAAGACTTTGGTAAACATTCAAATTTGAATAACTAAATACAAAAAAAAGGAGAAGACATATTGGTAGCTCGACATAGTCTCAAAGAAACAAAAGAAAAACCCAAAATGGAAAGGAGGAATATTTCGCAATCGAGAATGCTGCAGACCACAAAAGTACGTGATTCTCGGCTTCTCTCTCTATTATCTCATAAATCAATAACCTTGGGAGAGATAAGTGATATCTCTCAACAGGCGCAGGAGATGAGTCAGCTCCTACACAAGGATGTCAAATATGGATTCTACAGCCTCTTGGTTGCCAGTTGAGAGAGAGAGAGAGAGAGAGAGAGAGAGAGAGAGAGAGAGAGAGAATGTTCCACTGAAAATGCTCATTCGTAACAAAAAATAACATTATTTTCATTGTGAAGGTGTAGGCCACTTTTCTTCTATTCAACAATTTCTGAAGCAAGAAACTAACACCCCAACAGACCATCTTTCACTCCATGTCTTATGTAGAAAAAAAATGCACTCTGAACTCATCAGTTAATAGTTAAATGCACTCGTGGGGGTGGGGGAGGGGGAGATGGAGAATGCGGATGGGGGGTCCTTCTGCCATCACATCTTCGTAAACAAGACTCTCAAAATGACACGATGGGCACAGATATTACTACAACACCAGAGAGACAGACAACAGCCCACACTCCCATAATCGATCAAATAACCGAACAAACGAAAAACTGATGCCTGGCGGAACACCGGCAGAAATTGGGATAATAGAATAGAATATAGATTTTAGGCAAAAGGCCAAGAACTGGGAGCTATGAGGTCATTCAGCGCTGAAAAGGAAATTTGAGATAAGAAGGTCTGAAAGGTGTCACTGGAGGAAAACCTCGCAGTTGCACTATGAAACAATTGTTAAGAGGGGGTGGTAAGTCGCCTACAGTGCACCACACGAGATGCACTAACGGCACTAACCTACGGGAGGATTTGGGAGAATGTCGTGAAGGGCAGAGCAATCGGATAAAAATGACTTGTTTATCCTCAAGCATGATCAACTATGAAGAGAATCAGCAATATTTCATGTTCCATCAATGGGCAAGCCCAAAGAAGATTAAGATAACGAGCTATTAAATGGTAAAATAAAAGTTACAACACAAAATGATGGCACACCATGGATTCAATTCTATAACTGAATTGAGCCAGCGTGTCACTTAAAACACAGGAAGGGAAATTATTTCAAGGAATTAAGGTAACAAACTAAAATTGGAGCAATGAGTAACGAAATCTAATTTTGGAGGGTTCAGTCCTGTGGAGAGACTGTGAAATTGGAGCAGAGGTGTTACATCGAGAGTTCCTTAACCTCCAAGGGGATGGGGATCGAGTGAGCGTTTAAGATAGTGATTGGAGCAGCATATTCAAATGGGCTAGAGCTTATGATCGGTCTTTCGTGTAAGAGTATAAAACTACTACTCGGCTATGGAAGTTTTGTGTATAAGAGGTTAATCATTGATCCAGATTCAATGGAAAGAAAAAGAACTCATTTAAGAAAATATTTCTCAAAGAAGAAGAATAAAGAGCTTAGATTTCCCTTCAGTGCACAAAACTCAAGGATGGCCATGTAATAACGAAAATTAAAAAGTAATAATAAGCTATTCACTGCAAGCTGCGACGAAATAAATTAACCGAGAAGTAAAAATATCGTATTATTATTCAAACCATTGACACAATAAAGAGGTTTACATCTTTTATAATATCTAAAGCTCTTCACAAGACTGAAAGTTGAAGGATTTCACAAAGAGTAAAAGCCAACACTACTGAGCCAGATCAGTCCTTGGCACACACACACACACACACAGTGGAACTTCCCGCATCCACTGGCATTATAAGAGAAATATCAGCTAAAGAGTAAGCTAATTATCTTCAACAAACCGAATTAGAGATGAAATTCCTGGTTTCAAACAAAGAGAGAGAGAGAGAGAGAGAGAGAGAGAGAGAGAGAGAGAGAGAGAGAGAGAGAGAGAGAGACTTTTTGCAGCTGCTTATGAAAAGAATGTTAAAATGAAGACGATTCGTTATGGATTGAAAACAACAAACACGACATTTACGTAGACCAGCAGAGGGAAAACAATATAAACGCAAAAAAAAATCCTTTTGCCAATATAAAGGGTAAAAACCTTCATTATTAACACTTTCATTTTCCCTATGCATAAACGTAAAAATCCTTCATTTCGTTAATATACACACTTAAAATCGTTCATTTTGCCATTATAAAAACTTAAAAAAAAAAACCTTAATTTTGCATAGTACGAGTTTTGAGGACGCCTACGATTTAAGCTCCTATTCAGAGGACTGGAGTTCGAATAAGCATAAGAAAGGACATCAATGTATTTTAATGATATGTGGAAAACATGGTAGTCATAGTACTTAAGTCGCCAGTTTTGATTTTTTCAGCCTATAACTTCTATAGCCATTTTGTCATTTTTGCTTCTAATAACACTTTTAACGTATTTTCAAACATTTATTCGCAATACTGTAGAGCCTTGTCCTAAAAATAACGTCAATTATCCCAATATATATTCAACCAAGGCTAGATAGATGACAAAGGAGGCTAATATTATAAACACAACAAAACTGCTACTAACTACCGTAACATAAATGATATCAAAGGTTCAACGATTTGTGTTTAGCTAAGCCGAGACGACTGCTAAAGCTTGCTCTGAAGAAAACGAGAGGAGACACAAGAGGTGCGGATAAGAGCTCGGTTGGCCTCCCCACCTTTCGGCCCCCAAGACTTATCCACTCCTTGAATGAAGGATAAGTGCTTAAAAGAAGTTCAAGATGATCCTCGGTCCCTATTCACACACACACACACACACACACACACACACACACACACACACACACAGTCCTATAGGCAGAGAACACTTGGTTGAGATTCAAGTCAATTTAAATTCCGAGTCGAGGAGTGATGAATGACAGCAGAATATGGCGTTTCCTTAAATAGACTCAACTGGTATGGTGGGCGTAATTAGATCTGCTAAGTTTAATTCCACGCTGGAGAGTACTTTAATGAAAACATCCGTGGTAATCAATGTTCCTATTATGGACATGCAGTATCTTATTCTCTGATCTTTTTCGTGGATATGATTGTATACAAATACTTGTTTTTTTATTTGTTTTGTCGTTTTCTCTCTTGTTGTTATTTGATCGGATTTGGCAACAGAATGTAATTTGCCTTCTCTTCTATAGAAGCACTGTCTTAAGCTCGTATATAATCACAGCCATAACTAAAACTAATACAGTAAAAACCTTTTACATCATCAACAAACTTCATACGTTCTAAAACTGTCTACTTCAGGTTCTCTGCTCAGAGGTTGCTCTTAATCACTTTACACGTTTGTTCCCACCACTTCACGAGGCATTCAACTCTTGCAAGTCTCTTCCTACCTTTCTTCTGGAGCGAACTACGTATATACATATACATTTTAGGTTACATTTTTACTTTCGCTTTATACACAATACAGAAATTTCCCATTAATTCATGATCAGTGTGCATGTTTCTGGAAGCATTCTCTTCTCTCTATATAGCTATTCACATTTAATCGATTCACACTTCTGAATGCCTCCACTTCTTTCGTATACATCATTTCAGAAGGTCTTTACTTCTCTGCGTTTAGTAATCGATTTGCGTCTCAGAGCTTCTCTATTCCTTTGTGTCCAATCCGGGAACACTTCATAGTGTTTTCACCTTTAAATGCCTCATCCGGTCCATTTCAGAATGTTTCAACTTTCATACATTCGATTTACGTCCATTTCACAAACTCCCACATCTTGAAGTTCCCATTGCATGTGTTAAGTAAATGTGAGGAATTCGTAATCATACATAATTACCCCTAAATATGCAATACTACTAGCATGTACAGTAAAAGTGTGGAAGGGTACGTCAAATTAATCAAATTTAAGGGCAATTTTGCATAATCAAGTTCACGTAATTTAGGCTTTCTAGCATTAAGTAATCATGCAGATTTACCAGGAATTTTGAATAATTACCAAGTCGTGACCTGTAAATAAGTAATAAAGGAAAGAATAAAAGGAGAGAAGAAGCTAAGCACGATAACAGATCCAGACACAACTGACACCAAGTCGAAATCTTAGTGAAATCAGTGAAATCTGAGAGTCCAAGATTTCATTACCTTCGATTAAGGAGGCTCCACACTGACCTGTGCTCTCACCTTACGACAAGTTAATTGGTGTCAGTATAAATATGAATCTTCCTATTTCAAGACAAAAATGCAACTGATGAACACGCTGTGTACAAGAGCAAGACACAAAGGATAACTGTGTATGTATGTATGTACGTATGTATCATAATACATTTTTACCTATTTACTAATTTACTCATTTATTTTTTCTTTTTAATAAGTGAGATCTTTCTGGATTTTTTCTTTACCTTTTCTTACTTCCTAATGAACGCCATATCCTTTGGAAGCATGAATTTGAAGTCAAATGCACCCCCATATGAATAGGGCTCACCTTCTGAATAATAATAATAATAACAATAATAATAATATATACATATATATATTATATATATATATATATATATATATATATATGTATATTATATATATATGTATATATATATATATATATATATATGTATATGATGTATGTAGTATATATATATATAAACACATACGCACACACACAAATATATATATATATATATATATATATATATATATATATATATATATGTATGTATGTATGTATGTATGTATGTATGGATGGATGTTTTTGTGTGAAGAACATGACGGTAAACTCTGTAATCACAAGCACATGAAAATTGGAACAACTAAGGACTTCGTCTTTGTCACTAAACGAGTAAAATGAAGCAATTCCCAGAGGTCCCCTAAATGCTTTCCCGCTCCCCGTCCCCCAACCTCCTCCACCACCACCTCCACCACCACCACCACCACCACCACCACCTCCTCCTCTCTCTCTCTCTCGTACGCATACTCGGTTACGGCTTGTTACCAGAGTTTAAAGATGAAGTGGCTTACTGACTGATAATTCCTTGAAATGGCGTATTAACTGGATCTAAACTTAAATATATCATAATCTTTAAATAATTTTCACACATCGTAAATCCGTACAAAAACAATACATAAAAGAAGGACGCACCAAGTAATTTTAAGAAATAAAGATGTATGTGTTCAATTGTAATAAAAAAATACCTGGTAAATGTTACTATAGTGTAATGACGCACCATCCTGTTTCTTATTTTTAAGACATCTCAACAAATAAAATTCCTGTAGTGTAAAAACCACCTTGAAGACATGAATTATAACACAGGAAAACCAAACTTACATCCACACCGAGTTAAACGAAAAGTGAAAAGCCTAAAAGAGAAGGCATAAACTTCCCATGAAAGAGGCCTTGTTTGAATCCCCCCCCCAATCCACCACCCCTCCCCTCCCGCCTCCAGCACTTGAAATTTCGCAGAGGCGTCACGAGCAGACGGCCGCGTAATCAGAGTTACGAAAAGCAGGTGTTGTACTCAAAAGGCTTCTCCTTCTTTTCCTCCTCCTCCTCCTTCTTCTTCTCTGCTAAAGTTCCACAACCTTTAATCTAAGCGACTTGACATTAACTCGGCAAAACCACCGTTTGCGTGGTAAAGCCTGCCATGAGTAACCCTTGGTAAATATGATAGGAAAATAGTCATGTTTTTATATTCTGGCAGCTTATGGGAGAGATAAGTGTATTAAACCCGGAAGACCAACTCTCCTTATCCGTTAAAACAGCTGTAGTTATATGTTGCCATTCCGCTAAACTGTGACCAAATGGTAACTTGAATATTAGAAAAAAAGTTGTGCCTATCTATCAGTCTATCTTTCTATATATATGAATGTATGTATGTATTGAGTTCGAGGGAGATCTTGCACACATTTTATGGGCAATTTTCGCAGAGCATTGTAACTGTGGTGTGGCACAGTACAGGATACATCCTGAAACCTTATGTCTTTCAATTTCAAATGAACTTCATGAATACAAATGAAATTTTACTACCACTTCACTGCATTCATTTCGCTTTCCTTATATCCTTAAATGATTTTCGACTAACTTTCATCTTATTTTGCTTGAGCAATTGCCAGACAACTGGCTTGGTTGTAAATACATGCATACTCAATCTCTTTCTCTCTTATTATCCACTACATGGTGCGTGTGCGCGCAAGCGTGATGCCTAGAACCTGACAGCATTAATAAGCATATAGTCGCATTGCAGCTTATGATACGATATAGTCTTTAAGAAGGAAAGAATATCCGTCAACACTGACATCATTGAGAAAATGCCTTTCAGGTTATCCTTTACTAACAAGATGATGTCTTTCAAAATGATAAATCTCCTAACAAAAATCCAATCCTAATTTACTGAATTTGTTCAGTACTAATGACAAAATACATATTAGAGCTACACAGCTTCATTTAGGAAAAACTCGTTATAATAGTTAAGACTAAATTCATAATGTTCTTCAAAATTATCCACGGTTCACTTAGAAAATACTCGACTGAAGGGCAAATCATCATCTATAAAATACCTATATTCAGGAGCTAAATACCCATCAGAGATGGTCATTTTCATCAAGAATAGGCTTTTACCTCGCTTATATATAATTATAATAAAAAAAAACATCTGTCAGAATGAGAATACCCGCAACGAAAAGCATGCTATACTTCAAAATGGCTCCCGAATTACCTATTAACTATGAAATCTCTTCAATCGGATAATACTGTCAGACATATTTATCCTGTATTGAAAATACGTCAAAGTAGAGATGCAATATTTATCCTATATTGAAAATACGTCAAAATAGTGCTGAAATATTTATTATGTACTGAAAATAAGTCAAAGCAGAGAAAAAAATGTAACTTGTAAAGTGCAGACAAATGAACAACGACATCCCGTCAAAGATAAGAGCTGCAGCCGACAGGAGAAATACATCCCCACGTGCGTTTCATTAACATAGCTCGTTAAGCTCTCGCTCAGTATTTCATCGCCCAGCCACAAAGGAAAAGTGCACTGTGCAGCGTTGTTAGGGAATTGCATTCGTAACGAAGGCATCTATCTATCCGCTTGCCAAGTACAGAGATACTCAGCTAATGGAATTGCTTACTGTCATACGGAGAGACTATTAGATTGATACCATATGGAAATACTTACTTACCACTTAAGATATGGAAAAAAAACTGCTAGGAAAATACAGAGCAACTTCGCAGACAGACAGCTTAACAACCAACTTCAATGTTCAAGAATGCTTGGTGACGATAAAAGGTAATCATTGCTGGTCACAGTCATTGAATTGAATTGAATAAGGAATTTAGGCCAAAGGCCAAGCTCTGGGAGCTATGAGGCCATTCAGCGTTGAAACGGGAACTGACACAGTAAAAGGGTTGATAGGTGTAACAGGAGGAAAACCTCGCAACTGCACTATGAAACAATTGTTAGAAGAGGGTGGAAAGTCAGATGGAAGAAAAAGAATATGAAAGGAGGTACAGTAGAAAGAACGAAAGGGGTTGCAGCTAGGGACCGAAGGCACGCTGCAAAGAACCATAAGTAATGTCTACATTGCACCGCATGAGGTGCACTGACGGCACTACCCCACTACGGGGACTGGTCACGTTTATGTCTACAAATTACAATCATCTACTCAAGTGCGCAGCGCCGAAAACCATCACACACGGAATCTAGACTCAGCAGCTTCTAGTTTTAAAGAGCAGAGTTACTGTGATTATCATGAATGCCTATTTATGCATTCAAGGATTTGATAAAGAAAATTAATAAATCTCCATGAGAAAACTGTCAAGTTTATACTGAATTGCAGCAGGTTTTTCAAAACACTTTTGTCAAGTGCAAAATTCACTCGGTTCCCTATAATAGGTATATATGCATTATGACAGAGCAAACTTCAGAAGACTTATAAATATTGCTCATGGTTTATTAATGAATAATCATTTTCGCTAATCTATGGCTTCCATATTTTCAATATCGAAATTATGTTAAAACGGTCAGCTTCATTTCCATAAGTCATCGATTTTATACACAAAAATATGCCATTTATACTTCTAAAACAAGGACGGAGGCCTATCCTAACATTTTCCCTTACAACTTCCTTTAAGTGACAAAAAAAGTGCATCAACTAATATCAGTGACATTAACAAGTAATTTTACACAAAAAGCAGACTAGTATTACTGGAGATTTCAAATGTATATGAGGTTTTCTGGTTCTCTCTCTCTCTCTCTCTCGCTATAAAAATAACAAAAAACCCCGCCCCCATAAAAAAAAAACTTACGAAAAGCTCCTTCTACAATAATAAATATACATGCGAAACCTTACCGATGCATTGACAAGAATTTTCTGGGCGAGTACTTCACACGCCTAACTATTAATAGGCTAAAGGAATCCTGACAAAACTAGGCTAGTTTGATCGTAGAGTTCTAAAAATTGTACTTTTTCATACACGAAAGCCGATGGAGATGTCCGATAATACAATCTTAAGACGAAAGGTAAACGAGGTATTTATAAACAGATCATAATTACACTTACATACTCTCACATACTTGATCTGAGTGTAGAGTGTATGTATATATATATATATATATATATATATATATATATATATATATATATATATATATATATATATTGACACGCTGCTGATGAGTCGTTTATGAACATATATGAAAGAATTAATGTTCTGGATGTTTTACCACACAGGGCCTGCTTCAGCCAAGATTCAGCAATTGGTGTGAATGTGGCAGTGACTGTCATAATGCTCATTTACAACAGACAACGCCCAGTCAGTGATATGTGTGCATGTGTGCCTTTTTCTTTAGTGTGAGTGTTTACAGAGAAGAAGATTGCGGAATTAGAAACAAAATTCAGTCGGGTATTACAGTAAAATGAAAGCAAGTGCATGAATACTTCAGACTATTGAAAAGGAACGTTGGGCACCTGAACCAACTGAAGTTAAAGAGATGGAAACTAAACCTCCATTCATCTATCACAAGTCAGAGCAACCACTGTGTAAAACATCACAGATGGTCATACATTTAGGAATCTTTGTTGCCCAAGAGATGCAATCAAAAACAGCTCCATCTTTATCAACAGCTTCAAAAGTGATGATCCGACAGTAAGAGCGAATTTCAAAGGAATACTAGAGTGGGAAAAGAGGTGTTCTGTGCTGGTCTCAATAATATACAACAGTTAAGTCAGATTATGAATGTATCTGAAAGAGGCAACTGCTGAAGCATTGAATGGCCAACATAGAGAAAAACAAGACATCTGTCAAGAACAGCTGAGACAGATAAGTCTGTTAACATAATGATCCGGTTGTCCATAAGTATATATATATATATATATATATATATATATATATATATATATATATATATATATATATATATATATATATATATATATATATATATATAAAAGGCACTACATTTACGGAGGGCTACTGAAATAAAATTTGACGACCCGCATTTTCAGATTTGTCGGCGTAACTTTAAAACCTTAAAATTAGATGATAAGACTTGTAATCGAGCTTGTAAAAGTAGCTGCCTACTTTAAAACTTTTGATGAAACCCCAAAAGGCCTAACAGAAACGTCAGATCACCTTCAAATAGTATGCATAAAATATGTGAAACATTTTTAGGATATCATCTTGGTTGATTTTTCGAGCATTGTAATCGGCAGACTATTTACATGATTTAAAGTCGAAAGTATAGCATTAAATTGAGAACGTATTACAACGGCAATTGCCTAAAGTATATGTATATGTATATATGTGTGTATGTATACATATGTATATAAAATATATACATATATACAAATATGTGTGCGTGCGTGTGTGTATGTGTGTGTTTCATAATCACAAAGTATATTTAGCCGTTAATTAAAAACCAATGCAAAGGCTTTGATAGCTGTACAGCATTGAATAGAATGAAAAACCATATCCACTTGACTTAGCCAAATTAGTTTCCAGTCACTAAACTTAGAGAGAGAGAGAGAGAGAGAGAGAGAGAGAGAGAGAGAGAGAGAGAGAGAGAGAGAGAGAGACTGACTGGATACGTTTCTTAAAATGAATGTGCAATCATGGACGATATTTATTTCTAAACGAGTTGTGTGTGATTAATGAAACTATACTGAAGGGATACATTGTCCTAGAATAACAATGACATTCTTAGATTTCAGTTTAGGTCAAAAGATTTAGCCTTCTCAAGACTATTACTCATCATATGGCATCAATGCAAAGAGAGTAGCATCATCTGCATAAGGAATCTATTAGTTAAGAATTCAAGGATAAGTTTATTAACAATGTCATAAGCAGCACTCAAAGTCAAGACAAATTATTCAAACTCAATTACCATAACTTAGGGATTTCTGTGTGCTACTGGAATTGAAAGTGGCAAGTATCAAGGCCCTTGCTACTTAAGTATGTATGTATGTATGTATGTATGTATGTATGTATGTATGTATGTATGTATGTATGTATATATATATATATATATACATATATATATATATACATATATATATATATATGTATATATATATATATATATATAGAGAGAGAGAGAGAGAGAGAGAGAGATACGGTCTATAAGAAGAAATTAAAAATCCAAAAGCACTTGACCTAATTAGTCTCCATTATGTAAATTACCATGAATCTTCATCTTTTCTATTTATTAAAAATATGCCAAATCCATGTAAAAAAGACAGAAATCTATTAATACCAAATAAATAAAGAACACTTCACATTGAAATATCTTTAATACATACACGAGTTACTGGTCAGAAAAACTGTGGTCATGGTACAAGATGGTTTAAAGACGTGCTAAGGACTCTCTCAATCTCAAATACATCAGCATCAATAATACTGCCATGAAGTCCATTTAAAAGTGTTAATGCTACTGCCATGAAGTCCATTTAAAAGTGTTAACGCTACTGCCATGAAGTCCATTCAAAAGTGTTAAAGTCAGAAAAATGAAGGACCTCTGGTCCTAGGCACTGTGGCAACACTGCAACTTTACATAAAATGTATGTTGAAGCTTTAAAAAGAGAGCAAAACACACAATATCAAGGGGGAGATTCAATACAAAGCCCTTATGGAATTCAGCTGTTAGATTAGACCACATGGAAGATGGCCACTCTGAAGCATAATTAAAACGATTATAAAACTAAAACTAATAAAACATCACCAGATAAAGATCCCAGTCAGTTGTTGGCATCCAGACAGAGCAGCCTTCCAATTATAGCAGTACTAAAAGGCTAAGGGATAGCCTATGACATACACTGATACACACACACACACACACACACACACACACACACACACACACACACATATATATATATATATATATATATATATATATATATATATATATATATATATATTCGTATATCTTTCTTACAAAAGGGAGTGGCTCTACAGGGTGAAATTCTCCCATTTCTTTCAGCTGGCCCTTTTGGATGACTTTGTTAGTACCATGCTTCTATCTACCTTGGATGCGAACCATCACAGTTGAAATGCTACGGACAAAGGCTAATTCTCTATTTATGTCAACAAAGCAGATTGGATTCTGCAGTAAACTAACCATACTCAGTCCAGTCCTAAACAGAACACGAGCCCTAACCGATGGAGTAAACCCGACACCTTCCGGTCATGAAGACAAATCTTTTCTCTCTCCTCTCTCTCTCTCTCTCTCTCTCTCCTCTCTCTCTCTCTCTCTCACACACACACACACATATGTAAATACATACAATACAATACAATACACACACATTATATATATATATATTATATATGATATATATATAATATATATAATATAATATTGAATTTTTTAGTACAAAGTACGGGAACTTTTATGTACAATACAAGTTCCTCACCAGTGTCTTAACTTTTATTACTGTTTTTATGCAATCCTTTGATACAATTAGTATGCCTGAAGCAAGTGAAAGACTACAGAAAAACAAATAAAGGAAAAGTGAAAAGAAAAAAAATAATAAATGATTCAGCCTACTTGAGCAAATATCCAAAGTTCAAGATAGAAGCTGGGCTGCAGATATCTTACAGCTGCATGGCTCTCAGTCAAATTATTCTAGTCTCACCTCATCACGGCAGAGCTGCTTTTAGCAATTTATCTCGGGCGATTGTCAGGGTCGTTCTGTTGACTTACTTGGGTGCGTTGATTGAATGCGTCTGTATATGTAAACATAAGTGTTAAAGCGGCACAGTCACATGCAATATCTGTCGGTAAAAAATTATTTTTTTTTCTTTAGCTCCGCTCCTTATTGTTCTTAGCAAAAGACACAACATTTATCAAACACATTTAGGGTTTTCATCTCAAGAAGCTTCCACTTAAATAACGAGCAGTATTATCTTCTAGCCTAATATTCAGTAATAAACATAGGCCTACATACACACCAGTGGTTATGCAACATCACCCTGGAATGGCTGGAACAGGTTACTGGCATTCAGCAGGGTGGGTCGTTCTAACTTTCAAATACTCTGCTAATTAATTCTAAAGCAATTTTTCCAGTGTAAATAAATAGAAAATGAAAAATACCGCTATCGGTGTTGAATAGTTTTGTACATGGTTATTCGGTAATGTTGGGGCCGGAATCTTTATTATATACATTTGAGCATGATTTCGGTGCACTACTAACACAATTCGTTTAATTAAAAGTGTCTGGAGTCTTCTGATGTGAAATGTAGTAATTGTGTCCTGAGTCTTCTACGACAAAGTCCTTCTCACCTTAAAGCCACCGTGTGTGAATATTAACAACAATATCTCCTGACACGGTGATAACTCTTGATGAAAGAATTCAAACACTGTAGGCTAGTAATAAATTAGCATATTGCTAACATATTGCTTACCACAATTATTCCAGTTGGAATATATAATGTTCTTTTTAGTATAAGACCATATATTTTCAAGATTATACAATGACTGTATCGATCACAACAATGTTCATACACACACACACGCACACACACACACACACACACACACACACACACACACATATATATAAATCTATATATATATATATATATACATATATATATATATATATATATATATAGATATATATATATATATATATTATATTCGCCTGTTATAGGCATAAGGTATATGGGAAAATGAAAAACTGCAGCTACCAACATTCTGCCTCTTCCTTAGTCACTGTACTGCATGACTTTCCTGTTAGTATTTACGAATACAACCTATCCGCCCACACACATAAAAACGATATGAGTACCTACAGTAGCTTTATATTTAGACGTGAAAATGCCTGAATGTATGCATATTCAAATATGAAAGCAATGCAGTGTATTGTATTCAGCACATATGTGTATACACATCTTTGTATGAAGTTCATATATATATATATAATATATATATATATATATATATATATATATATATATATATATATATATATATATATATTAATATATATATGCCTAACATTTTTCTACCAGTCATATCAAAAGCAAGAACATAATACATTACAGCATTTTACAGCAACAGATCTTAAACTATTATTATTTCGAGATGGGAGACACTCCCCTAATATGGTACTAGGCCAAATCGATGTTCCAATCGATGTAAGGGCGGCATTATGCTAAATGATTAATGAAGAAGTTCCCTACCTGATTTTCCGAGTTCAGTAGTTTGAGCTGATCGTTGATGAGGGAGTACTTCGCACTCTCCTCTTTCCTAAGGGCACGCTCCTTCTTCAGTTCGGGAGACCAGAAGGTCTTGATAGAGTGCATGGAGGAGCCCAGTTTCTGGTTGGTCAATTCCAGTTCCTTTTTGAGATTCCCCAGTTCCTTCTGGAGATCGGAATTGTGCACTTGTAGTTCGGCTAAATAACCGTCCCTTCCCATCCCCCCGAGACTGCCCGCCCCATGCCGCCCGCTAAGGTCCGGGTTAGGGCTGGCTCGCGACCTTCCCATCGAGTGGTGGTCACGGTAGAGATCGTCCTCGAGCATTGGTCCGCGATCTAGAGATCTATCCCTTCGGGCCATGTGCCCTCCCTGAACACCATGCATGTCCATGGCTCCTCGCTCCATGCTGCGGTCACGAGGATCACGTATTGGCATAAACTCGCGATCGTGCGCCTCTCGGTCCAAGGAGTGATAGTTACGTCCTACGTTACTGCGACTTTGGCTACGGCTACGGTGGTGAGATCCTGGTGCTGATCCGCTACGGCGGTCCGCGTCCATGGTGGCGTGGGGGTCCATGTATGGCCCACCGTGGTCCAGCGCCAGGGTGGGGGAGGCAGCGCGGGTAGCCGATCTGCTACGGCGCGCGGCTGCTGAAGCGGCTGCTGAAGCGGCTGTAGGTTGAGGGCTGTGGGCGCGGTGGTGACCGCCCTGGTCCAGATAGTAAGGGTCGTTACTACTCAGGTCGCGGCGCGAGGATCGGGGCGACCTGGTACTTGGCACCCCTCCTCCCCCACCACCACCGCCATACACGTCGCGCGACATCCCACCATAATCATCACTGCCTTTCACTACACACTGATGCCATCATCATCATCATCATATCACCGCACCACAACACTAACTATCACTGTCTCCTCTCGCACTACTGGCCGAGGGGACACTACTGTGACTGCAGGCCGCGATCAATGGTACACAATGTGGATGAGGGGAGATCCCACTGCTCACCAGACACGCCTTTTCTCACATCTCACCCTTCCGTTCTTATCGTTTATAACACATCTTGAATTCATCTGTATCACCATGCATAGCAAACTTTAACACCCGTTATAATATAAAAGCAGCAGGGACGTCTCGCCATGGAAAACTTAGATTAAAAGAACGGCAACCTCCTTTACCCATCAGCAGCTGTAGTGGGCCGGCGCACTGAACGCCAATCAGTGTTGCCAACGATTTGTTCTTGAATGTCTGTCTTGCATAGACTCATATGATTTAACAATATCCTGTTCAATACTGAGACATTGCAATTGACCTCACAATGACGATTATTCGTTTGCTGAGGTAATTACTAACCTTAACGGAACGCCGTGCTCTAATTCAGCAGAAAACGGCAGTACAGGAGGATCATAAACTCCGTTGCAATACTGTGTGGGTGAAATGATGAGATTAGTTCTCAGTAAATCCAACAGATAGCAGCAATGGGGAGACCGCCAAAGCAGTTCACATTTTGCCCAATAGGCGGCCGACTGGCGAACTGGCTGCCAAGGATACGATAACCTATAAAATTTGAGATAATCTATACCGACAAAATTACTTGTATAGGTGCCCACATATTCGAATAACCATGTGAAAAAGGCAGCACAAATTCTTGTATGATTGATTTAAATGACAACTAGGTTGTCCACGCATCATCTGTCTTCTTTATAGGCGGCAATTCAAGAAACGATATATTTTGTTACTCAAACGAGATTGGTGTCAAAATATAAACAAACATGGGAGTCACTGTGTGAGTACACACAAAATGTTCTCTATTTTCTATTACGAGCGTCTTATACAACACGGTAGTCTATAATATTACGTGAATTTACGGTTTCTGTCAGTTTGCTCTAATCCTGTCGGTGAAATTTACGTAATATGGCGAGACAGAAGACACCCGGCATGTGTCAATTTTTTTGCCGTGCCTATTCGAGACCGGCCATATCTCTCTAAATGGACGTTGGTAGGCTTTGTTAACTACAGACGTAATTACGCGTATTGTTAGATGCATATTTGTTCAATACCTACCCGTTGAGTATTTCAACTGGCCCCATTTTACGTGGTTGCCTTAGCCTTAATACCAGGTCGAGCTTAGGCCTATGTCAGGTCGTTATTAGCCTGACCTAGGCCTAGGATTGCTGGTCTATCTCCCATCTTACTTTTCACTTTCACCTTCTACTAACAATTGTCTCAATATTTTCACCTCTGAATGACTTCATAGGTCCCAGCCCTTGGCTTTTTGCCTAATTTTACATTTCAATTTTTAAGCGCCACAGCTTAAGTTAGGGTAAATGACCAATTGGCGACATAGCGGCCATCGATCCTGGATTGTTGCCACCCATGAGCATCAGGTAAGAGTTGTGGTCCATTCAGGCAGCACACCGAGATTCTACGCTCCTCTTGAAGTAAGTGTTTCCTCGTAAATTACAAAATAGGGTAAAAAACCGCATGGTACAGGGGCGGACCATGTACGATCAATGTGTACAACCCCAAAAAAAGTACATTGTAACGCGTCCTGACATCGGAGATGGGCATCAGACGCGACTTGTTGTTGGTGAGAAACGGAGCTAAAGACCTCTACAAAACCTCTACTCCGGTGTCAGGACGCGTTATGATGTACTTTCCTTGGGGTTGTTCACATTGATCGTACATGGGCCACCCCTGTACCATGCGGTTTTTTACCCTAATGGCATAATTTAAGCATTTTTACGGGAGGTGGCTGCATTCTGAGAGGGGTGGCCGCTATATCGCTGCTCGGTCATTTACCCTAATAGCCAATGTCTTTAGGTGAATTACACAGGCTCTGGTAAGACTTTACTTTAGTTGTGCTGCCTCATTCCCGCCAATCAATGACAAGGACAGGTTCCTCATACATAAATGGACATAACCTTTCCCATAATGCCAGGTCCTGACCTAACCAGATCTTACCTCCCTAGCATAACGTAGGGTGGTAATCAGCTACGCAACTAAAATAAAGTTTTACTCAGGCTTGTCTTGCTCATCATATTAAATTACAGCCATTAGGCTTAATCAGTAATTTCATAGCCCAGCCTACTAGCCTAGCACAGTTTTTACAATATAGTTCAGTGAAATTTATAAATGTGATCTAGGCCTAAGCTAGTTTTCATAAACTTTTGTAGGAAATTAATAATAATGGTAAATATAATTACTATAAATAAAACCATCCCTAATGTTGTAAGGAAAGGTGCATCAGGCAACCGACCCCTTAATGTAGGGATAACGGTGGGAAAGAAGATATTTACGATAATTCCTGTATTTTTTAAAAACTTGTGAATTATAGTTTTCCTGAGGCTAGCCTAGATTTTGATGTTTTTGATGACTTCAGTATTCATTGCTGTATGCTGCCCTAATGATTGTTTATGTAAAACTGTACACTACTACCACGTTCTGATTCCCACCAGTCATTAACCAGAACATTTACCATTTTTTATTCATGTTTATGATTATTTCCTATCCTTTTATGCTTTGACCTTTATCCTTAAGGGAGTGGTACTAAACACAGCACCAATTTTGCTCCTGAACTGGTAGGTCTAGTTACTAAACTAGAGTGGCATGGTAGTATCTTACAGTTTTACCGTTGATTAAGGTAAACAATCGCGGACGATCCACCATCATCACGCTGGACAGGTCTTATTCACTCGATATTTAATTGGTGAAACAAGAATGCAATTACAACTCTAAGCATACCATTCAAAAGATTGAAGTTTCGTCAACATAATGTGATATATGAAAGCCCCATACGAACTAAAATAAGCATGTGACGCTCTTCGTAAAATATGTTTTCAAGGCAGTTTTGAAATCCAATATGGCAGCTATCTTGTGGCTGGACAGGTCTGGTCACGGATGGACACCATCTTTCCCAGCCTTCCCAGCACTCATTTGAACAATGTTATCATATATATGTAATGTTTATTGATCTTACTCAAGATTGCAGTTGTAATCAGCACAATAAAACAACATTTTGTTGCCTATATTAGTGAAAGTATGAAACTTGTTATTCCCGGGGTCATGGTTTGAATTGAATTCATTTTTACCTCGTAATTGGTGGTTTTATCCTTACTACCATCACAACTGAAACTCCACAGTGCTTATTTGATTGTTATTATACACATTTTGGTCTTAATTCACTCCACATTGCACTTGAACCATGTTGCTGTTCCTGGTTCCTAAGCGTGCACTCCACAAACACAGTTACGAGCAGCAGACGACGACACTGCAAAGTTTTATTCCCTTAATTGTTTACTTTACTCATTATTTAGTTCAACTTTACTTTGTTACTTCAAATTGTTTAATTCATGTCTTATTACCCCTTTTTTGCAACCAAATTACCCCGAAAAATTACAGATATTTCTAAAGTAGATACAATCCAATGTTTCTAACCTTGTCGTACATTTGGCTGCCGAAAACCATAGAGGAGCAGACTACGGATAAGTGGATGATTTTTTTTTTTTTTTTTTTTTTTTTTTTCTTTTTGTGTGTTGCTAGCACTTCTCATTGATTTAAGTCTATATTAGTATTTTGATTTTTTTAAATAACTGTATGCCAGAAATAAATGTAACCTTTAATGTTTGCATGCTAAGAATGGCAAAATCATCGTTGCCACATTAGTGGAGCTTCATACATACGTCGATGCATTATTATAAACTGTTTCCATGAAGTCTAGTTGTCATAATAATTCAATAATGATAAAATTGCTTTAATATTTATGTATACTATATACTTTCAATACATAGGCTAATTTCACCAATTTCCACGTTTTGTGTAAGTCTTATACCCAGTTTGGAGGGTGAACACATACCAATTGGCAACAGAGAGAGAGAGAAAGGAAGGCGAAGGAAGGAAGGACAGGGTTGGCGGTGGGGGGGGGGGGGGGGGGGGGGGGGTAGGTGCAGCTTTTTTCGCGTGTTCGTATCCATTTTTGGATAATGGAGTTTTTGTCTCTTGGTACAAGGACAAGTGTCGTTATTCTTTGCGATTAGTGATTCACAATACTACCCTTATAAATTACGGCACTGGGTGTAATGCACTATAGCAAAATCTCGTTCGGATACAAGTGTTCGTTACAGAAATATTGCCAAAAACGTGCTTGCACTGTCTCTGAAACCAATAGTAGGTATGCTGCTTAGTTGTCAATCAAGTTTTTTGTAATCAAGTATTTTTTGCAAGCTAGGTATTGTATAAATTTGTATTTTTCTCAATCAAAACATATGCCCCTCAATGCTAACTTTCCTCTTTTATTAACGACTTTCTGGTCATTGCAAATTCGGCCCCATTAATTTCTTATGGTGCGAAAACAGACAGAGGCCCGGGGACCGAAAGTGATTGCATCACACTACGGCGGTAATCCGGCAGTAAAACATCTTCATATATCCAAAAAGTAAATAATAAAGATATATATGCGCATTACGATTATAACAATTGCACGAATAACTGGTAAACTGTTCTGCAAAAAAGTTGAGTATATAGCAATTCATCTACAATAGGTACGAAAGTCAAGATGTCGTGACGTCATAATACAGGGCTTAAAAGAACGTTTGATTTCCGAAAAATAATTACTTAAAATTGAGTCAGAATCGAGTTACTTTTTCAATAACGAATATTTTCAAATTAATCATCATAAATATGTAAAATATTGATGTTTTACTATTTATTTAAATAATTATCTAGTGCACGCTTCGTCATCGTCTTCTACCAAAACAGTAGTTTCCTTAAAAACGTGGTTAGGGACCGATTGTTGTGATGAAAGTGCCCCAGCATCTATGGGTACAAGTGGTGTGCAGATTTATCACAGGAAATGGGAAGTTTGTTGACACAAGCGACTCCACAAACATCTAGATGACGTCAATCTTCTAAGATATTTAAGCGTAAGTAAAAATTTCGAAAGCGTTTTGGTGAGATTTGCACTATGTTGGACACCCTTTTCACTACCCTAAGTTTAATGCTTTAAATTTGGCCTTAATTTCTAACTTTGGAAAAAATACCTACTTCGAAAGGAGATTAGAGGTCTTTAGCTCCGTCTCTCACCAACAACAAGTCGCGACTGATGCCCATCTCCGGTGTTGGGACGCGTTATAGTACTTTTTCGGAGGGTGGCATGCCGTGATCGTCGGTGAGTTGATCCAGGCCATGCAGTTGTTTACCCTATACCAATATAATGCACCCTTTTATAGAAACAGTTGAGGAGAGAAGATTATGGTTTTGGACAGGGAGGGAAATATGAATGACTGGAAAGCAAGGATACAGCAACTTGACTTTCTTAAATTAACTTAGCCAATGATTTGGTGTCCTTTGGTAACTGAGGTGTGTGTGGGTAACCCCTCATCCTAACCTGACTCCAAAGGTGTGGTTTCTTACTCAGGTTCTTTCTACTTTGTTAGGCTAAGGGTTGCTTTAATGTCTTAACCAAGGATATGTTATGGAAATTTGACTAATATAATATTCTTAAAATAGTCACACATAAAACTTTCATAGTGAACATCTTTGTTATTGAAAAAATTAGATAACTCACTTTGTGACTAAATACCTTATGGCATACCTTTGGGCATAATGAAAGAATTGTTATATCCTGTTAGATGCATGAATGTGAAATAAATCTCCTAATGAGTAGCCATCATTTGAGAACTTGGGTGGATTTGAACATCGGATCCAGCTATACTTGACTCTTTAGAGTAGCTTGGGTCATTGGTTTTAGAATTTTGAAATTGTAGAATTCAGCTTGACTTGACAGTGCAATAATTGATGGTGTTAGTGACCGTAATTGCAGAGGCGCTTAAAAACCAATTTCCTAGTAGGGTCCTTCCTAATTGATATACTATATTGTTTAGGGGTAGGGGAAAAATAAAAACAAATGGAAGTATGGGAAAAATAAAAACAATTGGTTTGCACCAACATTAATGTTAAGTTAAAAGCATAGAACACAAGATAAGAATAAAAATCATTAAATGCAAGATAGATAGAAGAATGCTTGATCATGTTTTTGGGAAGAAATCCGTATGTTAAGTTACCCTACTGGCTACATATTCAAAGGGCATTAATTCAAATTAAAACAACTGACTTAAGCTACTTAAGCCTCAGATTCAGTTAGTTCTACTTAAAAACAAAAGATTGGTTTGCAATAATAACAATACGTAATGGTCAAACTAAAGTTTGATTTGTAATATAACAATAATGGTCAGAAGTACATGAAACAGTCAACCATGAAAATAAACGGTAAATGTATTTGCTGAAAAGTTGGTATTGCCTCAAGGTTTCCAAAAAGTAAAATAGGTCTAGGATATAGGTTAGGCTACGCTGTTAGAGAGGAACTGGTTCCTTTATGTTAGACTACTTTAGCAACTCAAAAACTTAGCCAGGTATTGCAGCACTTGTATCTTAATGTTAGGGTAGGATAAATTGCCACACCAGTTGAGTGTGGCCTAGCTACCAAAGTTATGCCTTTGCTGGGCTGACTTAGGCCATTCACTAGTAGTTTAGCTTGTGCGTATCCTCAAAATACACTAGCTCCAATACCAAGGCTATTCCATCGGTTTATATAAAAACTTGATCAACAACACCTACGGTAAACCTTACACCACTTGCCTTAGTAGGCAAGTGTTTGGTTAAGCTCAGCTATAGTGTTTTTTTATCAGATTCTGACCATCTGTCTAGGTTAGCCATACTTTTACTTACCTTACTCTACCTTCAGTGATGTAGTGCTAAAGAACAGCAGTTGTTGGTCTCAAAAACCTTAGCATTTTAGCTGTCAGTAGCCTTACTGTAATGCTTTCATTTTTCATTTGCAAAATTTAGTCCAGTGTTTCGGCACTGCTTTGTTAATGCTGGAAAGCACAGAGAGGTTTCAAAGGAAACTTTCTCGATTAAGGGAAAAATCGAATGGGCATACAACTTATCCAATGTATGGGACACTCATGCAAGCCAGAGGTGTTAGCCTTGCCTTTATAATTTTGGAAGATGCCAAAGGAAAAAGTGCTGGGTTTCAAAAGGGGAATTTAGGTCCCTCCCTTCTCACCCACTTCCCTTCATTTTACAGCATTGTTACTAAGTTTCTGTGACTGTTTCCTGCTCATACTGGGGAATATTCTTACATAAAAGGCTCTGGTTTGTATACATAAAGAAATATAAATTATACTCTGAAAATTTTATGTAATGATACCTCTAGCTACATGATGTATTCTAATTTTTTTATGCAAAATATAACCTGGCATGGGCATTTATGCTGCAGAATAAATGTGCCGTGCCATATATATACGTATGTACTTTGCATACGATGCAATCCCCTGAAATAAGCCTGAAAATTAGGTCTCAGAAAATTTAGTGATCCACAAACGTTAACAGAACCTATGCCTTTCTTAAAACAGCAGGTTGGGGAGGGTTATATATACAGCAGAATTCTATTTTTAATGGAAGCTCGATCAGAATTAAACGTACTGTGCTGTTCTTTCCATATTTCAGTGGTATTTAAAGATTATTCTAGCTCTTCCTAGACTGTACTGTTCTTGTGAATAGGACCTGTCAGCCTTTTGCATCAGTACATTCTAGGCTATATCGTAGGTTACACGTACCTACATGACTGGAAAGCTGACATTCCTGGGTGTTGACTGATTGCAATTTCCTCATTCTCATTCTGTTTATTACAAGCCCTCTGTAACCTTGCTGTTAGACTACCTCCCAACTTGATAAGTAGATCTCCTGTATAAGTCAAAGGTTTACTTTGTATACTTTGTAGAAAAAATCTGCAATTTTTATTATAGAGTAAATTACATTTTCCATAGATATACTATAAACCTCTGATCTGCCCCACTTTTATTCTTATAGTTGAAGCATTAGTCATCACCTAGGCAAGTGACTGATGACTTCCCTCACACCATTCTAAAGTATAACTACCCTGTTAAAACTGTCAGTGACCAAACCAGCTAGCATTTGTAGATAAGGGTCTGTTTATCTAAGAGAGATTCCAGTATTGCGAATGTTTTTTCATCCCTCCAATATATGCAACCTGGTGCCATTGTATCTCAGGTTAAAGATGGTACATGGACACTATTGCAATTTCTGGTTAACACAAACTATGTATGTGTCCTTTTGAATTGAGAGGCAAGTGGAGGCTACCATCTCCATCTGAAAGGGCATGCCTTGTGGACTACAAACAAACATTAGAAGCTTTGCAGGTTTCTTGGCACTTCTTTCAGTAGCTCCTTTTTCCATCATTGATCTTGCCTTTCTATAAAGCAGTGACGTGAACACAACTGACACTGATACTATTTATTGTCATTGGGACCAGAAGCTCTGGAGATAGGCACCTGCTGGATATGGATATGGACTGGGCTTTGGTAGAAGAGGTCGTCATTGTCTCTGGTTGCTGGTGGAGGGAGATTTCTGTAAGATTTTCTTTCTGTGCTAGGCTAAAGGGCATTCAGCATCCTCTAGGGATTATTAGTCTGTTTGGAGTAGTACAAGAATAGGAGTCTTTGTATTTGTCAGTACCTTAGAGTCCGTGCTTAGCATTAGAGGGAAAGTTGTCCTCGTGCATACAGTGGAAGAGTTTGAAAAAACACTGCTTTTATGATGTCACTCTCATTCGAAACATGTGCTGTGGTAATACTTCTGTGAAGTATTGGAACTCTCAGATGCTAAGAGGAGTTATCTTGAAAATTGGATAAGTCATACGTGCTGAAAGAAGTATGAACACATTCTGAAAGAAGCATGCACACTACCAAATACTGCATGTCATGTGCAGGTAGACTTATGAGATGTGTGGGCAAGAAGAGGTGTGCTTGCTAATTGGTACAGAAGAGTCAGGTGTAAGTGAAATAACATGACTGATTGTATAAAGTTGATGCAATAGAATGAAAGGCACCCCAATGTCCCCAGTTATAGATGAGACTTTTATGTGGTCACTCATGTCTCATGCATGTGAAGATGAGTCGTAACTGTCAGTAGTCAAAGGCAAACTGTGGGTCCATGTAGTGGTTGTAGTTTTACACATTGTAAAATAAAAGATTAATATAGAGGACGCTCTACAGTTGTAATGGGTAGGGGCAAGTTGATGCCAATGGGCATTTACAAAGTAATTGTGAAAATGAGATTATAGGCAACTGGCACAAAAAATTAACAATATAACATTGTTCTCTTCTGTAGTCCTGCTGAGGATGCCTAAGGGTGAGGAATGCAGACAAGACATACTGTATGTAGGACCATCATGTCACCTCATTGTGATTGATACTTCTGATTTTTTCATAGCTGCAGTTATACCAATCAGAACTGCACTCCTATCAATCATTTCGTAACCATTTTCATAAACATATATTCCCAGTAGTTTGTACATCTGAACTCACTTGTGCTATTTTCATGGATTGGAATTGGGCTTATTTGTGTTTGCATGGCAGTAAGAGGTGCCATAATTTGCCAATGCACCTGATTAAGGGGTTGCATCCACCTGATTAAGAGGTTGCATCCACCTGATTAAGAGGTTGCATCATTAGCAAGTTAACAGCTGAGTCCTCAACAACTCCCTTAGTGTTGACCTCATGCTGCACATTTTAAATCCTCTGCTAAAATGTCAAGGTTAGAGAAATTACCATGTTACCTGTTCTGTTCTCTTCACTAATGGATGAAGTACTTGAGGTTATATAATTTCTTGGAGGACCTACACAGGGATTTAACTCCTTCAGGATCTGGTGATTGTAACCTTTGCACCTTCAATAGTAGAAGCTACCTTCTTAGAGAGTTTTGCAGTGTTCTCCACTTCTGGTGATGTGCAAGGTATTCTTGCTTTGACTTGTGCATCAATAGCTCCAGATACTACATCTAAGAGCTGGTACCTCTCGTAACACAACCACTTCTCTTGTGTTGACACTTGTCCCATGGGAACTTACTACCTTGGCTCTTCAGTCCCTGATTGGGAGCACCTTTGATAATGTTTCAACCTGGACAGAGATAAAAGTTCCACCTGTTACTTAACTAGTAGTGGGAGTCATGGCACTAGTATCTCAGTGGAAGGCTGCCATTCTCTCTCAAGGCAGCAGTACTCTGCTCCTAAAATCTATCAGTCATGTGTCTTCTTTAGCTCAGTAAGCTTTAACACTTTTGCTACCCATAATCAAGACCCTGGCTTTGTAGTCATGAGAATCCATGGGTCCTTGCTCCAAAACTGCTAGTTCCTCTTGCAACTTCTCTGTTTTGATGGACAGTGACTCTATCTTGGTTGTGTGCAGGAGGACACCTGATTATGGCTTGTCTCAGTTGTGTACCTGTTGCAAGGTGGGTTGATATGCAGATGAAGAGTATCATTGCCATATGACTTGTGTTAGTAATAAATTTCTGCTGCAGGTCAGAATCAAACTTGGGAGACTCAAATAAAAGGCAGGGGCACTACTGACCAACCTACACAGGTCATGAAAAAAGCTGGAACCTAGGTACACAGTATCTGAGGTTTTGCTTGGGCTGGCTTCACACCTTTCATACTGGCAAATATGACCTAACTTCCCAACTCACCATTGACTTCATTGATAGCATTTCATTGGATATCCCCTTTCTGAGTGTATATGATGGAAATCAGCGCACATTACTGTGTGCAATTGGAATTAATTTCTACATCATATCAGAGTTGAGCCAAGGGATCTCAAATGAAAGGCAAGGGTGCAACCAACTACTAGTCCACACATCATAAAAGAGGTTGGAATCTAAGTACACAGTTATGTGATAAAATGACTGAGTTTCATGAAAGGGGAAAGCTAACAGTTACAAGGATGCAAGGTACATTACCCGTATGTTGAGAAGGGCCAAGTTTGCTTCAGTATTCATTTTGTGATTGAGAGGAGGAAAAATCTTGTGATATCTTGAAGTAGACAATTAAACAACCTGTGTTAAATAAACTGCTTATCATGAAAATACTAATAAAACTTTATTTACGGGTAATCACAGTTAGGTTAGGTATTGAATGGTCCAAAGTGTTGTATTTCATTGTTTATTGGTCAATTTAGCTTTACGTATTATAAAATTTACTGGGGTGTTTTTGTAAAATGTGGTTCAAGATATGAAAAAATCAGGTTACGAAGGCCGCTTCAGAACAGATAAATTTCGTATCCTGAGGTACTGCTGTAGGTACATTTTAAGTTTGTGGAGATACGTACATGCCATGATGTTCACATTCTTTAATATTAGTCTACATTTCTCATTATGGTATGCCATTAGTATTATCAACAGTCTCGAGACATTTGAATTATGCCTTTGGTATTGTGATATCCTTTAGACGTACAGTATTGGATTTTATTACCAAAGAAAAAGACAAAATCCTTGAAATGTCTCTGAAACAGTGGATTTCACCCACCTGCCTTCTGCTTCTTGTGTTTACTGAAGAGGCAGAAATAGGATGTGCCTGTGCTGTTGCTGCAGTTTTTTATCTTGTAATGTATGACAAAGCTAAAAGAAGATATTGTGGAGCTTTGCTATGACTTACATGGAACCTCGGTTTTCGTACATAATCCGTTCCAGAACCTCCCACGAAAACGGAAATAATAATTCTCATAAGGAATAATGTAAATACTATTAATGCATTCCAGACCCCCAAAAATATTTAAAAAAAATATTTTTATAGGGAATAAACACAGTTTTACATAAAGAAAACAATGAGAAATATAGTGATCCCTCGTTTATTGCGGTTAATGGGGACGGGGGAAACCCCCCCCCCCCCCCCCCCCCCCCCCCCCCCCCCCCCACCCCCCCCCCCCCCCCGCAATAGGTGAAAATCCGCGAAGTAGGATTGGTCCCCCTAGGAATTTCCGTATATGTATGTGTGTGTGGGTTCCAGAATGTTTAAAATATGTATTTTGTTCATGCCACTTACCTGACAGATATATATATGCTGTATTTTCTGACGTCCGACAGAAATTTCAAAACTCGCGGCACACGCAGTGGGCGGCCAGGTGGTAGTACCCATTCCCGCCGCTGGGAGGCGGATATCAGGAACCATTCCCATTTTCTATTCATATTTTTTTCTGTCGCCGGTCGGTAAACATCTGTTACAGACCTCTGCTCAGGATTTTTTGGAAATTGACTCGCTTTTAAGTATCTGATTGATTTTTTTGGTATTGAATTGGATTGTTGAATTGGCATGCGCGATAGTGGACCGTTTTTTGATTTTGGATTGACTTTTCTCTATAGATATGTCTGGATCAGTGTTTGTGAGTTTCAGAGTGTGTGTGAGGGCTGATTGTAAGGTGAGGCTACCGAAAGCATCGGTAGACACCCACACAGTATGTATGAGTTGTAGGGGGCTTAATTTTTTGATTGATCATCGGTGTAATGAATGTGAGAAATTGACTGATGATGAATGGAGAGTATATGAGTCCTAGAATCGCCTTAAATTGGAGCGCGTAGATCAGGAGGTCTTCCTCAAGGAGTGGTTCTTCCAAAGGTAAGACTAACATCTCTCCTGCACTAACACCTGTAGTGTTTACAACCCCTAAACCTGTGTTGCCTTCGGGCTCTGATTCTGTGTCGGGAGAAGCGAATGCTCTCTCTATGATTTTGGAGTCTCTTCGCACTCTGGAGAACAAAGTGAAAGCCTTAGAAAACTGGCTCGGTGCAAGTGTGTGATCGTTTGCCCCCCCATTAGTGTTGTGGGAGGGGGGCGTCAGATCGGCCCCATAATGCCTCTAGGCCTAGACCTCTATCAGACTCCCAAGACCCAGGAGGAGGTATGTCGAAAGCCGCAAGAGGGTTACGGGGGCTTCCCACCGATCTGGCGTCCCTTCGGCAGACCATGTAGCAAGGACCCAGGCTGCCAAGGACCCGTGCACGAGCACGCGTCCTGAAAGAGTGCTTCTCGTCCTCCGAAGCGTCCTCCCCCCCCCGCGCTCAAGGGGGTGGAGCGCTCGGAGAGACTCTCGTCCGTTAAAGAGGACGTTTATTGCGGAGGACGCTTCACGTCCTCTTTCGCCGCTTTCGTCGGAAGACGCTTATGATGTCTTTCCGCCTCAGAAGAGAGGTAGGATTTCCTCCGATGAGGACGCTAGGTTGCGTGCACAGGCGCGTACACCTGAGAAACAGGTAGCTGTACCTGTGAGAAGGAAGGAGGCGTCCCTCGCCCCTCGTCTTCTCACAGGATCATTCCTGCTTCCTCTGCTCATTCTTCCCCGACGAAGAACATTCTTTGTCCCTTCAGGACCAGCTATCCTCGCTTATGGCTCAGAGGACTCGCCCAGCAGCAGTCGAGCCTAAGCGAAGGAAGGCCTTAGACTGCCTGTCAAGAGGACTAAGCAGTCTCCTTCGCCTTCTCCGACTTCGTCTCGTTCGCCGATCGCTTCTCCTTCGGCGATTCGTAGATCTCGTTTCGTCCGCTAGAAGGACGTTACGTCAGGAACGCTTTTGAGGGTGGAGGACGCTCTGTACGAGGACGTTCGGCAGGACGTTGGGCAAGACGCTCGTCAGGACGCTTGTCAAGACGCTCGTCAGGACGCTTGGCAAGACGCTCAGCAGGACGTTCGTCAGGACGCTTGGCAGGACGCTAGGCAAGACGTTCGTCAGGACGCTCGCCAGGTCGCTAGACAGGACGCTCGGCAGGACGCTCACCAGGACGCTAGACAGGACGCTTGGCAGGAAGCTCGCCAGGACGTTCAGACCTCCTTTCAAGATGTTTTTGGGGATTCTGATCAAGAAGTCTTTCCCCCAGACGCTAGTTTACGTGCACAGGCACGTATACCAGCGAAGAAATGTAAGGACGCTTCTCGAGTAGGTGAGACTGCTGCGGAAGGCGCTGAGGACGCTCGTCCTCATCAGGACGCTCTACCGTCAACGAGCAGTAAGCGTCATAAAGAAGACAGCCGTATTAAGGCTGCATCTATCAAGGATAGGGGTCCTTTGATAAAGCCAAGACCCGCCATTAGGACGCCTTCTCCTGACAGACGGTCTCCTCTTCCGTTTAGAGAAGAAGGAGAGCTAAGTAATTCTGCCGAATCGGCTGAAGAGGAACCTGCTACAGCCCCTTCTATCTCGACTATAAGGTCCTCGTACGACTCTTGCGGTCTTTGTTTGAAGATAAATTTCAGCCCGCAGCTCCCAAGTCTCCTCCTTCGCAGTTTTCCTCATCTAAAACTGAGAAAATCCCGGAGTTTGTAGAGATGAAGACTTCTCTATCAACAAAACGTGCTTTCAAAAAGCTCCAGGACTGGATGATACGAAGGAGAGAGCAAGGTAAGACGACCTTCGCATTACCTCCTACTAGACTTAGTGGGAAAAGGGGGCATTTGGTATAGAACATAAGATGAAGTGGGAATTCGTATCCCTTCTTCTGCTCAGGGAGATTTCTCCAGCCTTGTGGATTTGCAGAGGAGGTCGCTTTTTACCCTCTGCCAAGGTAACTTGGACCGCGTCGGAGACTGACCATCATTTGAAGGGTCTGCTCAGGACGCTGGAAGTCTTCAACTTCCTTGACTGGTGTTTGGGAGTTCTGGATTTGCAAGCGAGAAGCCCAGAATCTCTTAGTCTGGGGGAGCTGTCCAACGTGTTAGCATGTATGGACAAAGCCATCAGGGATGGTTCGGAGAGCTCGTATCTCACTTTGGAACAGCTTTACTAAAAAAGAGAGCTTTGCTGTGCAATTTCACAGCTCGTTCGGTGACGCCAGCTCAGAAAGCAGATTTGTTGTTTCGCCTCTTTCGAATCATCTCTTCCCCAGACTTTGGTTAAGGACCTGACGAACAGCTTACAAGAGAAGGCTACTCAAGACCTTTTGGCCCAGTCTACTAGACGGTCAGCCGTACCTTCAACCTCTTCGGCTGCAGTTCGTTCCGCCGAAGAAAAGTTAAGCCCTTTCGTGGGGCTCCCCCCCGGGGGCGAGAGCAGCTCCTCGAGGGAGAGGGTTTCACGAGGAAGGAAGAGCTTCCTTTCCAAACCAAAGCCTTCCAAGTGAAAAGCATGTCCTTCAGACACCAGTCGGACCAGACTGAAGTATTTTGCGGGAGCGTGGAGAGAGAGAGACACGGACTCTTGGTCCCTCAAGATCGTGAGCAGGGGTACCAAAGATCCCCTTTTTGGAACTTCCTCCTCTTTCTACGACTCCCAGAGACCGTTTTCTCCATCCTATCAAGGAGAAAAGAAGAAAGTCTTGTTCGATCTTCTTCAACAGATGATCGACAAAAGAGCGGTGGAACAAGTCGCGGACCTGCAGTCTCCAGGTTTTTACAACAGAATCTTCCTGGTACCAAAGCAGTCGTCAGGTTGGCGTCCAGTTCTAGATGTGAGCAGGCTCAATCTTTTCGTGGAAAAGATCAAATTCACGATGGAGACGCCTCATTCTGTTCTGGGAGCTTTGAGACCGGCGACTGGATGGTATCCTTAGACTTGCAGGACGCGTACTTCCACATCCCGATCCACCCTCTTTCAAGAAAGTATCTAAGATTTGTCTTGACAACTTAAAGAGTGGCAGTTCAGAGCTATGTGCTTCGGAACTGACCAACGGCTCCGAGGTGGTGTTCACAGTGGTGATGAAGAATGTAGCGAGGTGGCTACACTCTTCGGGAATAAGAGTTTTCCCTATACCTCGACGACTGGCTGATCAGAAGCGTCGTCGAGAGAGAAGTGTCTGAAGGACGGTGCAGTTCACTTTAGCCTTAGCGAAGTCCTGGGACTTCTGGTCAACCTCGAAAGTCGCATCTGACCCCAACACAGTCCATCGTGTATCTGGGGATTCAGATGGATTCAGTGGCTTTTCAGGCGTTTCCGTCCCAGGAACGTCAGCGGCTAGGCTTAGAAAAGATCTCAGCCTTTCTAAGGAAAGAGACTTGCTCGGCGAGGGAATGGATGGAGTCTGCTGGGGACCATTTCCTCGCTGGAAAGGTTTGTTTCCTTGGGAAGACTGCCACAGCAGGCCTCTCCAATTCTTCTTGGCAGACGAGTGGAAGGCAAAGACGATCTCAATGCAGTATTGAGAATATCGATTCCTATCAAGAACCATCTAAGATGGTGGTTGGACCCTCAGAAGCTTCAAGAGGGCGTGTCCCTAAGTCTTTTGAGCCCCGACCTAGTGTTGTTTTCAGACGCTTCCATCACAGGATGGGGAGCAACACTAGGGGGAAGGAAGTGTCAGGCTCCTGGAGAGGGGAACAGGTAGCCTGGGCATATAAATGTCAAAGAAAACTGGCAGCAGTCTTTCTGTCCCTGCAGTTCTTCGAGAAGAGTTTGGAAAACAAGATTGTTCAGATAAACTCGGACAATACCACAGCACTCGCTTATTTAAAAAAACCGGAGGAGGAACACACTCCAGAACGTTGTACTCCCTAGCGAGAGAGATTCTGCTGTGGCAAAAAAGAAAGAAGGTGACTATCCTGACGAGATTCATTGCAGGAGTGCAAAACGTCAGGGCAGACCTCCTCAGTCGTCGAGACCAAGTCCTTCCGACGGAATGGACCTTGCACGAGGACGTTTGTCGAGACCTGTGGACGCTGTGGGGACGTCCACTGGTCGACTTATTCGCAACGTCAAGGAACAAGAGACTTCCTCTTTACTGCTCCCCGGTCCTGGATCCAGAAGCAATCGCGCGGTAGACGCTTTGCTTTGGAATTGGACGGGCCTAGACCTATATGCCTTCCCACCATTCAAGATTCTGGGGGAAGTCATGAGGAAGTTTGCGGCCTCGGAAGGGACAAGGTTTAACCCTGATCGCTCCGATGTGGCCAGCGAGAGAATGGTTCACAGAGGTCATGTCTTTCCTTGTAGACTTTCCAAGGACATTGCCCTGGAGGAAAGATCTACTCAACAGCCTCACTTCGAAGGTTTCACCAAAACCTCTCCGCTCTGAGTCTGACTGCGTTCAGACTATCGAAAAGTTGGCCAGAGCGAGAGGTTTTTCGAAAAGCAGCTGCGAGAGCAATCGCACAGGCGAGACGTGCTTCCACAAGAGCTGTTTACCAGTCGAAGTGGGCTTCCTTCAGGGCATGGTGTAAAAAGGAGGGAGTTTCCTCTTCCTCGACCTCTGTGAACCAGATAGCTGATTTTCTGCTATTTCTCAGAAATGTGCAGAAATTAGTGGTCCCTACCATCAAGGGATACAAAAGCATGTTGTCAGCGGTTTTTAGGCACAGAGGCCTAGACCTGTCTGACAACAAGGATATTCATGACCTTTTGAAGTCTTTCAAGACCTCGAAGGTTCCTCAAATGAGACCTCCATCATGGAATCTGGATGTAGTCCTGAAATTCCTTATGTCGAACACTTTCGAACCGCTTCAGACAGCGTCTCTTCGAAACTGACAAGGAAGGCTCTTTTCCTAACTTCTCTTGCGACGGCTAAGAGAGTTAGTGAAATTCAAGCAAGTTTAGCAAGTTAATGGGCTTCAAAGGGGACAATGCTGTCTGCTCGTTGAACCCATCTTTCTTGGCGAAGAATGAAAATCTTCGAACCCTTGGCCGAAGACTTTCGAGATCAAGGGTATGTCAAGTCTGGTGGGCCAAGAACCAGAGAGAGTCCTTTGCCCGGTAAGGGCTCTCAAGTTTTCTACGTGCATAGAACTAAAGAGGTAAGAGGTCCCTCAGGTAACCTCTGGTGCTCTGTGAAGAGGCCAGAGTTACCTTTATCGAAGAATGCTGTGGCTTTCTTTCTAAGGGACAACCATTCGGGAGGCTCATTCATCTTTCCAGAAGACTGATTTGAGCCTCTTCCGAGTAAAAGCGCACGAAGTACGAGCCGTCGCTACCTCTCTTGCCTTCCAAAAGAACATGTCAATCAAGGACATCCTTGATTGCACCTTTTGGAGGAGCAAACTCCGTCTTCGCCTCACATTACCTAAGGGATGTGAGAACGATCTATGACGATTGTAATGCACTGGGGGCCATACGTTTCTGCGGACACAGTATTGGGGTCCGAAGTAGCTCTTTCCCTATTCCTTAGTTAGGTTTAAGTTAGGTTTGTTGTGTTTTTAGGTTGTGGTGAGTCTTTTTGTGAAGATCTCCCATCATTTAGTTAGTGTTAAGGGGTTTTGTGTATAGTTGGTCAGGTGGTGGTCAGTTGCTTCGTTGCCCTCATTTGTATGGCCTCGATGATCTTGTCACGCTGAGGTCTCGCGCCCGTTTGACAGATCATCCAGAGCGCACCAGCACTACAGGTCTCCACCTGGCTGGCAACTCTGTGATTAAGCAAAAGCAGCCTTACGTGACAGTAATCACATAGTCTACTTTGCAAACAGGTAAGGAACCAAGATGTATATCATCTACTTAATTTAAGTTTCCCAAAAAATCCTATTCTGTCTCTTCCCACCATCCGAAGGGTGGGATTCAGCTATATATATATCTGTCAGGTAAGTGGCATGAACAAAATGTTATTGTTATTATACAATTAAGTTTGTTCATAACTTACCTGGCAGATATATATAATTAAAGTGCCCACCCTCCTCCCTCAGGAGACGAGGCATAAACCTAAAAAAAATATGAATAGAAAATGGGAATGGTTCCTGATATCCGCCTCCCAGCGGCGGGAATGGGTACTACCACCTGGCCGCCCACTGCGTGTGCCCGCGAGTTTTTGAATTTTCTGTCGGACGTCAGAAAATACAGCTTATATATATCTGCCAGGTAAGTATGAACAAACTTAATTGTATAATAACAATAACATATTTATAATTTATATATATATTTTACTTAAATCTATTTAATTATAAAACCTTAATTTTTATGCATTCAACTTACCTGTCAGATATATACTTAGCTATAGACTCCGTCGTCCCCGATAGAAATTCGAATTTCGCGGCACACTCTACAGGTAGGTCAGGTGATCTACCGCCCCGCCGCTGGTGGCGGGAATAGGAATCATTCCCGTTTTCTAAGACAGATTTTCTCTATCGGCCGTGACAGCAACATTGTTGTTGTTACTCCTGATTTGATTTTCGTGTTTTTTCATTGATCTATTGATCTTCCAAGCCGGTTATTTTGGTGACGTATTGGATCTTTGGTTTGGCATACTCTTTCGTGGACTGTTATTTGGACTTGGTTTTTGGATATTTCTCATAATGTCGGATTCTAGCTTTACGGTTAGAAGACAGTGTGTAAATGAGGGATGCATGGTGAGGCTACCGAAAGCTTCGGTAGATCCTCACTACAGTTTTTGTAAGGGGTGTAGAATGAATGAATGTTCAATATCTAACACCTGTGATGAATGTGCAGGTTTGAATGAGGATGAATGGAAGAATTTAAATTCCTATTTAAGGAAATTAGATATGGATAGGGCTAGGAAGGCTTCCTCCAGAAGCGTAAGTAGGTCTCGTTCTAACGAGTCTATTAAAATAACACCTAACCCTAAACCTGTATCTTCTTCCTTGTGTACTAAGACTGCAAATCCAGCAACGGAAATTACAGTTGTTCCGACACGGCATACAAACCTGAGGTCCTTTTACAATAGGAAGGTACTAGCGGCAGCTGGATAGGTCGTAAGCTTTCGAACAAGGGGTTCGGTAGTTAACTGCTTGTCCGACAGGCGCGCGCGCGCGACTGGGAGGTAAACAAACCACTTTTGCTTTCGGCCTCGCAGTGGATGGACGTGTGTGTTCGACGCTCTCTGCCCGCTTCTCGTCGTTTGCTTTCTGAGTATTTGGTTGTAATTGTGTATGAAAGAGTTATTGTAAGTACAATTATTCTCTCTTTTCATATTAATTGCTGCATTCAATTATTGATTTATGATGGAATCTCCTCGCCTCGCTACCCCACGGAGACTTTGCCCGGAGGGTATCGAAGGGCGGTAAATGCGGGAAGTTCAGATCGTTCCCGGAGATTGACCCTCATATTTTATGTGCTCGGTGTCGGGGGCGGGCGCGAATGCACCCGAGCCGAGCCCTGTGATGTGTGTAATGATTGGTCGGAGGCGCAGTGACTTTGTATGAGGGCAGGAAGAAGCGAAGGCCTGCAAAGGAGTCGTCGGAAAGCTCTCCCGCGACTCCTTTGGTGACGGACACTTCGTCTTCTTTCCTGCCAGCCCGCTCAACTTCCACGTCTCGCGCCTTCCCCTCGGGGGGGGGTGTCTAGGTCCTTCTCCTCTCCTGACGTGTCGAGTGTGGAGGAGGGCGCTAGATACCCTGACGTAGAGTTGTACTCTGGGTCCTCTATCCGTTCGTCTTCGCAGCGAACGGGTAGAGGATCCTTCTAATCACCCGACTTTTGCCTCCTCAGGTGCGGTTGCCGCGAAGGATGACCTCGGGACAGGTGTGGGCATCGTTGGGGCTGCAGGGCGTGCCGAGTGTCCAGGGGCTGCTCTATCATCTCGCTGGCTCGTGGCGGTCACCCATGCAACGGTCACGACCACCACCACGACCCTTACAACCCCCTGGCTATGCTTCACCTCCTCACCTGGTGTACACCCAGCACGCGGTCTCTGTAACACCCACTACATCGGTGCAGGGGCCAGTCGCCGTAACTCGGGGGAGTGTGATGCCGCCACCCCTGGGTTTGCCGTGCTGCCGCGACCGACTTCATGTGCCCGAAGAGCTCGCCCCTGGACCTCCCACCGGTACCTAGGAACGTCTGTGCCGCTGGTTCGCCCATCTGGACCGCCCACACAGTCTGCCGTACCTGCCGTGACCACCGCTGCTGTCCCTGGTACCTGCTCCTGCTGTCTCGGTCTGCCGTTCCTGTGATGTTCGCACCTGCTGATGTTGTTCCTGTTCCTGGCGCCGCTGCTCCCGATGCTGGTCTGTTCGGACAGGTACGTCCGGGCCCTGTTGCTTCGGCAACAGCAGCCCCGGCTCCGTCCTGGATGACAGATCTTGACGTCGGTCCTGGAGGAGGTTGACGAAGAAGAAGAAGAAGAGGAGGAAGGTGTCGTCGTCGTCTTCATCGTCTTCTTCGTCGTCGTCGTCGTCTGCCGCCTCTTCCCCTTCTTCTTCTAAGGCTCCCCCGCCGAAGAAGAAGAAGAAGGTCGCCTCCCCCCCCCCTAAGAAGTCTCCTTCTTGGGAACTTCTAAGGGCCCGTCTCGCTCTGGTGAGACGGGGTTCTTCCGCTGGTCGCCCTGCTCCTTCGGGAGCAGGACCCGTCTCTTCTCCCGCAAGGAAGAAGACTACGGGGACCAGGAGGGGTGCCGCTAACACCGGCACTTCCTCACCTGCTGTCAGTGGTTCGGCCACAGCAGCAGGGTCCGGCTCGGCCGCTCGTTCGCGAGAGGTACCGAGTGTACGGTCGCCTACCAGCGACCGTGCAGCCAGGAACCAGACCTCTGAGTCCGCTCAGCGTCAGGTTCACGGCACGGAGCGGAAGACTGGTGACAGCCGCTCACGCGACTCTCATCCAGGCCAAGCTCTCGCTCTCGCGGCGAGCAGCTGGCTACCCAGGCGGACGTGACGGTCCATGACCGGCCACGGGCTGAGGCTGGGAAGAGGTCCCCCCCGTTCGCGCCGGCACCAGCCACGGCTGGTACCAGCGAACTGACGCACCGTGAGGATACGCACCGATCTCACCGTGACAGTGGAGCTCGCCGGTCGCCTGACCGTCGCTCTCACAGAGCGATCGGGTACGGCGACGGCCAGCACCAGCTCCTCTGACACACGAGACCGGGGCCGCTGTTCTCGGCTCCAGCCGTTCTCCACAGCGAGACGGCTCGACTAGGTCTGCAGCTCGATCGCCACCGCGGTTGGCGATCGCCTGCAGTCCTCCAAGCCCGCTGGTTCTACCAGCGAGCGAGGAGAGAGCGTCAGGTCTTCCTCTCCCATACCTTCAACCTCCTCGGGTTACACCGGGAGGGGCGAGGTATTGAGGAGTGATCGTGAGGGGTGCGCCCCTCAGGATCCCGCCACCGCGTCGTACGCACCAGGCTCGGTTCTCGGACCAGCCAGGTCGTACGCACAGGTGGTTGGAGGAGACCGAGAGGGGGCTGTCGCTGCTCCTCTCCTTGAGGGAGGAGGGTCTCGGGAGGTGCTCCTGTTTGAGGGACTGGACGGTCCAACTCCGCAGGATGCAGTCACTCCTGAGATCCAGAGGAATTTTGGCCGAGGTTATTGCCCTGATTCGTCAGCACAACGACCTCGGGAAGGATCGCCGCTCCCACCATCCGAGCCCACGTCCCGGCTCGAGTCGTTCTGGGGCCCGAAGAGGGAACCCAGACCGACGGTGGGTTTGCCGCGTTCGGAGCTTGCGGACTCAGTGCTGGACCAGGTTGAATCGCTTGTCTCCGGACAAGACGGTTCGCTCAAGTCTGGCAGGTCGAGCAAGCTGCTTCCACCTCCTCTGCTACGACAGGCGCGGTTTTACGTGCCATCTGAAGACCCGATGCCGCCCAAACAGGTGAACCCGGAGTTAGCTAGCTGACTCCGGGTGTGTCTCTGCAACAGCTCCTGTCCGAGAACCTGTGGTTCTCGCAGCAAGAGGCACTCGGCCTGGAATCTACCGCCATGGCAGCTTTCCAGGCCGTCTCCTGGCTAGATCTGTGGTCCCTCACAGTATTCTAAGTCGCAGCCAACTCCGGGGGAATTTCTCCCGAAGATGACTCGGCCTTCAGGAGAATTTGCCAGTCTGGGGGAAGAGCCATCTCCTTCCTTGCCCACCAGACGGTGAACCTGTGGGCCAACCTGGTTCTCCGACGAAGGGACGCTGTCCTTACTCGGGTTTCCAGGGGCCGGCCGGGCGTGCAAGCGGCGTTGGGACTTCGAAACGGACCTCTACGGAGTTCCACGTCTCTCTTCCCAGGAGAGATGGTGGACGCTGCGGTGGACAGAACTGGCGCACTGACGACAGTGACCGTCTGGTTCACCAGGCAGTCTCGAAGGCTTCTGGGCAGCCTCGGACTGCGGCCAAGTCTAAGAGCAGGCTAGCGCTTCCTCGGCGGCTAAGACGGTTGCTGCGTCGAAGCCCCGGGGAATGACTCTGTCTTCTTCGACTTCTGGCAAGGGGAGCCGTAACCAGCCCTCCTCCCAGCCCTCCTCATCCCGTGGAGGCTCTGGGAAGAAGTCGAAGAAAGGGGGGAAACGCTAGGGACGGCGTTCCCCCTCACCTGCTGCCGGAAGTGGGGGGGTGCCTGGCCAGCCATTGGGCAACTTGGCAGCGCTACGGCGCCGAGACCTGGATTGTAGATGTCCTTCGGGAGGGATATCTATTACCCTTCGAATCTCGGCCACCCTCACCTCCAACCCGGTCCAACAGCAGTCGTACGTTTCCATGGGTCATCGGAAGGACGTAGCACTGAGACAGGAGATAAAGACCATGCTGAGCAAGAGAGCTGTAGAGGATCGTCACGGATCAGTCACCGGGCTTTTACAGTCGACTCTTCCTGGTGGAAAAGTCTACGGGAGGCTGGCGCCCGGTGATAGATCTCTCTCCCCTGAACCGGTTGTTCGCCAGACCCGGTTCACGATGGAGACGGCACGCTCAGTGCTCGACTCCATCAGGGAGAACGATTTCATGCTTTCAGTGGACATGAAGGATGCGTATTTCCAAATACCCATTCATCAGTCCTCCAGAAAGTACCTCCGCTTCATCCTCGACGGGAGGGCGGTGTACCAGTTCAGGGCACTGTGCTTCGGTCTCTCAACCCTCACCACAGGTGTTCATCGCGAGTGTTCACTCTGGTGTCTGCTTGGGCCCATTCGCACGGGATACGTCTGATGAGGTATCTCGACGATTGGTTAGTCCTGGCGAGCTCCCGCTCGCAGTTGCTACAGGACAGGGATCGACTGCTCGAGTTCTGTCACGATCTGGGGATCGTGGTGAACTTCGAGAAGTCCGATCTCGAGCCCAAGCAGAGGATGAAGTACCTGGGTATGCTGATCGACACGGTGTAGCAGGGCGAGTCTTCCCCGCAGACTCGCGGATCAGCAGATTCAGGGAGGCAGCCAACCAGTTCCTGTCTCGGCAGGAACAGGTAGCTCAGCGATGGCAAGTCGATGACGGACAACCTGTCGTCGCTCGAAGAAGTTAGTCCCTCACGGGCGTCTTCACCTGCGGCTCTTCAGTGAGACTAAAGGAGAGTTGGTCGCAGGCGACGGATCCCCCAAGCTTTCCAGTGTCACTGACACAGGAGGTGAGGCAGGACCTAGCCTGGTGGCTGGACGACAGGAACCTCTTAAGAGGAGTGCCTCTGCGCACTCCCCCCCCGGACATGCAGCTGTTCTCAGACGCATCGACCGAGGGATGGGGCGCACACCTGGAGGAGTTTGCTGACTTCAGGAGTGTGTGGGACGAGAACGACAAGCACCTTCACATCAATGTACTGGAACTCAAGGCAGCGTTTCTCGCTCTCCAAGAGTTTCAGGACCGCTTGATGGGACACTCAGTGGTGTTGATGTGCGAACAACACCACGGTGGTGGGCTTACGGTCAACAAACTGGGGGGCCTAGTGTCTCTCCCCGTTGTACCAGTTGACTCGGCAGGTGCACGAGTGGGCTCAGGACACTCAAAGAGCTGTCGGCACGCTACATTCAGGGAAGAGGAATGTAGTAGCAGACACGCTCAGCCGTCGGGATCAGGTGATAGGGACCGAATGGTCTCTACACCAGGACGTGGCGGAAAGGCTCTTCGACCTGTGGGGGCGACCAGTCGTGGATCTGTTCGCCACCCGGCACAACAGGAAGCTCCAGGTGTTCTCACTCCGTGCCGGACCCATGGGCAGCTGCAGAGGACGCTCTTCAACACCCGTGGGACAACCTCTTCGCCTATGCCTTTCCCCCGTTCAGCCTGATTCGCAAGGTGATCAGTCGAGCACTGTCACTGTCCGAATCTCAGGATGATCCTGGTGGCTCCCAAGTGGCCACAGGCCATTTGGTATCCGGACCTGCTGGCTCTTCTCGCAGGAGAACCGAGAGAGATTCCCCCTTGGCACAACCTTCTCGCCCAGCCACACGTCGAGCGGTACCACCGAGCAGTCCAGTCCCTACGTCTTCACGGCTGGCTGTTATCCACCATCTCTTGCGAACGAGAGGCTTTTCTCGTAGCGCAGCAACAGAGATGGCTGGAAACGTCCGTCAGTCCTCTGCAGCTGTGTACCAGGGGAAGTGAGGCCGTCTTCTGTGGTTGGTGTCGTAGACGGGGTCTAATCCTCCCTCAGAGCCCACTCTTCAGCAGGTAGCGGATTTCTCGTTTTTCTTCGCCGAGAGAAGCTCCTCTCAGTCCCCACAGTCAAAGGATACAGAGCCGCCTTGGCGCTCGTCCTGAAACTGAGGGGGTTGGACATCTCGAACTCGTTCGAGATCTCCTTGCTTATGAGGAGGCTTCGAAAGGTCTTGCCCACCCAGGGAACTCAGGCCCCCTGCGTGGGATGTGGACTCTCGTCCTTAGGAGTTTGACTCGAACGCCGTTCGAGCCACTCCGGGAGTCGTCAGACAGGGATCTGACCCTCAAGACCCTCTTCTTGCTGGCCCTGGCATCGGCGAAGAGAGTAGGGGAACTTCATGGTCTTTCCTATGATGTACGACACTCCAGGGGATGGGGATCCGTGACGCTCGATTTCGTCCCGAACTTCGTTGCGAAGACTCAGAAACCGTCGTCCCTGACGACAGGTTCGAGTCATTCACGATTCCCTCCCTAATGGACTTCACCGATAATGATGCGGATGAGATGCTGCTTTGTCCTGTGGAGGGGCGCTACGGCGCTATCTGAAGAGAACTCGACACCTCAGGCCTGAGTGTCGACGCCTCTTCGTTAGCACCGGGGTCACCAAGAAAGAAGTATCCAAGAACACTCTTTCTTTCTGGCTGCGTGAGGTCATCAGGAGGGCGTATGAGGCTGATGGTAGTGACGACATCCGTACGTCCCGTCCGAGAGCTCACGAAGTCAGAAGTATTGGCCCGTCGTTGGCGTTCCGTAAGAACTTCTCCGTGGCGCAGGTCCTGAAGGCAGGGGTCTGGTCTAACCAGACTACCTTTACGTCCTTCTACCTTCGGGATATTGCCCACAGGTCCCTTGGATACATTTTCCTTGGGACCCGTGGTGGCTGCTCAACAAGTTGTGTAGCTAACCCAGACCCTCGCAGCTGAACAGCATCGAGTCCTGGTGTGACTGTGTGGATGGATGTGTGAGTGAGTGAGTGACTGGCTCTCTCTTCCCATCTTTTTCCTTCCCCTCTACCTGTGGGCAGAGGGCCATGTCGTCACTACGCTGGATGAGGACGAGATGCAGGTGAGCTATATGACAGAGCCCCATCCTATCCCTTTCACTAGGGATAGGAGCAGAATATCCACCACTTCCTTCTACAAGGGGGGGAAGTGGATGCCTACAAGAGTCAAACCCATGACTTTATATTTGCTCCTGTACAGGAACAAGTTCTTACATTGCTGGTACGAAGAGATACGCATGCCTCTCTCTTAGTCTCGGTCCAGAGGTCTGACCATTGATCCTGCGGTGCACACCCCGATCAATCGGACAGAAGCTTGGATCCCTCCCTCGCTCTTACGACCAGGGAGGCTTCCAAGGTTGGGCGAACACCAGTCTGTTCACAAAAGACTCAGATTCCTCCCACCCCAAGAAGTGAGTCTTCCTATTGTAAAAGGACCGGAACCGAAGGTATGCCGTTGTCGGAACAAATGACAATTTGTCCAAAATTGCATTTTTCCTAACTATACAAACCTGAGGTCCTTTTACACATAGCCCCACCTCATGCCACCCCTCACTCTGCAGTTTTTGCTTGGGCCAAAAGCAAAAGTGATTTGTTTACCTCCCAGTCGCGCGCGCGCGCCTGTCGGACAAGCAGTTAACTACCGAACCCCTTGTTCGAAAGCTTACGACCGATATCCAGCTGCCAGCTAGTACCTTCCTATTGTAAAAGGACCTCAGGTTTGTATAGTTAGGAAAAAATGCAATTTTGGACAAATTGTCATATCTTAAAGCTGCACTACAAAGGATGGAACGAAGTAATTGCTGATGTTACAAGGTAAGCACAGTGAGAGTGATTTAAGTGTCCCTAGTGCAGTGGAGGGTGCGTCTGATCGGCTCCATCTCGCTCCCAGGCCTAGACCTCTTCCAAGCTCACAGGCCCAGAGGAGAAGGAATGTCAAAAGCCTTACGGAGGTTATGGAGAATCCCCACCGATCAGGCATCCCCTCGGCAGATTCTGTGACGACCCGAACTGCCAAGGATCGCTACCGAAAAAGCATCCTAAAAAGTGTTTTTCGTCGTCAGATTCTTCACCTAATGTAAGGGGCTGGAGCTCTGATGAACTGTCACGCCCCTTAAAGAGGAGTTGGAAGGCTCCAACTTTGAATTCAAGCCCTGAACATTTTCTCCGATGGATCTCCATGTGAAAGGAAGAAAAGAAAACTAATTCCTAAACGTAAATCGGAGTCTCCTTCCTCTTCTAGACCTCCCTCACCTGAATCAGGAAAGGAGAAAGAGAATGCGGCTGCGAAAATTCTCCTAAATGTACAGGAGCAGCTTTCCGCTTTAGTAGGAGTTTTCACGAAGGAGACTCCCAGAAAAAAGGACTCTTTCCTTCCGATAAAGAGAACGAAGGAAAGGAAAGAAGAAAAGAATGCGCCTAAAGCGCCAACCTGGCGCAATGCGCCAGATGCGCTAGAAGCTCCATACGAGTCGGAAGAGCCAGAAGCGCCAGCCTGGCGCAATGCGCCAGAAGCGCCACCCTGCCGAAATGCGCCAGAAGCGCCACCCTGCCGAAATGCGCCAGAAGCGCCAGCCTGGCGCAAGGAGCCACGAGCGCCAACCTGGCGCAATGAGCCACAAGTGACAACCAAGAGACGGACTTCTTCCAAAAGACAATTAAGCCAGGAGGGTTTTTCTAGCTTTCGGAAGGATAAACCTTTACCTGACAGGGAATCTAGGTGTCGCACAGGCGGCCGTAGCCCTTGTCAGGATATGGGTGGTTCCGGGGATATGGGTGGTTCCTCTTCCAATACCTCTGTAACTGAAATCGCGGATTTTCTCCTCTTCTTAAGAGAAGAGTCCAATTTGGCCGTATCCACTATCAAGGGATATAAGAGCATGCTCTCGGCTGTTTTTAGAAACACAGGGCTGAATCTTGAAAATAATAAGGATCTTCATGATCTCATCAGGTCTTTCGAGACTAAGAAATTGAGATCTTCTATTCCCCCGAGTTGGAACCTTGACCTAGTCCTTAAATTCTTGATGTCGGACAGGTTCGAGCCTCTAGATAAAATCTCATTCAGAGATCTCACTAGTAAATGCATATTCCTGTTGGCTCTCGCAACTGCTAAGAGGATCAGTGAATTGCATGCTTTGGACTCTCGGGTGGGATTTAAAAAAGACTCGGCTGTTATTTCTTTCCAGGATCTATTCCTGGCAAAGAATGAAAACCCTTCTAAACCTTGGCCTCTAGAAGTTTTGAAGTCAAGGGACTCTCTTCTCTGGTAGGTAGAGAGTTGGATCGGTCCCTTTGCCCAGTCAGGACCTTAAAATTCTATTTAAAAAAGAAGACACAGCTTCAGGGATGTAGACAAAGTCTTTGGTGTTCGTAAGAACCCCAAGAAGACCTATGTCAAAGAACGCACTGGCGTTCTTTGTCAGAAATGTGATTACCGAAGCTCACAGGAATTGCCAAGAGAACTCTTTAAAGCTGCTGAGAGTAAAAGCTCACGAAGTCCGGGCTGTGGCAACTTCCCTTTCTTTTACAAAAAATATGTCCATGAGAAACATTTTAGCAGCAACTTATTGGAGGTGCAATTCAGTATTTGCATCCCACTATTTAAAGGATGTTAGAGTAACATATGATAAATGTTTTTCTCTTGGACCTTATGTATCAGCGGATTCTATGCTGGGAAATAGAGCAGACGCTGATCCTTAATTTTGTATTAATAAACATTACCTTAATATAATTTATCTAGCCCTAAATCCCCAAAAACCGCACCAAAATTTACCACATTGGCAACCCTGTTACCTCCTATTCTGTCCGCCAGTTGGCAACACTGTCGTTGACAGATACGAAAAACCTTCCCTCAAATCAGTTGTTAACGAGCGCCCGTGTTGTTTACATCACGGCCGCTCTTTATAAATTTCCTTAAACATTTTTGTGCCTTTAAAGCTTTCATTATTTGTTAAATGAGACTTTATATGAATTACCACTCACGCATTACATCACGAAATAGTGAATTAACTTTGATTTCTGTAGTGGTTCTTATCTTAAATTACGAACTTTTGCGCGACCCGGAACTACTGACCTGTCCAATTCTACAATGGATTACCAAGAAATTACGATGCTTCCTTCTGCCAGCAACATCAGGAACTGCCCGGTTTGTGGGACAAGGATGAGTAGCAGGGAGTATAACCACATGACATTTGTAGCTCTGTCGTGACAGGTTGTGACTTTGACTTCTCGTTGTGACGTATGTAAGCCCTGGTCTGACGAGGATATGACTGCTTATATGAAACGCCAAACAATCTTGCAGCGTAAAAAGATCGGTTTAAGGAGAAAAGAAATCGATTGCTAGAACTGTATCTAACGAATTCTTTGACTTGGGCGCTCATGATTCTGGCTCTTCGGTTTCGGTATCGTACGACTCCGACTCCGAATTAATTGATGCTTTGCCCCCTGTACAACCGGTAATTAGTGAAGTTATTTCTGATGTAGATTCGAAGATTTTGGCAATGGAAACTACCTGGAAACAGAATTTTAAGAAATTACAGCTTAGTCTAGATAGAGATATTTCTGCTAAGTTTAACAATCTGTCAGAGAATTTTCAAGAAGCCTTTACTAGAATGTCTTACACACTTTTAGATTCATTTTCAGCTCCTCGTCAGGTACCTGTCGACAGCACCATGGGTAACGGTGCGACGATACCCCGGCTTGTGAACCCCGTCGTGGCGAAGGCCTAGGGGGGATCCGGTCCGGGCAGGTGCCTAACGAATCTTTACCCAACTTGTCCCCTGTTAGTCCCGTAACAGTGCCAACGGGCTTTCTTATTTAGGAGAAGGGGGAGGGATATTAGTGTCAGACCTAAGATAGCTAGTCGTCAGGATTTTACTTCAGAGGAAGTTTCTAAGTTAGGATCTGACGATGATGATGATGATGACGCGGATTCGTGTGATATTGATGTTTCCTCGAATGGATGTCATGATGTAGAATTCAAGAAACTTTTTTATTTAATTTTGAGTTTTCTTCCTCAGGCGAGGCCTAAAGAGCAGAGCGCCTCCGCCTCGTTGTATTACAGAAGGTATTTTTCTTGACGGTCCTTCCCGGTCACGGGAATTTTTAACGTTCCCTTTGCCCAGAGGTTCGCGAGAGTGAGGGCGGACGTTGCCGCTAAACTTTCGAAGGTGATCAGGGAAGGGAGAGGAAGCTCTCTTCTCTTCTACGACACCGGTGAGGAGTTTACCAGGTGGCGGATGATTCTTCATTCTCTCACCCCCCAAGCCAAATCCTGATTTTGTCCGACTTTCAAGTCAACCCTTGCCTTCTAAGGCTTCGGTCTCTGTCTCAATTGAGATTTTATTGCTATGGAGGCTGTTTATGAGCTCCTTACAAGGAGCTCAATCCTTCAATATGTGGGTCCTCAAGGGCTTTTAATGTATATCAGGACTCCGGGTTTGTTCCTCCTGATGCTCCTCTTTTTGAGAAATTCTGCTCATCCATTTCAATCGCTTCTGTACATCAGAACAAGCTTGCTGCTTCAATGCAGGCCTTTCTTGTTTCTCTAAGGCGTAACCTGTATTTGTCGCAGTTACCCTCCTCTGTATCGAGATTCAGAGAACCCGTCTGTTGTCCCTCTTCTCCTTTTTGGCGATTTTCTTTTCGTATTTCTGTGCTTTCTGAGTTTTGAAGGAACATCAAGGTGATGCCTCTTCCCAAGCTCACTGGGCCATTATCAAGAGCTTTTTCCTCTGGTCTTCCTCCCGTTCCTTCAAGGAGTAAGCGTAAGTTTAGGACCCATCGTACCTTCTGCTCCAGCCCAACAACCTCCTTCTGGCTCTTTTTTTTTTTTTTCCAGAGTACATCTCAGCTTGCTGGTGCCTCTTCTTCATCCTCTGGTGCTCACCCTTTGAAACGCGGGGAGGTTCTTGGCGTGGCTCTAAGGGCAGAGAAAGAGCTCAACCTCCAGGAGGACCTTCTTCTTCTTCTTCTTCTTCTTCTTCTTCTTCTTCTTCCTTGTCTCTGCGTAAGAATTTTCGGAAGTAGGAGTCATCACCTCGCCTGGAGACCGCAGTAGGAGCTTGTCTCTCCCGCCATTGGTCAGCTTGGCAGGGGAGAGCGGTGGATGCTTGGGTGGTGGAGGTCCTGAAGGAAGGTTACGAGATCCCTTTTGTTTCCAGACCTCCACTTTCCAATCGTCCTCTCGAGTTCAGCAGTTATTCCCCTCACTCAATCAGGGGTCAAGCCTTGGAGAAGGAGCTTTCGGCCCTCTTGGAGAAGGATGCCATAGAGCGAGCTCCTCCTTCTCCCCGGGTTTTACTCTCGGATGTTTGTAGTTCTAAAGGCCTCGGGTGCCTGGCGCCCCATCATAGATCTTTCGGTTTTGAACAAGTTCATTGTAAAGTCCAAGTTCAGGATGGAGACGGTCCAGACTGTTCTTTCATCCGTCAGGAGGGGGACTGGATGATTTCCATCGATCTGCAGGATGCTTATCTGCAAATCCCCATCCATCCAGAAGCAGACCTTACCTTCGTTTTTTCATGGACTCGGGAGTTTTCCAGTTCAAGACCCTTTGTTTCGGCCTCACCACTGCTCCACAGGTCTTTTCTCGGGTGATGGCTCCTGTTTCAGCTATTCTGCATCAGTTAAACGTAAGGATGCTTCGGTATCTGGACGATTGGCTAGTCCAGGCCGATCTCTAGAGAAATGTCTCCGGTCGAGGGAGATAGTTCTGTCTCTTTGTGTCGAGTTGGGCATTCGTGTCAACTTCGACAAGTCCAATCTAATCCCTTGCCAGATCATGACTTATCTGGGGATTGTTTTGAATTCCCAGATTTTGAGGGCTTCTCCCGCTCAGAAAACGGATAGACAAGCTTCTGAGTCTGATAGAAGAATTTTTGTCCTCCGTAACGCAGCCATTGTTTCTCTTTGGAGGTCTCTCCTGGGCCATTTGTCATCCCTCATCCAACTGGTTCCCGGAGGTCGTCTCAGAATGAGGTCCCTTCAGTCGACACTTCGCCAGTCATGGGATTTCGTGTCCGAGGACACGATAGTCGCCTCTTCTCCACAATGTCAGAAGGATCTCCGTTGGTGGATGCAAGTTCACCGCCTCAAGTCAGGACACTCTCTTCTTTCGGTTCCTCCGGACCTAATGTTTTGGTCAGACGCCTCGGATCAAGGTTGGGGCACACACCTGGGCTCCGAAGCCGCTTCGGGCCTTTGTTAGAGGAGGAGAGGAGCATGTCAATAAATTGGAGGGAACTGAGGGCAGTGTACCTAGGCCTTCTTTCATTTCAGGAACAACTGTTGGAGTCGGTTGTCGCGATCTTTGTCGACAACACCACAGCAGTCTCGTACTTGAGAAACCAAGGCGGCACACAGTCGGATCTTCTCACTCAAGAAGCCCGATCAATCCTGTGTTGGGCAGAAGACAGGGGGATTACGTGGTCCCTCAGTTTATCCTGGGCCATCACAACGTCTTAGAGACGCCTTGTCGAGACCGAACGAAGTTCAAGGGTCGGAGTGGACACTTTTGCCAGGAAGTCTTCGACAGCCTCAGGAAGAAATGGCCTGTCACAGTCGATCTGTTTGCCACCCCACTGAATTTCGGTGCCAGATATTCTTCGCCCCCTTACCAGACTCCTCAGAGTGCCGGGACAGACTCTCTTTTGCAGGACTGGGAGGGACTTCAAGCCTATGCTTTTCCTCCGTTCTCTCTGGTGAGGTCAGTCCTCAACAAAGTGAGGGCAACCAAGCGTCTGGATCTCACCTTGATCGCCCCTTCTGGCCACAGAAGAAGATGGTTTCCCGACCTTCTGGAAGCACTGGTGAACCCCCCATTCGCTGCCAGAGAGACCAGATTTTCTCAAACAACCCCATTTTCATCGGTTCCATCAGAGGCTCCACATGCTTCATCTTCATGCCTGGAGACTGTCAGGAGGTTCTCCAAGCACGAAGGGTTCTCCTCCAGAGTGGCGCGACAGTTGGCTCTTGCCAGGCGGCAATCAACCAGAGTAAATTATCAGGCTAAATGGTCGGTTTCATGTATGACACTTACCTGGCAGGTATATATATAGCTATATTCTCTGTTCGCACTGGCAGAATTTCAAAACTCGCGGCAACCGCTAGATCACTGGTAGTTCAGGTGATCGCCACCCCGCCGCTCCCCGCCCGTGCTGGTGCTCGGAATCATTCCCATTTTCGTCAGATTTTTTTCTCTGCCACTGAACCGGCAACATCGTTGTTGGTTCCCTGCTAGAATTCGAAACTCGTTAGCTGACTTTCGCTGTACTTGGATGGTTTATTGGGTATCGTATTGGAAAGTTGGATTGGCAATCGCGATTGGAAGTTATTATAATGTCTGATTCTGGTATAGTATTTCGAGTGTGTATGAAAGAAGGGTGCAAGGTGAGACTGCCGAAAGCTTCGGTAGACCCTCACACAGTATGTAAGAAGTGTAGAGAGGTTTTGTGTACTTGGGATAATAGATAATGAAGTGTTGAAAGTTTAAATGAGAAGGAGTGGAGGACTTTCACCAAATATGTTGAGAGACTTGAAAAGGATAGAGTAAGAAGGTCGGTGTCTCGGAGTGAGAGGTCAGGTTCTTCTAGTAAGGCCTTGAATACTTCTGTTATTTCTCCCCCTTCTTCCCAAGTAGAAGTTGTTAATCCTTCTCCTCAGGTCTCTCCTGCGCCCGCTGCTGTTTCTGAGGATACTAATATTGTGAAAGTGTTTGCCGCCCTTCGCGTCAATGGGCGATCAGATTCAGCGTGCTTACAGACAAAGTGGGTACGATTTGAAAGTGTCAGTGTAGTGGAGGGGGCGGCTGATCGTCTCACTCGTGCTCCTAGACCTAGGCCTCTGCCAAGCTCCCAGACCCAAGGGAGAAGGCATGTCGACAGTCGAAGGGAGGCGAGAGGGGTTCCCATACGATCAGTTGTCCCTTCAGGCAGTCCTGTTTTGCGTCCCAGGCTGCAGCAGTGCGCCATAGGAAAGGCGACACTGGGAAGTGTTTTTTCCTCTACAGATAGTGCTGCGTCAGGCAGGTATGGACGTTATGCGGAAGTTTCGCGTCCTCTGAAGAGGACGCATAGACCTACGTCTTCTCAAGATGAGCGTTACCCTCAAGAACGGTGGAGTAGTCCCGAGATTTTCTCTTCTAGTGATGAGGAAGAGGTGGTTCCGATTAAAAGGAGGAGATCCTTTAAGTCAAGACAAGACGCAAGACCTCACGTGTACGACGGTGCTCTGGATAGGAGCCCTCCTTCTGAATACGGAGCAATCTCTCTGATATCTTCTCCTTATCGTAGAACTCAAGATCGAGTTTCTCGTTTTGAAGATCCGTCTCGTCCTCGTTCTAGCCGCTTGCTCAGACTTCCCGCCAGGAAGCAGTGACTAGGAACTTCCTTGAAGAGATGCAAGGAAGGTTAGCCGATTTGGTTAAATCGTGGGGAACATCGGAACATCCTCCTACGAGGCGTAAGGACGCATCTCTCCCAGTCAAGTCATCTAAGAGGACGCATGATGGTTTGGCCTCCTTCTCGTCATGCTTCGGAGTCTCGGGTAGTACGCAAGTTACGGGAGCAGGACGCAGGACGCAAGTTGCGAGAACAGGAAGCAGGACGCAGGACGCAAGCTTCCGGAACAGGACGCAGGACGCAACCTCGGAGCCCAGAAGGACGCAGGACGCAGGCGGCAGGAGCCTGTTTCTTCCCGCGAGGTTGGAGAAGATTTTCTGCAGCAAGACTGGATTTACAGGACGTGTCTTTCGGCAGAAGAGGAAATAGAAGACTTAGAATCTGAGGAAGAAAAGAAGGTGAAGCACCTTCTTCAGACTATAAGAAATTGACGAATTGCCTTCTTTCACTTTTTGAAGGGATTTTCAGCCTGCAGCTCCGACATCACCCCTTTCTCAATTCTCTAAGAATAAAACTCCGAAGAAGTCCTCGTTTTTTGAAGATGAAGTTTTCGATTACGGCTAAGAAGGCTCTTCAAAGAATTGATACGTGGTTGAAGGAAAAGAGGGAAGCGGCAAGACTGTGTTCTCTTCCCTCCTGCAAATTGGCATCGAAGTCCGGAATTTGGTATGCGACGGGGGAAAATCTCGGCCTGGGAGTTCCTGCCTCCTCCCAGGGGGTGAATTTTTCCAACATTGTTGACAGTTCCCGCAGACATGCCTTGAATTCGGCCAAAGTGTGGTGGTCTCCATCAGAATTAGATCATCTCTTGAAAGGGATTTTCCGGACCTTCGAGGTTTTTAATTTTCTGGATTGGTCCTTGGGGGCTCTGGGACGAACAGTGGAAGATAATGAATCGACGGCTTCTCAACTCCCAAGCAGTATTATGTCCTGCATGGACAAGCCTTAAGGGATGGCGCGAATGAATTAGCATCTCTTTTCACCGCAGGAGTTTTAAAGAAAAGGTCACTCCTATGCTCTTTTGCTGCTAAGGGCGTCTCTAAGCGCCCAGAAATCCGAATTGGTTTATTCCACTTTCGGATCAATTGTTTCTGCGGATATTATCAAGGATATTTCGCTTCCCTAACTCAGAAGGCGACGCAGGATCTGTTAACTTCCTCGGTAAGGAAATTTTTACCCAACAAAGGTGGTTAAGAAGACCCCTAAGGAATCAAGGCAAACTAGTCAGCCCTTTCGAGGCAAGTCCTTTTCTCCGCCCTGCCTTCAGAGCAAGAAGAGCTCCGTCCAGAGGGGTTCGAAACCCATACTAACAATGAACAACAAGTCCTTCAGACATCAGTAGGGTGCCAGACTCCAGAAAGTTTTTGGGAGATTTGGCAAGCAAAAGGGAGCAGATCCTTGGGTCGTCAAGGTAGCCGAAGAAGGTTACAAGATCCCTTTCTGAAGAGACCACCTCTTGCGACATCGCCAAGAGAGCTTGGAGCTTACTACAGCGATCCAGGGAAACAAGAAGCACTACAAGAACAAGTTCTTTCTATGCTCAAGAAAGGAGCAATAGAACCTGTTCTGGATCACTTATCTCTGGAATTTTACAACCGGCTTGTTTTTAGTAGCGAAATCCTCGGGGGGATGGAGACCAGTACTGGACGTAAGTCACTCAATTTATTTGTGGAGAAAACAAAATTTACGATGGAGACGACCGATTCAGTACTGGCAGCGGTACGTCCAGGGACTGGATGGTCACCCTGGACCTTCAAGACGCATATTTTCATATCCCAATTCATGCAGGATCCAGGAAGTACCTGAGATTTGTGATCCAGAACAGGGTCTTTCAGTTCAAGCCCTCTGCTTTGGACTGTGCACAGCCCCACAAGTTTTTTACAAGAGTGATGGCGAGCGTGGCGAAGTGGCTACACATTCTAGGAATAAGTGTGTGTCTATACCTGGACGATTGGCTCATAAGAGCCCAATCAAGAAAGCAATGTCTGGAGGACTTAGAAATGACGTTAACATTAACGAAAGAGTTAGGGTTGATGGTGAACTTAGAAAAGTCAAATATGACACCCAATCAGGAGCTAGTTTATTTGGGATTCTGATCTCCTCAGTGACTTTTCGGGCTTTTCCGTCTCCCAACAGACAAGAGCAGTGCATCCGGAAAGTGCAAGCCTTTCTAGAGAAAGAACAATGTTCAGCACGAGAGTGGATGAGCTTACTGGGGACACTCTCGTCCCTGAACGGTTCGTTTCTCTAGGAATGCTTCACATGAGACCCCTACAAATATTTTTGAACCAAGTCTGGCCAAGAAAAATCGCAACCAGATTCCTTCCTGTTTCGAATTCCTCGCAAGATCAAAGAGGAATTGCGGTGGTGGCTAACTCCGGGGAAGTTAGCGAAGGGAGCGTCTCTCCAGCAAAAGAACCCAGACCATGTATTGTTCTCAGACGCGTCGGAACGCAGGCTGGGGAGCGACTCTCGGACATCAACGAAGTTTCAGGTCGTTGGAGCAAGGAGGAAGCAGCTTGGCATATAAACAGGAAGGAACTGATGGCGATTTTCTGGCTTTGAAAGAGTTCAACGCGGTGATTCGCAACAAGGTGGTACAAGTCAACGCGGACAATACCACAGCTCTGCGTACATCCGCAAACAAGGAGGGACACATTCAATCTCTCTTGCAAGTTGGCGGAGGAGATCCTTCTTTGGGCAGAAAAGGAAACGTAACCCTTCTCACCAGATTCATTCAAGGGGAGAAGAATGTGAGAGCGGACCTGTTGAGCAGGGAAGGTCAACTTCTATCAACGAGAATGGACTCTTCATTTAGAAGTATGCCAGAGTCTGTGGAAATTATGGGGTCGCCCAGTGGTGGACTTGTTTGCGACAGCAATGACAAAGAGATTAACGACTTATTGCTCTCCAGTCCCAGACCGTCAAGCAGTCGCAGTAGACGCTTTTCTTCTAGATTGGACGGGGCTAGACGTCTACGCCTTTCCCCCGTTCAAGATATTAGGGAAGGTTTTGAAGAAAATTCAGGGAGAGTCAGGGGACAAGAATGACTCTCATAGCTCCATACTGGCCGGCCCGAGATTGGTTCACAGAGGTACTGGAATGGACAATAGATGTACCAAGGACACTTCCAGCAAGAGTAGATCTACTCAAACAGCCTCACTTCAACAGGTACCACAAGAACACCCTCGCTCTGGGTCTGACTGCGTTCTGACTATCGAAAGACTTGTCAGAGCGAGGGGGTTTTCTAGAGAGCGGCCAGAGCGGTGGCCGGAGCTAGAAGAGCCTCTACTATTAAGGTGTACCAGGCGAAGTGGGAAATCTTTCGCAAGTGGTGCAAGAGTCGGAAAATTTCTTCATCCAGTACCTTGTGACCCAAATTGCCGACTTCCTTTTATACTTAAAGAAGGAAATAAAATTGTCAACTCAGACGATTAAAGGGTATCGGAGTATGTTGGCTTCAGTATTTAGACATAGAGGTCTAGATATTACAAATAATCTAGATCTGAGAGACCTCATGAGGTCCTTTGCAACAAGGAAGGAGCCCCAATACAAGAGCGCCTTCCTGAATCTCGATGTGGTCCTGAAATTTTTAGGAACTAGTAAGTTCGAACCGATGGATCAAGCTTCGTTGAGAGGTATCTCAAAAGACCATCTTTTTGGTGGCCATGGCCACAGCTAAAAGGTGAGTGAGCTGCAAGCAATTAGCAAACATATTGGTTGGAAACATGACAAAGCGGTTTGCTCATTTCAGGAGGGGTTCTTGGCCAAGAACGAGAAATCCAGCTCATCCATGGCCAAGGTCGTTTGAAATTATGGGTCTTTCAGATCTAGTAGGACAGGAACAAGAGAGAGTTCTTTGTCCAGTAAGGGCATTGCGCTTTTATTTGGAGAAAACCAGTAAGATTAGAGAACTTCAGAATCACTGTGGTGCTCTGTGAAGGATCCTAGCAGAGCAATGACCAAAAATGCTATTGCCTTTTTCCTTAGGGAACTAATTAAAGAATCTCATATGTTATGCCAAGAAGAAAATTTCGGCATCCTTAAGGTTAAGGCGCACGAAGTGAGAGCAGTAGCTACTTCGTTGGCTTTTAAAAAGAATATGGCCCTCAAAGATATCATTGAAACGACGTTTTGGAGGACTAATTCAGTGTTGCAAGTCATTACCTTAGAAACGTCAAACAACGTTTGACAATTGTCAAACGTTGGGTCCATATGTATCCTCAGGAGCAGTATTGGGCAAAGGATTTTCCACCCCATAACTTACTAACATGCTAGGTATTTTAATGAAGTGGTGTGTTTTTACGGTTGTCTGAGAGGGTGATTTACTCTTCAGTCTGTGAATGTAGTGTGTTAGTTAGTTTTGTGTGTGGTTCAGGTGGTCTAACTTATCCTAGCAGAATGCCCGCTGGTAAGAGAGGGCTAGGGTTTCCTGTCACAAATTGGTCCCGTCCAGTTGTCAGACCCTTGTATTAGCTTCATCAACTAATAGTCACGTCCTAGTTGGAAGCTACTAAGGTTTAGCAGGCTAAGAGGCAGGAATGCTGAAGTCAGCTACCTTAGCAGGTAAGGAATCTAAGAGTATTATAAATTTTTAAATTTTTAAAATTCTTACAATGTTGCTGTCTTTGACCCACCTCCAAATGTGTCAATCAGCTATATATATACCTGCCAGGTAAGTGTCATACATGAAAATGATGTTATTATGATATAACAAAGTTTCATGTATACTTACCTGGCAGGTATATATAATTAAATTCCCACCCACCTTCCCTCAGGAGACAGGGTTCAGAGAAAAAAATCTGACGAAAATGGGAATGATTCTGAGCACCAGCGCCACGGGAGCGGGTGGCGATCACCTGAACTACCAGTGATCTAGCGGTTGCCGCGAGTTTGAAATTCTGCCAGTGCGAACAGAGAATATAGCTATATATATACCTGCCAGGTAAGTATACATGAAACTTTGTTATATCATAATAACATCATTTTACAGACGTTGGTGTAAGTCTCAAGGACATTCAATTTCTAGACCTTCCTTACCGAAAGTAGCGGAGTTTTTAGTTCATTTACATCATGACAGGGCCCTGTCACCTTCGTGCATTCCTATGTTTTTAAGGCAAGGCTTCCTGAGATCTCTTCATCTTATGTCATTAGAGATTTACTTCGATCTTTTTCCCTATCTCGACCCAGGCCGCAGTGTTCGCCTCCGACATGGACGTTAACAAAGTCCTTCAAGCCTTAAGGTTCCCTCCGTTTGAGCCTCTGAATTCTGCCAAATTTAGGGACCTCTCTTCTAAGACACTCTTCCTTGTCTCACTGGCTACAGCCAAGAGGGTGGGTGAACTGCAAGCACACTCTTTTCTGGTTGACAGATCTGGACAAGACATGATTTTGTCATACCTTCCTGAATTTGTCGCAAAGACTGAATCGTCTGATAATTCCATTCCCAGGTCTTTCGTACCGAAGTCGCTGGTCGACTTTGTTGGTAATTTAAATGAGGAATTAGTTCTTTGCCCTGTTAGGGCGCTCTCATGTTATTTTACGCCGCACGAAGGACATTCAGGGTCGTCCCCGTCATCTGTTTGTTTCATTTTCACCCCGAAATGTCAAGAGACCTATTTCAAAGAATGGTGTATCCTTTTTTCTCAGAGATCTGATCGTTAAACTGGTGGTTCGGCTGCTGGGGAAGACCAGACGCCGAGAGCACACAGTATTAGACAGTTTGCTACATCAGTAGCTTTTATGAGAACGTCTCAGTCGTCAAGGTGCTTGAGGCGGCGACTTGGCGTTCTAATTCTGTTTTTGCCTCTTTTTACTTGAGGGATATTTCTCTAGTTTTCTAGGCGACCTTCGTTCTTTGGGCCCGTTGGTGATGGCAGGACAGTCGTCAGACAGGAGAATTAGGTAGTCTTCCTGTTTTACGTTTGGTTGCTACCTGTATATTATTCATTAATTTTTGTTGTTTTTGTTGTATATATTTTTGTTTTTTTTTGTATTATAACCCATGGCAGTTTTTGACGTAGTTATAATGGGAATTAGGCAGTTTGGTATTTAGGTGTTTTTGATGACAAGGACTGACTGCTTGGCAACTCATGCTGCTTCCATTTTCAGTGTGAAATGGTTCCAGCCACTGGGTTGTCGGCACTGGCGACTACGCTTCTCCCAGAGTCGATGCTGACCCTAGGACTAGCCACTGGTTCGCTTGTCCTGACGACTCCTGCTTCTTCCACTGTCCTGGACAGGGAATTAGTCGATGGATCGTCTGCTGTCATCTGGTGACGTCGCTCACCATCTACTTTTTGTCTCACCTGTCTTCTCGGAGTCAGACACTCGTGTGAGATCAGGCGACATTTAGTAGCCCTGAGTTTCTTGTTGACGAAGTCGGTTGCGTTGATACACCCCGATGATCGTGTAACACGAGACCAGGTTGGACTGTCAGGCATTCGTCCTTCGGGACTGAATCGCCTTTTTTGCTCCGCGCGCTTTCTCTTGGCACCAGAAAGCTCAAGTTAGGAGTTGCTCATGAGCCGATTCGTTGCTGGCGACTTCGGGTTGCGTTGATACACCCCCAAGGTTTGCTTAGCTTTGAAGTCGCGCCCAGACAGTCCAGACACTCATCCTTTAGGGAAAGAATAGTGCTTGATAGTCTTCAGGGTGCAGCCTTGCTGTCCGCAATTCGTCTGACTGGTCACCTGGTCGGGGCACCTGACTTTAGTACAGACGGACTGACTATGCACTTACTCCTTGTCCTGTGCTACCGCAGTTGGTGGCATTAGTGGTAGGAGACTTTGAGTTGTTAGTATATTTGACGTTGGTTGAGTTTTTGACTGCCTATGATATATATTTTCTTTGTTTGTTTTCTTTTCCTATTACTGTCCGAAGGGGTAAATTGTATTCAGATTCCCTCCTCCTTTTCAATGTGGTTAATCGGGCTAGATAAATTATATTAAGGTAATGTTTATTAATATGGAATTTTTTATTCTAAAATTAATATTAATAATACTTACCTGTATAATTTATCTAGTCCCACCCATCCTACCCCACGATCTGCCTATCACAACTGATTTGAGGGAAGGTTTTTCGTATCTGTCAACGACAGTGTTGCCAACTGGCGGACAGAATAGGAGGTAACAGGTTGCCAATGTGGTAAATTTTGGTGCGGTTTTTTGGGGATTTAGGGCTAGATAAATTATACAGGTAAGTATTATTAATATTGATTTTATAATAAAAATTCCATTTTTATGTTTTTTAATAATTAATTATTTTTAATATTGGTTGTTGAGTTGTGGGTTGCTTGAAAGGATGTTCGGGATGACTCCTTTCAATCTTAGTACTAACCCCTGTCAGGATCAGGTGATCGGGATTAGTGTCGTGCTCTATGATCATGCCAATAGGCAAGGTGGTTTTGTCATGTTAGTGGTATAGGACCCCATTGACAAAGATCCTCAAGGTTCTGAAGTGTAGTGGGTAAGACCCCTGTAACAGACCATCAAGCAACTCTTAGCATGAGGTCACTACCTCGCTGAGGCTCTTGAAGCAATACGGGCTCCTAGGCAGTAGCCATGAAGTCTTCGCTAACACAGGTAGGAATCAAGGTTTTTTTAATTTTATTACCTACAACATATGTTGTTTCCTGTCTATTTCAGTAAATTAGCTCTCTCTTACCCTCCGCCAAAGGTGCCAATCAGCTAAGTATATATCTGACAGGTAAGTTGAATGCATAAAAAAGGGATTTTGACGTAGGAAAAATCTATTTCTGGGCGAGGAAGCCGTGTCGCCCAGTGAAATGTGTCCTCTTTAGCACCATTTTCTAGTAATATTGCTATGATACCAGAGAACTGCTAAATTGGACATGTCAGAAGTCTCTGACTCGCTCACCTAAATAAAAGGTGTCGGTATAGAACTGGGGCGAGTGTTAAACACTACCACAGTAACCCCCTCCAATTAGCCTTTTCCTCATCAAAAGACCCTGAAAACGGGAGCCGACCTATAGGTCACACCCAGCTACCCTGTTGAAGGGGACTGCGGCGTCATACTTATCGATAGCAAGAAGCTTGGTGCACAGCAGGGGGGGAAAAAAGAAAAAAGGAAAAAGGGGGGGATTTCACTGGTCGACACGGCTTCCTCGCCCAGAAATAGATTTTCCTACGTCAAAATCCCTTTTCTGGGCTCAGCCGTGTCGCTCCGTGAAATTGTACCAGAGAAACACCAGCTATACTATCCTGAAAGGAAAATCATATTATAATGAAATCAAAGGAAATAATAAAATAGTTTATTGAATTGGACAATTTATTTACAAATATACTATATAGCCAAAACATGTGGCAACATTTGCAACAAGTCCACAAACATAATAAAAATAATTACAGATAATTTGTATGTACGTAAAACTATACATGATTATACACTTATTCTAATAGCTAAGGCATTTGCTGAGGTAGGTAAAATGCTAATGATGGCTGGCATAATTGAACAGATTTCATATGACACAAGGACGGTACTATAATGATGTAGCAGTGGGAGACACTGGCCTCCCTGCAGCTATTGCATGATATTTAAGATCCTCTAAAGACTTAAGGTAGTGCTTTTTGAAAACCAAGGGTGACTTCCAACCAGTATACTTCTTCAGATCATCAAAATCCATATATTTGAAGAAGTTAACAGAAGTTGCTATTGCCCCGAATGTCATGCACCTTGGGGAATGACCTGGGCTGGCTTTCTGATAAAATATAAAATCTGCTGTCTAATGCCTTTTAGAGATAGTGTACCACCATCTTTTCTAATGAAAAGGGGCGCTTCGGAATAGGTAGACGTCCTAGATAAATAGTCCTTAAGAGTTTTAACAGGACATAAACGATGGATCCTGCGGAAGCGGGACAATCTTCCATGGAGACCACCTCATCAAGGGATCTTCATTCTTAGCTAGAAATTGCTTATTTGGCGAAAGCAACACGTCCCCCGAGGAAAGGAACTCAATATGCGCTTCATCTCTAGATAAAGATGACAGCTCTGATATTCTGGCACCTGAAGCTAGACTCAATAAGAACAGAGTTTTTACGCAAATGGTTTGGTAATCACATTTGAAGTTGTCTGTTTCCGAGGCTAACCTAAGAACATCATTAAGAAACCATGACACTGACGACGGTCTGTGAACGGGCCGTAGACGTGCACATGCCCTTGGGATAGAGGTGAAATAAGACTCGGTTAGATTGATACCAAACCCGAGAAGAAAAATCTTTTTCAGAGCTGACTTAGTGGTTGTAATTGTTGCAGCTGCCAAGCCTTGTTCAAACAAAGACCTGAAGAAGGTTATGGCCACGTTCATGTCATTACTTTGATATTTGATTCTCTGACGAACGACGACAATTTCTTAACTGCCGAGTCATACTGGCGAAGCGTAGACACTCTCTTGTCTGACTCCAAGAACAACATGTTCTGTGGATCAATGTCGCCTACTCTCTTACCTGCAAACTTCATGAAATCCATAAAGTTAGGGTTTTGTGAAGACCTGAGGAATCGAACACAGTCCTCGTTTGAACTTGTTGCGATAGTCCTCAAGTCCGGGAGAGGGTGAGGGCGAAGACCTAGTTCCAGGAGAAGGGGAAACCAGTTGCTCTGGGCCAGTGAGGGGCTATGAGAGCCACCCCTGGCCTCTGAAGGATCTCAACTTGTGCAGCACCTTCAGGAGAAGGTTCACTGGAGGGAATAAATAGATTTTCGACCACTGGTTCCAATCTATGCTCAGGGCGTCCGTAGCGTATGCCAGAGGGTCCAGATTGGGGGCTACATAACAAGGCAGCTTGTGGTTTGCCTCTGTGGCAAACAGATCCACTTCTAGACCTGGTACTCTTTGGCAAACCCTCTCGAAGGATTCTTGGTCCAGTGACCATTCTGATTCCAGAGGGACCGACCGAGACAGGGCGTCTGCCACTACATTGTGGACTCCTGCCAGTGAGTAGCCGACAGATGCCAGGTGTTCTTGGCTGCTATGAGAAAGATTGCTATCATCACGTGGTTCACATGACTTTGACTTTGAACCACCTCTGTTTTATACAGTGCACTACTACTGCACTGTCGAGGACCAACCTGATATGAGTCTTCTTTGGAGGACGGAGCTTTTTTAAAGTCAGAAACACTGCCATAGCTTCTAGAATGTTGATGTGAAGTGTTTGGAAGTGAGGTGACCAAGTTCCCTGAACCTTCTCGTGCTGTGAATAACCTCCCCAACCTGTCAGCGATGCGTCCGTATGCACCACTAGGGAGGACGGGGGAGGAAACTGCAACGGTAACTCCTTGGCTAGGTTGCGGCCTTTGTCCATGGCGCAGGCGTTTTCTGAGAATCAGAGGTATCCGGGCGAACTTGTCCCGACACTTGGCATTTGCCTTCGAACGCCAAACTCGATTGATGTCCTTGAGCTTGGCTTTCAACAGAACGTCCGTGACTGAGGCAAACGGAGCGAGCCTAGGATCCTCTCCTGATTCCTTCTCGAAGTCTCTTTGCACTTTAAGAATTGTCTTGTTGCCTTGGCAATCTCCTCTCCTTTCTCTTTCCTGCTGGAATGGAAAGTGTGTGAGAATCCAAGTCCCAATGAATCCCTAGCCACTGGAACTTGGACTCCGGGTCAACCGGGACTTGGTCCTGTTGATCTTGAACCCTAAATATTCCAGGAAAGACATGACCTTGTCCGTGGCTTTCATACATTTGCCTTTGTCCATCTCCCAGATTAGCCAATCGTCTAGGAACGCCACCACCAATATACCCTGGGATCTTAGCTCCTGCACCACTGCCTCCGCCAGTTTTCGTGAAAACCCTTGGTGCTATATTCAGCCCGAAGGGCATTACTTTGAAGGAGTAGGCTTCTTTCCCTAGTTTGAAGCCGAGAATGGTCGGAAGTGCCGAGCTATCGGGACATGATAGTATGCGTCCTGTAAGATCTATAGAGGTGGTGACGGCCCCACGGGAAGTAGGTCCGCACCTGAGAGATGGTCACATTTTGAACTTGTCTGCCAACGAATGTACAAGTTTAGACGACAAGTCTAAGATCACCCTTCTTTTGTCGGTCCCTTTCTTTGGACGCTGAACAGACGACCCTGAAATTTCAAGTTCTTCGTCTTGGAGATTGCTCCCTTCTGGAGAAGGTCCTTGGAGTAATCCATCAATTCCTGCGTTTGTTTTTCCTGATAGAAGGTGATGGGTTGGGAGGAGGACCTTTGATCCAACTCCAGCCTAGGCCTCTGGGATACTATGCTTTTTTTGCCAACTGCTGAACCCCCACGATGACGAAAGAGGTACAGCCTGCCTCCTACCTGAGAACTTCATTGAGATGATGAAGGCCGGGATCCTCTGCCTGACCTTGCACCTCTAGTTCGCCCTTGGGCATCTGGCTCCTCCGCGCTGGCGAAAGGATCCTCTAGCCCTGCCATCCCCTAGCAACTCTGGTAAAGGGTGAAATGCCCGACTCTCATAGACCGGGGGGTTAAAAGCGGGCGACACTGAATACTGTGAGGAGGCCTGTTGGTTAGACGGCGGCGAAAGGAAGACAAATTGATGCTGTTGCTGAGGCTGAGCCTTAGAAGTTCGAAGGCTGGGATACCTGTTGAATTGGAACAGCTTGTAGCACAGGATGCTGTGCGGGACTTGGAAGGTAGGAACTTCCTTTGCCTCTTCTTACCCCCCCTAAAACTGAGAAGAAGACTCTGATTTCCTTTTGAAAGGGATTCCCCGCCCCAACGCAACCTGATGCTTTGGTTAAGACGTGATGCCTCGCTCTGACCTCGGATACTGCTGAAGCTGGGAAGAGATCTGCACCCCAGATTGAGGAAGCTAGAAGCTTGTTGGGTTCGTGCCTTATCGTCGCCTCAGACAGAACATGCTTCCTGCAATTTCTCCTAGCAATCGCAAAGTCGTACAAGTCACATTGCATGCTTAAAAGTAACGACTTCGCAATGACCTTTATTACAGCAGCTCCTGAGCGTACTCGCGAGCCGCCGTCTCTGTCATCACTAGGGAGTTAAGAGACCTTGGCGAGACGTGTCCTTAGCGTCAAATTCGGCTTGGATCAATGCGTCTGACAGCCTAGGAAGGCGTTCACTAAACAAGGTGATTGCACAATCTGGCTTCAGCTTTGCCTACCGAGAACGTAGCAGGCAATCCTCCCACAAATCCTCCCTACCTGGGAGTAGTAAAGATGTGGATCTGTCTCCCTAAGCTGGGGCATGGGCTCTTCTCGAGCACTGCCTGGAGTGTTAGTTCTGCTACCTTTGATGTAAGGTAAGGGGTTGCCGACATCAGTTGTAAACATGGTGAAAGGACTTTAAAAGCTGTTATTCTAGTATTTGAGCAGTCCCACTCTTCTAGGTTCCGTACCCATGTTTGTTGAGCCTGATCTCTAGAAAGGATAACAGTCTCCTTGGGGACCTTATCCTCTCTAACCAGAGCTGCCTCCGTAAGCCTAACATAGCCGATAAATGGAGGCTGTAAACCTTTGGGGAAAAACTCGAAATCCTCGAGCCTACGTGTGCCGCAACCTTCTATAGTCAACATCCCCCATTGACAAACGGAGCGAAGTTAGCCACCCTCCAGGGATTACCGGGGTGGAAGGGAGGGAGCGTGGACCCGTCAGGCATGCTCTGAGCTTGCATCAAGCTACTAGAAGAGGGCCGAAACTGCCGACTCCTGTCCTGAGACCTGCAATCAGGAGTCCTGAGCACCTAAACCTGCTAAACACTTCTTCAAACCTTGCTGCAACTGAGCTGAGTAAACTACCAGGCTACCTGACCTGATTTAGAATATTTGTGTTGAACTGGTCTTGGTCAACGGAAGGAGAAATCATCCTGTCCCTCTTGCGGTACCTTATGATGGTATCCGGTCCCCTAGAGGTTAATGGAATGGGAGCTGGTAGGGCAATAGGAAGAATTTCCTCCTTGTTGAACCTTGGGATTGAAGTTTGGGAAGTTGACTTTATTTTAGTTTTAATATGTGTTATGAACCTTCTGGTTGACTGCCCAGGCCTTGGCATAGTCTCTGATCTGCCTTTAGCAAGGTTTTACCCCCCCAGGTTTTTTTCTTTAGTTTAGGAATCACAGAGAAGGAGTGCAACCTGGGAGGGGGCAAACCAATCCTGTGAAACCCATGAATGGAATTGGAAGTAGGAGATAGGAAGAATCAGAGTCACTCGAGGAAAGATCCCGGTGACTACTAAGCTAGCCTCATTAACACTGTTACCTGTACCCGTGCCTAGTGTAACGGCAAATCCTCAACCACTTCAAGTGAGACTTCCTCTAGCCCAAGGTCCGGCAATTCCACCTCTTGCTGTTCAATAACTGAGTCTTGTATTGATTTGATAATTGGTGCGTGCCGCTTACTTTTGGATCGACGTATCCGGCAGATTTTCCGGCTGGAAGAGCAAAGTCGCCATATCTCGGGACAGAATATACGGCTTAGCCTTCCCTACGTTCCGTCCAAACCCTCCAACCCAGATCTTGAGGGCGGAGAGTGCAGCATCCTTAATAGACTGCTCAGCCTGTAATGCAAGGAATGTGTCAATACCAAGTAAATTCCTTGAACATTATTCTATAATTATTGATTAAACAATATAGTTTAATTTAAAGAAATTTTAATTGATCATTTATTTCATCTCATTTCATATTTTTTTTTTTTTTTTTTTTTTTTTTTACAATAACACATAGAATCAGCAGTGGCGGCAACTTACCTCGAAGAGGTAGCCTGATGTACCAAGTCGTAGCAGGCAAACAAAACAGTTTTCATGATGCCAGACCACGGAATCAGGAAGCAGCACTGCACAGGGGGCGTGGCCCCGACAAACGTCATGGCGGCCGCGGATCTTGCAGAGCAGCACTACAGCCGGCACCAGACCTGAGAGGCCTGTAAGTGCAATAATATATAAGAACAATTGCACACACTTATAATAGGATAATGAAATATATTTCTTTTCTTTTCTTTTTTTTTTTTTTAGGTGCAATAATATATAAGAAAACCAATTGCACACACTTAATAGGATAATGAAATATATTTCTTTTTTGTGCCGGTAGCATTCCGGGCTATAAAGAAAAGAAAGGGTATAAATATATTCATATGATTAACGTCCCGGGGACTGTGTAAGGAAAAAAACCACCCGGGGAGTTTGTATACCCGGAGCTGTATGACCCTCCCGAGAGGGGGGTACACGAAGTAACCCGGGACGGCTCACATGAACTCGCAAGTTCCGTGGCAAGAAAAATAAAAATAAAAATAAAGATAAAGATAAAATAATGATAATAAAAACTAAAATAACAAATATACTATCTCCGCCTACGGAAGAGTATCTTCCGTAAACATAACCTCAATGACTCCGGGAGCGCCGGAATCTAAACCCGCCTTATGCGGAGAGGGAATGTTTTAGGCGGATGGATGTAAGCTCCGGGAGTGAAAGAAGCAGAGCGCAACAGTCCACGGAAGCCGAGGCTGAAACGCAGTGCGACTAACAACTCCGGAGGCGGTCGGCTAAGAAGCGAACCACTCCCCACACCCAAGGTCCTGGGAGACCCACTACACCTCCCCCTCAGCTGGTGGGGACCGGCCGTCAGCGACAAACAACGAGAGCGGCACCCAACTACTGGGAGTCCCACGAGAGGGGGAGGGAGGGAGGGCAGAAGGGGGGACGATCACGTGACCAGCGATTCCCCGCGAATAAAGGATCACGAGGAAAACGCAGGCAAAGCCTATGAAGGCTAGCTGCCGACCGAACACCCAAATATACATAGACAAAATAAAATCAATTACTTAAAGCTAGGGAAAAAACATGCTTTAACAGGGGTAATGAAAATAAGGGGCGAAAAATATAAACGCAATGGAGGCCACTCGGTGAGAGTGGGCGCAACAAGGAAAAATTACTTGCTCACCGACAAAACGAAAACAAACGGTAAGCTGACGAAAAGAAAAAGGGGGAATTCTTGAATGGAAAATACCAAACTAAAATAAAAGGGGGAAGGGGGAAGGGGGGAACGATAGATAAACAATGAAGCAGCACGAAACAAAGAAAACGTGCACGAACGCCGACCCCCTTGAAAAAACAGGAAATCATGAACATAATAAACGTAGATCAAACAAGATCGAAAAAGTAACTGCCACCCAAGATATAATAAATAATACTGAAAAATATATACTGAAATACGATAAGTTACGAGTATATAATATAAATATATAGGTACTGATTACTGAAAGAAGCCGCTCGAAATTGGTACAAAACAAGGGAACGAGGTAATGGCGGCTCGCTACCGCTCGTTACGGGAGGAGACGCCTAACAAAATCCTAAATAAAGGCAAAAACGAAAGGCAAAATCACTCCCTAAATACAGAAAAAGGGCAAAAACGAACCAGTACTTAACTGGGTGAAGAGGCAGAATTGACGATCCATAACGAAAAAAGAATAACGAAACCAATAAAAAGAACAGATAGCTATAAAAAAGCGTGCAACGCTGGGAGGCTATCGATAAGAATGACGCCGCAGTCCCTTCAACCCCCCTTCAACAGGGTAGCTGGGTGTGACCTATAGGTCGGCTCCCCGTTTTCAGGGTCTTTTGATGAGGAAAAGGCTAATTGGAGGGGTTACTGTGTAGTGTTTAACACTCGCCCCAGTTCTATACCGACACCTTTTATTTAGGTGAGCGAGTCAGAGACTTCTGACATGTCCAATTTAGCAGTTCTCTGGTATCATAGCAATATTTTACTAGAAATGGTGCTAAAGAGGACACATTTCACGGAGCGACACGGCTGAGCCCAGAAATGTTATTGTCATGATACAATAAAATTTTATGCATACTTACCTGGCAGATATATACGGTGTATGGCCCACCCGACCTCCCCTCAGGAGACAGGTGGAAGAGAAAATCTGTCTTAGAAAACGGGAATGATTCCTATTCCCGCCACCAGCAGCGGGGCGGTAGATCACCTGACCTACCTGTAGAGTGTGCCGCGAAATTCGAATTTCTATCGGGGACGACGGAGTCTATAGCTAAGTATATATCTGCCAGGTAAGTATGCATAAAACTTCATTGTATCATGACAATAACATATTATACATTCACTCACTCACATATATTTTACTTAAATATATTTGATTATAAGACCTTAATATTATACATTCTCTCTCTCTCTCTCTCTCTCTCATATGATAAGTATTATGGTGTTCTACACTCACCAATGACAGTAGTATCTTGAGACTTGACTCCAGTAATGACGATGACGATGATGACAGACCTGTGCAGTTCGATGAATGTGATGATGATGGTGTTACTGCACAGGTATAATGAGGCCTTTAAATCAGTTCGGGAAGTGCCTCATCGTCAGATATTGGCACTGGATTGTCAACATTTGCTTCTGAGAGAGGCGAAGAGGCTGGTGGTGGCAGAGAAGAGGCTCCCACTCCACTCGTAGAGGCTTCAGGTTCACTCAGAGGCTCTTCTGCTGGAGGCGCTGATGGTGTAACTGGGGTTTTTACCTTGGAGAAGAACATGGTGATGGGTAGTTGCTGTCGTTGTTTTTTCTTTTGCTGCAAAATGCCCTTGTACAAGGACATAACCCCGTTAACACGGTTGCTAAACTTGACAGCTAGAACCATATCGTCGATGTCTTGTGCAAATCATTGCATTACCCTTGCCATGTTCCACAATTGTTGCAGGTTCTCCAGGGTAAGGCCACGCTTTTCAATTTCTTCGTCTTGCTTTTCTTCGCTCTCTTCTTCACTTGCAGACTTTCTCATCTCAGGAAGGTCTTCATCTATCAGTGGGTCCTAGTGGGCATCAATAAGGCCATTGATTTCTTCCTTCATGTTGACGAATCCTTCATCCCTGATGATGCGAGCCAGCCTCACCGCCTTCTCCACTGCCGAGTGATGAACTTCGTCAGGAGTGAAGACTGCATAGTCATGCACCACGTTAGGCCATAGTTTCTTTCAGCAAGAATTTATGGTCTCAGTTTTCATGTCCTTCAGTGCTTGCTGGATATTAGTCAAGCATGACACGATGTCGTAGTTACACCAGTACTTTTTCAAGGTGAAGCCTTCGTTGTTGTCATCAACTGCCACAATGAGGCCCTCCATCTTGGAACAAGGGTAGATTGCCTGAAAGGCAGGAATGACACCTTGATCCATCGGCTGAATTAGAGATGTGGTTTAAGGGGCAGAAACTCTTATCTGAACCCCATCATATTGCAGGTCTGTTGCATGGCCTCCTGCACAGTCCATCCAGAGAAGGACCATAAAAGGGAGGCCCTTCTGAGCCAGATACAGCTTCACCTGGGGAATGAATCAATGAAGGAACCATTCAAGCATCAGGGCTTTTGTTATCCAGGCCTTAGAGTTATGCATCCAATACATGGGGAGCAGCACCTTATTTTTGTTTTTAAGGCCCATGGATTTTTGGCCTTAAAAATAAGGCCTGGCTTAAGCATGAAGCCTGCAGCATTGCCACACATGATGAGAGTGACACAGCCCTTGTGGGCCTTGAAACCTGGCCTCTTCACTTCATCCTTGAAGAGGAATGTACGAGAAGGCATCCTCTTCCAAAAGAGGCCTGTCTTGTCCATGTTAAAAACTTGCTCAGGGAGGTAGCCATCATCACTGATGAGCTTAGGAAACTCATTCTCCACGTAATGACGAGCAGCATCGGTGTGAGCAGAGGCAGCCTCACCATACAAAGGCACGCTTTTGAGGCCATATCTCTTTTGAAATTTATCGAACCTGCCTTTGCTGCCTGTAAAGCCTCATCCTTGAGGAGGCGAATCACTCGTGGCAGAGCTAGTACTGGCTTGAGGTTCATTAGGATCATCTTTAGCAGCTTCTTCAGCATCTCCTTTGTCGTTGGTATTGGGCAAGGTTTGATCATAGAGAGATTTGGCCTTTGTCCTGATCATATTAGTCTCCAAACTCACGTTTTTTTTTCCTGCAAACAGCAACCCACAAGGCTAATGCAGCTTCCATTTTCACAATTCTCTTATTACGCGGAGTTACCACACGTTTTGCTTCTTCATTGAAGCTTATTGCAGCAGTTTTGCGGATGTTAGCTTCGTCTTTTTTTATGTAGCGCACTGTCGATTCATTCACTCCATAATGAAGTGCCACCGCATCATAACTTCTGCCCTGTTTTAACATCTAAAAGTTTGACCTTTTCACTGATGGTCTTCATCTTTCTCTTCCTCTTGGGCTCACTAGAGGAATCTTTCGCAGGGGCACGGTGCTTAGGAGGCATTGTAAGGTCTTAACAAAAGGTTAATTTCGAACACAACACCAAGATACACGAGACACAGTTAACAGTGTGAACAAGAGTGGGGAAATACAAGGGAAGAAGCTGGGAGAGGATGCGATGATGCGCAGCCAATGAGCTCACAGGATACATCCACACGTGCTCTCATTCGTCGATCTCGCGCCGGGAACCAATCATGTACCTTGTCTTGAGTGCCCATGGGTATGTACAAAGCCTATGAAAGAGCTTCTCTCTTTGTCTGGCATCCTGTGAAACCGTTTCTCTCACACATCACGATGAAACAATGCTGCTTTTCTCAATACAGCAGCCGATATGGCGGTATTTTTGAATTTTTATTTTTCGATTAATATTTTTGAAAAATCAGCGATGCACTGAGGCCGCAAAACTTGAACCGCGAAGTGGCAAGGGATTACTGTAAATATAAATGACTGATGACATGAATAAATGAACATTTAACATCACTGTTGCCTTAATGGAAAAGACCTGTCAGTGTATGGAAGACGGAGAGGGGGGGAAAGGGAGGAGGAGAGGTTTTTGTTTAGAAGGGGAATCTCCCTCCAGAAGGGCTTCATGTATCAAGGACCCATCTGGGGTTACTTCTCTTCGTTTTTTACTGGCACTATCTGAGGTAACTTCCCCACTTCGTTTTTTACTGGCACGGACCAGCTTGAGAGTTACTGGACCCTTGTCGCACAAGAAAATTATCCTGACATTTGTTTTTGGCATTCCTTTAAAATTTGCCTAAAGTTAAAAATGACATTGTCATTAAACATGTTGGAGACATGGATTACAACTTATTTGTTGGGATGATAATTCTCCACAAATTTTTTTATACCATTCCACTTTGCAAACATGGCCTTAATCCCTGAAGTAAGAACATTATGTATGTTTTCTGAATTTTCAAAAACAGCCTCTGCTGGCCTTAAATTCACTGAGATCGGCATGCAACTTCCTACAACACTTTGCTACGAGTTCTTTCTTAAATTCTATAGTATTTCTTGGAACTTTCTGTGGCCCCATGTTGGGTTATTTAGCAGTTGCACTCGAATAAAAAAGCACAAAAAACAAATACAAAAGCAGAATGGGACACGAAAGAAGAAGGGATGCTTGTTTTGGCGTTCGATATGGAGCCTGGCCATGCGCGGGGCCCTGGATGGAGCATTTCCTAGTGTATGAAAACTGAGAAAATGTACGATAACTGAGACAAAATTCCGTAGAAAAAAAGTCTATGAAAACGGAAACGTACGAAAAGAGAGGCGTACGAAAACCAAGGTTTGACTGTATTAGGAAATCTCAAGGGTTGCATATTCTGCAGGCTAACAGCACATTACCTGTGTTGAACTAACTCTTGTCATTTTACCTTCAGCTCCAAGAAGATTATTTTCTGTTATTGCAAAGCCTTCCCTGGTTGTGGTTATATTGTTCCGTTTCTTTACCATATTCTTAGGCACCCATAGACCCATTCTGTTGGTGTGAGATGCCTGTTTATTATGGTTTTTGAAAAACAATGCTTTTGACTTTTAAAGGATGTCCAGAGGGTAAGGGGTTGAAAGGTAGTTTAAGAGATGAAAAAATTAGGATAACTGTTCTTTTTCTGCTTACATTCAGTATGTGTTTGTGTGTGTGGTCCTTGACTGAATTGCTTCAGGAAGTTGTTTTTTTTTTTTGTTCAGGATTAATGATGAGGTAATGAGATAAGAAAATCCAGGATCTGGTTCTTGGGTTCACTTTCTCCAGGCTTTCTTGACCACTGGAGCCCTTTTGAAAATTTTGTGTGGATTAGAGAACTATGAACAAATTTTTTGTTATTCAGCTACTTATTCAGATAGTATTTGAATGGTAAAAACATCAAAGTAACCCTGTGTGAGGGAAGAGTATCAGCTCAGGGTTACAGATTCTGGCATGAAGAAAAGCATTTTAAAATCATCTGGTGTTGGAGAGGGAAGGAGAGCTTTGTAAGAGGATCTCTATTAATTTACTAAGTTCATTCGATAGTTTTAGCAAGGGTTATCATATATAAGCTCCCCACCTTTTCAAAATTTAGAAAAAGGAGTTTGACTAATTTTTCTATTACTGAAATAGTAGTTAGATACAACCCCTTTCTTATATTTCATCCTCTGTATTATGTTTAGGCACTCCTTTCCTGTATGTCTACTAGTGTACGTCTTTTGTACATCTTGATATGTAGCATAATAGACAGCCAAATACGAGTACAGTATCTTTCTGAGGCTTTAGGTAGAGATACTGTAACTGTACCGACCTCATAAAATGGAGGAGAGAAATAGAGGTGGGAGGTGTTTTTGTACTCTGAGGTAGAAGGATAGAAATTACCAAACTGTTCAGTTCTAGATTGATTGCCACATTGTCAGGATTGGAGACAGCAACCTTGCTGAAGTGGCTATGTTGTTAAGTCTGGAATTTTGAATAAGTTTAGTCTTCCTTTTGTGTAGTTTTGAACATCTCAATTTTCACTTTGATGATGACATTGATAACAAAGGCTGATTGCCAAAACTTTTACAGTAGTACGTACTACAGTCAAGGTTTTGCAATTACTCCTGATCAGTTTTTGTATTATAGTATTTATTATATGTATCTCCACTTCAAGATATCTTGGTGTTTTTTTCTTTACGACTACAGTACTACTACTGACTTATTGTCAGGTGTAATCTTACTTTACTTGGTAACATTCCCTGGCAAAAGCTGGAAATAGTTACTGGAGGCCGGAGTGTGAAAGTGGAAGGGGATCCCCCACTCACTGTCATAATCCACCTCTTTTCATAAGCCTTCAAGAGTGGACATCTTGCTACCCTAATGTCTGACTGTCTTATTGAAATGTTTATGATGAGTAGAAGAGCTTAGAACACATTTGATTTTGACTCCTGATAATGAATATGTATTGCCAATACGAGTGTTGAGCAATAACAAGATGTAGGATGTGTGTGTGTGTGGCTGTTGTATGTCCTCCCTTACTACTGACCCTCAACAATTCTATACCTTTGTAGTGGTATGAGTTGTTGTCTTGACTTTTCCTGTGTGGAGTGCACTAGCTAGCTCCCTGCAAATTGGAAGAGATTTGACGAGAAATGTTGGAAGTTCTAAAAGCATTTGGCAGTGCTACCAGGGAGGAATATTCTGCCATTTACACTGCCGAATCTCTTTGGTAGTACTTTCTTCCCATACTCTTCTATCTCTTCCTTTACCCCTGATGCTCTCTTTCCTCTGGCTTGGTCCAAGGGGGTGTACACATGTGGAGGTGATGTCTTGTTGTGCCCTCTGAGTGCTCATGGTGCATCACCCCATTCCAGAAGGTGATGCTGGAAAATAACGAGCTAGAAGTCGTATATGACCTGTCTTCACTAATGCTGTAAGCTCATCTAGGTGGAGGAATCAATTTGGCTATGGAGAGTAATCATCAATCTCTCCATTGAAAGAGTTTATTCATCAATCTCATCTCAAGATAGAGATAGTAAGCATTGTGTTGTCCTCCACAGAGTGAATGACTTCATGATTTTGCAGGTTGTGAAGGAAGCATATTTCTGGATATTGTACCCAACCATCTGACCTCCAGTTTGTCTGGTAAGGGACATTTTAGTAGTTCAAAGCCCTGTGCTTCAAAATGGGAGTACTAGCTCCTCAGGTTTTCACAATAGTTCTCACCTTGGCATCAGCTAGGGCTTCCTTTCATGGGAATTGCTTTTTGTCACTATTGGTATCCTTGGAGGTCTGGAGGTGTAGTTACTTTAGGTCAGACAACCTTACTCGCAAAATAATCTGAAGATTATAATACCAGATCTCATGCCCAAGAAATGGAGAAGTACCTAGGAATGCTGATAGACCCAGTAGC
>NC_087210.1:74544052-74549052 GCF_015104395.2 Macrobrachium nipponense | reverse complement strand
GTCTCCTTAAAAGATATCAAAGAGCTTTGATCGCCCCTCTGAGGTTTAGATGCGTTTCTCTGTGAAGAAGATTCTGCGAACTATCTGAAGGATTTATCCAAGTTTCATCTCTCTCTCTCTCTCTCTCTCTCTCTCTCTCTCTCTCTCTCTCTGTGTGTGTGTGGGGCTGCCTTTTGTTCCGTAACATACACAAATGTATTGTGTTGTATATGCACGTTCGTAGTGCAAAGATTCTCTCTCTCTCTCTCTCTCTAATGCATAGTGTTGTATATGCACGTTCGTAGTGGAAAGATTTCTCTCTCTCTCTCTCTCTCTCTCTCTCTCTCTCCTAATCCTCTCTCATCCTCTCTCTCTCTCTGTGTGTGTGTGTGTGTGTGTGTGCGTGGCTGCCTTTTCCTCCATAACAAACTCGGTTGTAAAGTGTTGTATATGGACATTTGTAGTGTCGAAACATACATGCGTATGGCATGAGCTGGACAACTTACCCGTGTTATGCATGTTTATTTTTATTTCGTGAAAATCATTATGAAATCAACTGGATGGATTCAAAGAAATAAAAAGTGAAATCATGAAAGTTTACACCCTAACAGAAAAATGAAGAGTAAAACTTGCGCTCAAGTCTTGTTTCCTAATATTAAAATAGGTTTATCTTAGTTTTCCTCGTGTTTGTCTTAACACTCAGTATGATTGGCACCGGGCGATTGTTTTGAGATCTGATGGACAAATAAGGGAAAATTAAACTTTCTCAGTAAAATGTCAGATCGTATAGATATGAAAAGCTTTGGGGAGTGTTTCGTGATATGTTATGTAATCACATTGCGTAATGATATACTTAAGATTTACCATACAAGCATTATCGTCATCATCATCTGAGCTTAATCCCTAGGTGGGGTTGCTGTTTTTAATGAACCTCCTCCAGCTGCCTCAGTCTTGAACGGCTCATTTCATAATTAATGTTGGCAGTTGTTTACCGACAGATAACCCCCCCCCCTCTCTCTCTCTCTCTCTCTCTCTCTCTCTCTCTCTCTCTCTCTCTCTCTTTCTCATCCATTGAGTAGTTGCACAAAGCATATTTATGTTTGCTGTAAATGGTGAGCGTATATTTGGTAGGTGGCGACTGAATTATATTTTCATTTTGCTTAGTAAAAAAAAAAAAATGGACGACCTCCTACAACATTGTAAGCCTTATGGCTGACTGGCAGAAAGAACATTAATTCTTTGAACCCAGTCTAGCGAGGAAAGTGAAGTATTGGATTCACATATCTTCGTTCCTTGGTAGAGAGGTTTCATAGCAATTCACCAGGTTAATGGATCTTGTGTCAGCCATTTAAGAGGTGAGCCCTTCCCCCCCACCCCCTCCCCTTTCTCCCCAACCCCCTCCCTCTCCGATCGAGATGGATGGTGGAAGTCTACCCCAAGAGGGGTCTACTAACCCTGACTCCTCTCTCTCTTGTCCCAGCGGCTGCCTTTATTGAATCTACCGCCGGGAAACCAATATATATTGTGGTGGGATCATATTTGTTTTTCCGCTTCCCCCTTCCGCCTTCTTCCTCTTCTCTCTCTCTCGTCCTCTCGCTCTCTCATCTCTCTCTCTCTCCGCTCAGTCTATCTCCTCTCTCTCTCTTTTCGGTTCATTTTTCTTTCATAGACATCTTTTGGACAATCCTTCACTATCCTGTTTTACAGTCATGTACGCTATACGCTCAGTTTAAAAGCTAAATTTTCCATTCTCTCTCTCTCTCTCTCTCCATTTTGTATATTTGTTTTACATGATTGGGTAGGAGAAACATGTTTTATTTCGATCTTCTATTTGCTATATAAAGTCTCTCTCTCTCTCTCTCTCTCTCTCTCTCTCTCTCTCTCTCTCTCTCTCTCTCTCACGAATTTTGTCCATTTTACTATCTGTATGCACTATACACGGTCGTGTGTCTGTTTGGGATTGACTCGCATTTCTACGGTCTTTTGGTGATTTTTTTCAGAGCGTTGTCTGCATGATAAACAATCCTCTTCTCTCTCTCTCTCTCTCTCTCTCTCTCTCTCTCTCTCTCTCTCTCTCTCTCTCTCCCCGATATTTATACACACATATATGTTTACATATATACTATACACGTAGATAATATATTTTAGTGATTTACGTATTCTCATTTCATCTGAATCATTCGTATGCCTTTTTATTTATTTTTTTCTTTTTTCTCAAAACATCGTCCTCGCCTTTTTAGAAGATAAATAGCAATTGGCTTTACAAATGGTGGGCCTATTTTTTCCCGTAATGCGTTTCTTCCGTTCATCTATTACGGTATACAGATAGTGTTGCCATTTTGAAATATTTTATGAGTTCGCTGTACATTAAGCCCCCCCTCCCCCCTCCCCCCCCCCTCTCTCTCTCTCTCTCTCTCTCAGTGCATATGTGCCGCTGTGCAGCATGTCTTTACTGTATGAATAACATATTCATGTGCAGATATGCATTAATTCAGATTCTATATATACTATATATATATATATATATATATATATATATATATATATATATATAGTAATATATATATATATATATATATATATATATATATATATATATATATGTATATATATATATATATATATATATATATATATTGATGTAATCCATGTATATAAGCATATATTAATGTAATCTCTGGTTATATACATGGATTACATCATTACATATATATATATATTATATATATATATATATATATATATATATATATATATATATATATATATATATATTTTGATGTAATCCATGTATATAAGAGAGATTACATTAACATATGCTCTAGAAAAGACTGACGAAGTTATCTAGAATCACGACTTACAGTGATATATATATATATATATATATAATATATATATATATATATATATATATATATATATATATATATATAATATATATATATATATATATATATATTAAATCGTGACTGACTCTAGGCAACTGAATCTTTCTTTCGTCTAATGCATATGTTTATGTAACATTTGCTTAAGTATACGGATTACATGATGTTACATATATATATTTGTAATTAAATCACAGCGGTAGATTCCAGCAATTGCGAACGGTAATTGGATTTCTGAATCACACCGCAGCTGTGAACGACTAAAAGTTTTTTTTTTGTGCGTCCTTTCTGTATACTAAAAGTAGTACGATTGTTTACAATTTTTTATTTCGCAATTCCCTTTATGCCTCCTTACCATCCCGTGTAAAATGTATGAAGCGACTAGTGTTGCGGAAGTTTCCTGCACAGGGGATTCATCCTCGATTCAGACGTTTCAAGTGTGGAATGTGTCAGTGTTGTCTTATCTTTTCGTGAAAACCTTTCTATGCGATGCCAAATGGCTCATTAAATACACACACACATATATATTATATATATATATATATATATATATATATATATATATATATATATATTATATATATATGTATATATATATATATATCTATATATATACTATATATCTATATATATATATATATATATATATATATATATATATATATATAGATATATATATATATATATTATATATATATATATATATATATATATATATATATATATATAAACCTTTGGCATTATATATTACATTTTGTTACCAAGCTCTGAACATTGACAGACATGAACATTATTATTTGAGAGATTTGAAAAAAAGGCGGAGGGAGGTAAATGCGACTTATTTCGAAGATAACAAATAGATTTGGATGACTTTTCCATTGGTTGCAGCTGCACAAACTAGTGTCTGCCTCATTTGGCGTGTAAATACGACCTGACTTTGGAAATGTTTCAATTGATTTTCTGTTGAATACTGAGGGAAAGAGGTCAAGGATTTATGTTAGGATTAGCAAGTGTTCTTACCGTTACATTTGATAAAGGAAGAAGAAATTCGAAATGACAGTTATGATTTAAGAAAATGATCAGTTTAAACATAGTCAACTACAGCGTAATTAACGGCAATTATATAAAAAATGTGCGTAAACTATTGAAAAGGATATCAAATTTGATAGATCTTTGTGGCTTATTCTACCAAATGCCAAGTAGAGACACCTCATGCGGTGCACTGTAGGCATTACTTTAGGGTCTTTGCAGCGTCCCTTCGGCCCTTAGCTGCAGCCTCTTTCATTCCTTTTGCTGTACTTCCTTTCATGCTCTCATTCTTCCATCTGACTTTACACCCGCTGTAACAATTGTTTCATAGAGTGTAATTACGATGCTTTCCTCCTATTACACCTTTCACCCTTTCTTACTGTCAGTTTCCCTTTTAGCGCAGAATGACCTCATCCGTCCCAGTGCTTGGTATTCGGCCTAAATTTTTATATTCCTTTCCTGAACTCTTAAAAATGAAAACATCATATTTGATAGAACCTTGTGCCTTATTCGGCCAAATGTTGTGAATTTACGATTGAAAGACAAGAAAGATCACCAGCAATTTTGTCTGTAATGGCGAGAGGGGAGAAAAAGGGTTTCCAATAGCCTCCAGAAAACAGGAGTTAATTAAACACTCGAGTGTGTTTGGAAACGAACGGGATTCCAAATTGTTTTTGTGCTGACAAGTAGGTGTTAATTAAACACTTACTGTATCGGCGTTGAAAACTCTGCTGAAATGTTTCGGAATAATTCTGGCCGCTTCTCACTTCTATTTGGGTCAGGGTGTCCAAGTTATACATTTCGGTTTACCGTAGGCTGTAGGTTTAGAATTTCAAACCCCCCCCCCCCCCTCCTTAGTTTTTCCCCTAGCAACTGCATAAGTTTCCCTAAAATGTCGTGCTTTTGGAAACTTCCTGTATGTACATGTATTTATTTTTTCTGTGTGTAAAAGCGACCGTCTTGCATAAAGGACATCACGTTTATACACTCCGTCGTCCTGCCAGGGCTAGCCTCTCCCGACTGCCTCCCCCCCCCACCACACACACACACACACACACACTTCACCCACCCAGTGACCAGAATCCCTACATTTAGTAGGCAGAATGG
>NC_087210.1:74526552-74539052 GCF_015104395.2 Macrobrachium nipponense | reverse complement strand
AAGAGTTTCAGTTCTTTTCATTTAAAAGGCTTTCAAGAGTTTCAGTTCTTTTCATTTAAAAGGCTTTCAAGAGTTTCAGTTCTTTCATTTAAAGGCTTTCAAGAGTTTTCAGTTCTTTTCATTTAAAAGGCTTTCAAGAGTTTCAGTTCTTTTCATTTAAAAGGCTTTCAAGAGTTTCAGTTCTTTTCATTTAAAAGGCTTTCAAGAGTTTCAGTTCTTTTCATTTAAAAGGCTTTCAAGAGTTTCAATTCCTTTCATTTGCTTTCAATTTTTTCAGTTTCTTTCATTTTAAAGGCTTTCAAGAGTTTCAGTTCCCTTCATTTAAAAAGCTTTCAAGACTGTCAATTCCTTTCATTTATAAGACTGTCGAGAGTTTCAATTCCTTTCCTTTAGAAAGCTTTCGAGAGTTTCAGTTCCTTTCATTTAAAAGGCTTCCTAGTCCTTTCATTTGAAGCTTTCATTTAGTACACTTCCCTTATGAGACTTGAAATTCCAATGAAAACCGAGACTTAAATCAGTCTTGTACCACAGAGACTTCGAATCGCAACTGAGATAAAATATTTTCCGACCATTGAGACATGGAATCCCCTTTATCAGTGGTACTTTAAATTGCTTTCTTCCTGGTATTGAAGTGACCTCGGCTAATGTGACTTGAGATCCTTTTCCCTTTATTTAAGGGAAGGTCGCTACGTTGATCAAAATTCCTTTCTCTGCTGAGAATTGAAATTCCCCTTTCCAAAGAGTCTTTGAGGCTTGAAACTCGTTTCACCATTGAGACTTTAAATTCCCTTTACCAGACTCCAAGTTTCTTTCGTTACTGAAATTTTAAATTGCAAATTTTCCATCATTTGTTTCTTTACTCTTGTTCCTCATTCTCTAAGACCGATTCTTTTTTTTCTGTTTTCTATTATTCTTTCTCTTTCTTCCGCCTCACTCGCTACCCTCTCCTAACAATTAATTCATAAAGCAACTGCGAGGTTTTCCTCCTGTTATACATTTCGAACCTTTTTTCTCTCAATTTCAGTTTCAGCGCTGAATGATCTCATAGGTCCCATCGTTTGGCCTTTGGCCTAAATACTTTATTCTGTTCTATTCTATTCTATCATACTTGAATGTTCCTTCACTTACGACAACATATAATTCTTAATCGTTTATTCTTATCTCAGCTTTATAATTCTTTATCTTTTATTCTTATCTCAGCTTTTTTTTTCTTATGATTTCCTCTATATCTCAACCTTGCTTTATTTTTTATTCCGGCCTTCCATAAAGATCGTTCTTCATTTTTTTTTATTATTTTGGATCTATGGTTTTTTAAATACAGAAGATACTGACAGATATCTGATATCTCCTTATTTCTGGTACCACAATACGCGGGCATCTCTCCTCAGCAATTGAAAAAGAGAGAGAGAGAGAGAGAGAGAGAGAGAGAGAGAGAGAGAGAGAGAGAGAGAGAGAGAGAGAGAGAGAGAGAGAGAGAGAGAGAGAGAGAGATGATACCAAATTTTATTCTCTGTCCATTAATGAACATTTGATATCACTTTATGCTTCTCTACTCATATACCAGAAACATTCGATATCTCATGCGCCTCTCTCTCTCTCTCTCTCCTCTCTCTCTCTCTCTCTCTCTCTCTCTCTCTCTCTGAATTAGTGACTAAACCTTTTAGCATTTTGTTCCACTTGTGTCCTCCACTTTCAACTTTTGTAATTCCCACCACCATCGAATTTCCTTCAACATCTTTCCTCCTCTGCTTTTCACTTCCAACTCTTTTAACTCTTTTTCTCCCACCCTCTACTAGCACCGCATTCTTACCCCTTCCCCCCCCTCCTACTCCCTTGTATTTTCCACCACCAAAATACCTTGATATATACCCCTTTTGGACACAAACACCTTGATATATACCCCTTTTGGACACAAACACTTTGATATATACCCCTTTTGGACAAGCATCTTGATATTTACCCCTTTTGGACACAAACACCTTGACATATACCCCTTTACGACACAAACACCTTGATATATACCCCTTTTGGACAAACATCTTGATATTTACCCCTTTTGGACACAAACACCTTGATATATACCGCTTTTGGACACACCTTGATATATACCCCTTTTGGACACAAACACCTTGATACACTACCCCTTTTGGACAAAAACGTTTACCTTGATATTACCGTTTTGGATACAAACACCTTGATTTACTACCCCTTTTGGACAAAAACATCTTGATATTCCCCTTTTGGATACAAACACCTTGATATATATATACCCCTTTTGGACACAATCAGATCTCAAATCCCGTAGGGGGGTAGTGAGTGCCATCAGTTCACCTCACACTGTGCAGTGTAGGGTGTAATGAACGTTCTTTGCAGCGTCCCTTTGGCCACAAGCGGCAACCTCTTTCATTCTATTTACTGTGCCTCTGTTCACTTTCTCTTTCATCCATCTTTCGTTCCATTTTCTCTTAGTAGTTGTTTCATCGTGCAACTGCTTTGAGATTTTCCTCCTGTTCCACCTTTCAAGCCTTTTTACTCTCAGTTTCCCTTTCAGCACTGAATGACAGACTTCATAGGTCCCAGTGTTTGGCCTTTGGCCGAAATTGTATATTCCATTTCATTCAGATATGAAAGATTGCTAGTTTTGTGATTAATATTGTGAAATGCTTAGGAAATATTAAACTAGTTTTTGACTGGCACATTCATTCTGCTTTTAACAATATTCGGGTGGGGAGTGGAGTCCGGATACAAAGTCCAATTTGGCTAATTGGGACGTGTTTGGGGCTATAGCACAATTTCCCTTACGGGTTGCGCATCGGCTATTTTCCTTTCGTATCTTTTATTCCAGATTTCTGCTAGATAATGTCGTCCGCTTGTCATTCCTTCGATGTTAATACTAAAACTTCCTAGGGGATGAGTGGGTGGGGGGTGTAGTGCCGTCAGTGCACCTCACGTGGTGCACGGTTGGCATTACTTAAGGGTCTTTGCAGCGTCCCTTCGGTCCCAAGCTTCAACGTCTTTCATTCTTTTTTGCTGTATCTTCGTTCATATTCTCTTTTCTTCCATCTGACTTTCCACCTTCTCCTGTTACACCTTCCACACTTTCTTACTGTCAGTTTCCGTTTCAGCGCTGCATGTCCTCACAGCTCCCAGCGCTTTGACTTTCCCTAAATTCTATATTCTATTAATATTAAAACTGAAATACTTCATACGATTTCTTTCTAAAATTACAGGAAAAACTATAATTTGCTGGGTCGTAATAATCTCTAGACCAAGTGTATATATATATATATATATATATATATATATATATATATATATATATATAATGTGTGTGTGTATTTATTTATTTATGTGTGTGTGTAATTATGTATGTCTTGATGTCCGTAGCAGGATTCATGTTTCCATTTGGATCTTAGGCTTTGTAGTGACAATCGTATCCAGAGAGTATGAACAGATCGAGAAGTGAAGAGTGCACTGTGAAGCCCTACGGTGGCGTGGTCGGTATGGTGTTGGCGTGCCACATCGGTGGCCGCAAGTTCGATTCTCGGTCATTCCATTTATGGGTGAGATATGTGTATTTCTGGGGATAGAATTTCACTCTGGACGTGGTTCGGAGTCACGGAAAGCCGTTGGTCCCGTTGCTGAATAACTACTGGTTCCATGCAGCGTGAAAATACCATACAAACAAACAGCAAACAAGAATTCATTGTGGTTCTTAGAAGTGTGTGTGTGTGTGTGTGTTATATATATATATATATATATATATATATATATATATATATATATATATATATATATCTTACCCTCTATATATATTATATATATATATATATATATATATATATATATATATATATATATTATATATATATATATATATATGAGCTGATTCGATACAGTTTTGAATATGCCTTTTATGTGATAGTCTGAAGTCCCGTGAAACCGTTATAAGTGATTCTGTGTGTGTGTATCAAAACAAGTCAACCGCCAAAGACGTTACAAGTTGGCGTGGCTTTGGCAGTTCAAAAGAGTGCCACGCATCTCTATATCCCTTCTTGATTGGCCCTTGTGTCTAAGGAGCCAGAATAACCAATCAGCTTCTTGCATAATGATGCTGTGTGTAGGGGCATTTGAAACAGATTGCCGACCGGTCAGAGCAGTTCGTTAGCGGGTCTCATAGAGAACAGACAAACTGGGTCGAGAGTGCCAGTGCCCCCGCAGTCCCGTTCCTGTCGGCCGCCACACAAAGACGTGTATCACCATGAGTGTCACTAAGTCTAACCTGCCGTCCGTTTTTGCACTAGCATAGTTAACGTAATATTTACAGTTAAAGGCCACCTGTGCAGCTAAGAAGAATACAACTGTGTTAAACGTTCCCTCGATTATTATTTTTGAATGACCTCCACTGCATGCACGTGAACTTATCTCTCTCATGTTTTTTCCTTCATATCCCGAACCCACAAATGACCGAGATCAGGTCATATAGTTTTGGTGTCAGTCGTGGGGTCCTGTATGGTCCTGTAAGGTCTTGTGAGGTCCTGTGGGGTCTTGCGTATGAGGTCCTGTGGGGTCCTGTAAGGTCTTGTGAGGTCCTGTGGGGTCTTGCGTATGAGGTCCTGTGGAGTCCTGTAAGGTCCTGTGGCGTCTTGTGAGGTCCTGTGGGGTCTTGCGGATCCTTTAAGGTCTTATACGGTCTTATGAGGTCTTGTGAGGTGTCAAACAAACGTTATTGTTAAATCATTCTAGCCGACAAACAGTGATATGAAGTGAAATGAACATGGAAACGAGAGAAAATTCGATGGATGGTGATGACGAGGGAAATGGTGAAACGAATGAACTGGATAAAAACAGTTATGGCTAAAGCAATCGGCAGAAAAGTGGCGAACCGTGCTAAGTACGGGAATAATAAATCGAGTGGCCCTACCATTTCGAAATGCACAGTGCCAACCAAACAGACAGTGTACAATTACACACCCTACGATTTCGAAATGCATAGTGCTAACCAGAAAGACAGTGTACAATCACACCATATGTATGATTTCGAAATGCACAGTGCTAATCAGAAAGACAGTGTACAATCACACCATATCATTTCGAAATACGCAGTGCTAACCAGAAAGACAGTGTACAATCACACACCCTACGATTTAGAAAAAATAAAAACGCAGTGCTAACTAGACAGACAGTGTGATCGCAGAAATCGTTAATAAATTACCGCTGTTAGACAGTTTCGCGACCGAATTCGATAACGAGCGGGCGAGAATCGAATCAGCGGAAGTATTAACAAAATATTAGAAAAATCCGTTTGAGACAGGACTTGTGTGGAGAATTCAAAATCGACGGTTGCAGCGCCAAAGTCAAACGACGGTGGTGCCGTGGTGGTGGCACCCGAACACCCTTCGTGACCCCCCGAGTAACCGACTCGTGTAGCAGACCAAGTAGAGGAGTAACGAACGTGTTTTGAACGGAGAGATGGCAAGCAGTCCAACCTCACGAGGAAGGACGTAAGTTGGCAGTAGCAGGAGATGGCATGGAGGTAACGCCGGGAAGGTAGTACCCCTGGTTATCCCCAGTGCCGTGCGGGACTGCTGTTATGCAGTGCCCGAGAACAAGGGACGCCTTGTTGTCTTGTTGTGAGGGAAGGGATACCAATTTCCAACCCTGAGAAGTAGGGGAGTAGAGAACAACCTGTCTACCCACGAGTCATGCTGGGACAGAGAGAGGTCGACCAGAGCCTCTCCCCCGTGACCCCGTGGGAAGGGGGGAAGTCCACTCCTACTTCTGATCGCGACCTATTGAAGAGTAGAGGGATGGATTAACAAGGTGAATAGTGCAGAAGTTCCCTTACCAACCTCGACCCGTGAAGGAAGTCACGATACCTGCCTAAGGTATGGATAGGATGAAGCGATGTTAGAATAAGGAATAGCTGATAGACGTCAGATGACAGCCAGCAACCCAGTGAGAGAATCCAGGCTCGATGTGAAGAAGATACAAGCAAACTAATAGCATCAGTAGGGGATCGCCGGCACCGCTGCTGGCACTAATAGTTCAAGCTGAAGACCTGTGAGCAAATTGCATAGAAAACGGGAACATCTCAACTGTATGGCAGAGAGGGACAGTTATAGGATAGTGTCTTGGGACACTATGGGGATGTGATGAGAGGATACCCTTCACACCCTCCGGAGATGGGAAACCCCGCCCCGCCTAGAGCCGACGTGATTGCTAAAAGTTGTCACTGATAGTAATATTAATATTGGTTCGACTGCACAATGAACAAGTTGTGTAGCCTTTAGTAGCGTAATCAATAGCATGTGGTGTTAGGGAAATGCAGATAGGGAAATTGTAGAAGTAACGTTAGGGAAAAAATGTGTATAAAAAAAATAAGAAAAAAAAGGAAAAAATTATATTAAAAAATTATGAGAGAAAAAAAGGATGGTTCTCTTAGGCCGTGTTCTGATTATAATTAAAGTATCACGAGCGACAATACATTCCATTTGTCCCCATCGAAGAATTGCTGTTAAGATTTAAAGGCAGAATTATTAACGTAAATTCATTAGAGATTGTTTGAGTAAAGTAACGAGACTGATATGTTTGTGGAAAGAGGAGTAGTTTGATTTTCATTGTGGAAGAGAAGTAATTTTTAGATTTGATGATGAAGTGAGAACAAATTGTATATTTTTATACCTGATACAGATATGCCTTCAGAATGTTAACTTCTCGTCAAGATCGTAGGATCGAGCAACTGTTGGAGTTTGACGTTGTGGAAATTGATCGTATCATAAAAAAAAAAGAGCAAAAAGAGTAGCAGACGCTCTTCCCAAGAGCACTGTAAGGCACGAGCGAGAGAGAGAGAGAGAGAGTGGAACTGCGACGCATACATTTAAAAGTTTCAGTTACACCTGTGGGTGAGTTGCACAGAAAACAGGCAAGTGAGTCAGCTGTTGTATGAACGTGTTGCGTAAGGGCCATGGAAGTATGCACGTGTTGGGTGTATGTGGGTTTGCTAGTGTGTAAGGGAGTTGACTGACAAGTCAGTTTTCTGAACATGCACGAGATAAATTCTTTATAAAAGAAAGAGAGAGAGAAAAATAAAGATTAACTTGTTGTGCCGCCCTTCCTACCTCTTCGATAAAGCAAACCATCCACATAATTTGTAAGTGTGTGTAGTTACCTTGCGTAGCATACCAGCGCGAGTCATGAATAAATGTGTCCGTCACAAAGTGAACAGAGAATATCATAAAAACATGCTTATGCACTTTTGTTTCATGTCAGTTATTGCTGAGAAATTGATGTCTAATTTTTTTTAAACATTTTGTTACAGTTCCAACCATATAATGAGTGAGTCTTTGTATTCATAATTGTGTTATTTTTGTTGCATTATTATTTTTATTGTATTTCAACTCGTTTTAAACATGTTATTGCAATGCATCTCATTTTTGTTCATTTTTATTGATGTCAATTATGCTGTGTCCAAAATTTCGTATTGTTGTCTATGCTGTTTATGCTTTGTCAGAAATTTCGATGATGTGGGAATGTGAGATTATTTTGAAAAAAAAAGAAGTTATTTTTTGTGTGTAATCTTTGAATTTAGTTTTTTATTTTCTTGTTTTAATTTTGTTGCAGAAGGAACTCAGTAAGTTTTCTTATACTTTTACCAAATTTCTTACGAGTAACGTTTTATTGTTGACTCATGCTCTGTGAATTTTTGTTTATGAATTATCTTTTTTGAGCTGGAGCTGTGACTACATTTTTACATTGATATTATTGACTGTGAACCTAAATTTATTTTTCTGTATGACATTGTGAGGCGTGCGATTCATTCGTTGTAACTTTTGTTTGTAACACGCCAAATGGCCCTACCCTAATAGTTTTAAATTTTGCACAAACTGGATGGTATGGCACTCAAAGGCGGAGTGGCACTCAAAGAAGAACGGCAATGCGCAAATCATAAGATCAGTGTATGTCTTGCGGGACGCAAGAACTGGGGAGGGAGTGATTAGCTGATTCGATACAGTTTTGAATATGCCTTTTATGTGATAGTCTGAAGTCCCGTGAAACCGTTATAAGTGATTCTGTGTGTATGTGTATCAAAACAAGTCAACCGCCAAAGACGTTACAAGTTGGCGTGGCTTTGGCAGTTCAAAAGAGTGCCACGCATCTCTATATCCCTTCTTGATTGGCCCTTGTGTCTAAGGAGCCAGAATAACCAATCAGCTTCTTGCATAATGATGCTGTGTGTAGGGGCATTTGAAACAGATTGCCGATCGGTCAGAGCAGTTCGTTAGCGGGTCTCATAGAGAACAGACAAACTGGGTCGAGAGTGCCAGTGCCCCCCGCAGTCCCGTTCCCGTCGGCCGCCACACAAAGACGTGTGTCACCATGAGTGTCAATAAGTCTAACCTGCCGTTACCCTGATTCATATACATACATCGAGCTACAAATGTCCTTTAATATCTAATTCACTCTACCTCGGAATTAATATATTTTCATATATGCTTAACCGAAGGGAAATTTTATTAGGCGATAATAGAATTGTCGGCGCCCAGGCGCGAACCTAGGACACCATACAAATCCAGGAACGTCAGTGTAGCTTTTACCCACTCCACCACCGCAAGAGGCCGCGAACCTAGGACACCATACAAATCCAGGAGAGTCAGTGAAGCTTTTACCCACTCCGCGGTGGTGTAGTGGGTAAAAGCTTCACTGACGTTCCTGGATTTGTATGGTGTCCTAGGTTCACGCCTGGGCGCCGACAATTCTATTATCGTCTAATAAAAAAAAATTCCCCTTCGGTTAAGCATATATGAAAATATATTAATTCCGAGGTAGAGTGGATTAGATATTAAAGGACATTTGTAGCTCGATATATATAATAAATAAATAAATAAATAAATTATATATATATATATATATATATATATATATACACACACACACACACACACACACACACACACAATTTGTGGTTGAATTATGACGCTGTGCTGTTAGTGCCATCAAATATGTTTTCCTGCTCTCTTTCACAGAGGCATCATCCTTCTCTCTCTCTCTCTCTCTCTCTCCTCTCTCTCTCTCTCTCTCTCTCTGTCTCTCTCTCCCTCCCCTTTACCTTTCGCGGCCAGACACTATTAACTGGGTTGCCGTTTCCTTCTTCCCTTCCGCCAACCAGCGGTTTGCTTTCCTTCGCTTCCTTTGTGTTTCCTTCTCCACCCAAAAATATTTCCCGTCATTTTTCCTCGTACGTTTTCCCTCCTCCCCCCCCACCCCCCCCCCCCCCCTACCGTGAAAACCTCTTACCGTTTATTGTTGAGTTTTTCTTATTTTGCCATTTTGATTCCAGAATTATTTCTGTTTCTGCTTATTTATAATTTTCGCTTACTCGGGGAGTATGCCTACAAACTGCTTTTGTTATTGTTATTGTTATTGTTGGGGGATGGGGAGGTAGGAAAGGTCTGAGAGGGTTGTTTCGCGTTGAGGTAAAGATACAGGAATTTTAGGAGAGGATATTTATGATTTATTAGAATGAAATAAAAAAATTAATAGTGTGCATGTTAAACATTACAGAAAAAATTTCTAATAAAATTTATTGTATTTTATTTTCGTTGGGGAAACCACGGGCTAACTGTCTAGATTTCAGCACTTTTTAATTTATTTGATATACTGAAATTAGAGACTATATTTGTGTTCCATGATTTTGTGTTTCCACTTATAACTGAAAATATACGAACGTGTTTAATTTGTGTCCATTTTATTTGATCCTTGTTGTTAGTATGAGTAGCAATAATTATGAGTATTAATTACGAAGACTACTTTACATTGATTTAGGCATATAATGTTTGCAACTTATGCGTCACGGGAAAATCTCTCACACGTCTCGGATAAGCTGGAGGTCGGATTACACCTTTTAATTACAAGATCTTCTCTACCTCCTTCGTACTTGTCAGATTTCCCGGTCGGTAGTTTCTCAAGCTGTTGATGTAGTTTGTTCTCCTGTCCATTCCATTCCATTCCATTCCATTCCATTCCATTCCACTCAATTCCTTCTTTCACTGAAAGTTTTTCCATCCATCTTTCTTTTTTGTCGAATATTTCATCGTAGGTGATTTCTCTCACTTCTGATGTTTAAGTTTCCTTTCATCTCTATCCTATTCCTTTATTCCATTCCATTTTATTCTATTCCCTCTTTCACTGAAAAATTTTCCATCCATCTTTCTTTTTTGTCGAAGTATTTCATCAAAGGTAATTTCTCTCGCTTCTGATGTTTAAGTTTCCTTTGCTCTCTATCCTATTCCTTTATTCCATTCCATTCCATTCTATTCCTTCTTCCTTCTCTGAAAGTTTATCCTTCCCCTTTCCTTTATATCGAAGCATTTCATCGTCGATAGTTTCTCCAACAGCTGATGTTATAATTTCCTTTCCTTTCTTTAACTTTCCATTCCATTCCTTTCCATTTCCCTTAATTGAAGTTTATCCTCCTCATTCCTTTTTGTGGAAGCTTTTCATCGTGGGTAGTTTCTCCAGCTGCTGATGTTTTAGTTTCCTTTCCTTTCCATTCCATTCCATTCCTCTCTTTTTCTCTTGAGAAAAATAATCTCTTTTTCTCTGAGAAAAATATCCTCTTTTTCTCCGAGAAAAATATTCTCCTTTTCTCTGAAAAAAATGTTTTTTTTTTTTTCCAGAGAAAAACATTCTCTTTTTATTTGAGAAAAACATTCTCTTTTTATTTGAGAAAAATATCTTCTTTTTCTCAGAGAAAAATATTCCCTTTTTCTCTTAGATAAATATTCTTATCCTCTGAGAAAAAAAATATTCTCTTTTCCTCCGAGTGAAATATTCTCATTTTCTCCGAGTAAAGTATTCTCTTTTTTTCCGAGTAAAATACTCTCTTTTTCTCGGAGAAAAATATCTTTCTCTCTGAGAAAAGTACTCTCATTTTCTCTGAGAAAAATATTCTCATCTCTGTGAAAAATATTCTTGCTGTTCTTTGTCTCGAATCCACCTTGATGTCCCTTCTCTATTTTAACCGTCCTTTTACTGATCTCTCTTTTTCTATATTTGTTATTACCTTCTGTTACTTCTTTCAAATGAAAACCATATTCTTTGTAAGCTTGAATTTCAACTCACTGGCCCATGTGAGCTTGTTCCATATGAGTTAGGCTCGTTTTCTGAATAATAATGAATAATAATAATAATAATAATAATAATAATAGTAATAATAATAATAATAATATCGTTCTATTCACAGTTCCTCTTAATTGTTTACCAAAGGCTGCTTCTCTGCCGAGTGGAAGTTCTTCAGATCTTTCCAAAGTTGCTGTATTCTCTTTGTCTTCCGATGTTTCCATTTCAGCTAAACTTAAGAACCCGTTTGCAACTTCTAGAGGTTTTTCCAAGAGCGTTTTACTCTATCCCTATTAATTGATTGGTTAAGAATTATCTGGCGTAATGGAATAGATAGCCTATATTTTGTTGACGGTCTTACTGGCTTAACATTTTTATCATCTGATTTTCTTAGGATCTTAACATTAATTTTTATATTTATTTATTTATTGTTAACCCTTGATGGCTATGAATATTATCGACGGGATTTTGTTAATATCTTGCTATCTCTAGAGAAACAATAATTATTGGTATTTTTTTTCCTCTCGTCTTCGTTAACTTGAAAACTGCCGTAAGGTATTGTAAAAAATGCCGAATTCTCTGTAGTTCTGGTTCCGTTTGTTTCCAAAAGTTGAACGCGAATTGTGAATAAGCTATGCGGGTCTATTTTTGTTGCTGGAGGATCGTTTTCTCTCTCGGTAAAACTATTGGAAAAGACGCGAGCTAAACTTTACACTCCAATCACGTCCTTTTCCCTTTTGTTTGTTGTTTTACTTTCGTTTTTCTTTCGGGAAGTTTGGAACTGTAAGACTTCGTGTCGATGAATATTGTAAATATATGATGCACGAGCGTTTCAGTTGAAGAATTTTTCGTTTTTTAATTGAATTTATAGATAATGGTTACTAAAGCTTTTTTCACCTTATGGGATATAGCACACTTGGACCTTTGTGAATTATATTGCACGAGCGTTTTAGGAGAAGAATCTTTCGGTTTAAATGGATTATGGTTAATGATTATTAGAACTTTTTTCACCTGATGGGATAAAGTACACTTGGACCGTTGTGAAGTATATTGCACGAGCGTTTTAGAAGAATAATCTTTCGTTTTTTAATGGAATTTGTAGATTATGGTTAATGATTATTAGAAGTTTTTTCACCCGATGGGATAGGCACACTTGGACCGTTGTGATATCTTTTTCCCATAAAAAAATATCTAAAGTCAGAAAAGTCAGTTTTTTTTTCTATTTAATTTTGCTTGTCCAAGAAAACTTATCTCAAAACAGAAATTTTTTTTAAGTGAACCCAGATGAGGAAGTTCAATTGTTGTGATGTCTAATAGACTAAAATTTTCTATTAATTTTAAGTTCCATAACCTTTTTTTCTCTTCTATGTGTGTGCATA
>NC_087210.1:74429052-74521552 GCF_015104395.2 Macrobrachium nipponense | reverse complement strand
ATAGTTTTATTTTACAGAAAACTAAAAATGTACGACACGGAGTTTTTGGAAATTTTCAAAATTTCGTTTTATTCAACAATTTCGCTAGAAGTTGATGTGTTTTCTCTCTCTCTCTCTCTCTCTCTCTCTCTCTCTCTCTCTCTCTCTCTCTCTCTCTCTCTCTCTCTCCTTTTTTACAATGGGATTCTATTGAATGGAATAACACGAATGGAAATAAAAAACTTTACAAATTTTCCAATGTAAAAAAAAAAAACTATTGCCAGTGTAATTTTGTCCGTAAGTTCATTTTATTGTAAGAAAATGAATAGTTTGCCCACAGTGCATTCTCATGTACACTGTCAAGTGCTGTCACGTTTAATCTAATGCAAGTAGTATAGTCATTTGTAATTAATTTAAGCTTTCCAGAATATTTGGAAGGCAAGCCGTGCAATGCATTAGTAAACGCTGAATGAAATAATAGCATGTATGACAGTGTTGTGTAAGTAAATTTGAATTATATTCGTTCAATGTATATTTTTTCCTCTGTGTTTTAAATTTTTGTATTTTACTCCGCGCGCTTCCAAATTTTATTTTTTACTATGTTTTCATTGATATTTTTGTGCCTTGTGTTTTTTTTTATTTGTGCACCTTTTAATCCACGTGTTTTCAATTTGTATAGGTTTTCAGTTTTTGTTTTATGCTCCACGTGTTTTTAGTTTTTATTTTTAATCTGTTTTTTCAATGTTTATTTTTTTTACTCCGTGCGTTTACAGTTTTGCTGTTTACTTCACGTGTTTTAAGTCAAAATTTTTTACCCATGTGTTTTCAATTTTTATTTTTACTCCATATTTTAATTTTTTTTTTACTTCACGTGTTTTTGTTGTTTTTTTTTTACTGCGTATGATTTCCATTTTATTACTCCATGTGTTTTCATTTTTTCTATATATTTTTTTATGTTTTACTACATTTGTTTTGAATTTTTATTGTTTACTCCATGTATAACTTGATTAATTGTTTCTAACTTTACATGCATCTGAAGGGTTAGAATACCAATGAGAGAAAGGAGAGAGAGGAAGAGAGAGAGAGAGAGAGAGATAGAGAGAGAGACGAGAGAGAGAGAGAGAGAGAGATTGAGAAATTTTTCATAGTCTGAGATATATATATATATATCCATATATATATATATATATATTATTATATATATTATATATATATATATATATAATATATATATATAACATAATATATACATATATATACATATACGTACATGTGTGTGCGCGTGTGTTTTGAAATCGAGGCTGCTATTGGCTCTAATTTCACAGGGGTTCATTCCATAATCTTCTTATGCAGACCTGGTAATTAACTTGATTAGCCTAATAATGATGGATTATTATGGAACCTGACATCCAGTCAGTGGTTCGTTAAGAGCCAAGATTGGATTCTATTTTGATGCATTGTAGAGGTACAAGTATTCATTGTTCTGCATTCATTATCGTTACTATCGGGATCGTTATCAGGAACATCGGCGGTATTAGAGCCAGCAACATAAGCTTTTAATTCCGCTTGACTGACGCCAATTAGTAATTTCCTATCATTCATGTAATATATATGTATGTATGTATACGTGTGTATATATATATATATATATATATATATATGTTATATGTATGTATGTATTATATATATATATATATATATATATATAGTATATATATATATATATATTATATATATTATTTGCACGTGTATCTGTATGAGTGTGTATGTTTGTGTATATAATCTATATATATATATATATAATATATATATATATGTATGTATGTATATATATATATATATATATATAATATTATATATATATTATTTGCATGTGTATATGTATGTGTGTGTATGTTTATGTGTGTATATAATTATATATATACGTTAAGTTACAAATGTCCTTTAATGTCCAATTCGCTCTATCTGTGGAAGCCCTTTGATTTTCTGGTGGTTCTTTTTATTTTCCGTCCGTTCCATTTTTCTGTGTTGAATACCCTTAGAAAATTAAGCTTGTATTTTACTAATTTATGGAAAATTTTTAAATTTATTTATTACTTTATTTCTTTTTTAATAATTAATATCTTCTGTCTGTATTTCTTATTATCCTCTGTACCTGGAAGCTTGAATTTCGAGTCATTGGCTCCTAAATTAGGTTTGTTCCTTGTGAATAAGGTTTTATCCTCTGAATAATAATGATACTTATCCTTTTATTCTTTGGAAACATTATGGTCAAGGCTGTAACTTCTGTTTTCAAATCGTTGCCCTTTCATTTTTCTGTCTTTGAACGTTCTATTCATCCGAAACTTTCTGTTAAGGTGCTAACTTTTGGCTATTGAAAAGATAATATAAAGTCTTTATTTATGACTAGTAATCATTATCTAGTGCTCCTAGCATATAAGAACGAAGGAAAAAAGCACGTAAAATATCTACGTGCGTACAAGCGTTCCCTCAACTTACTATTCCTGTAGCTACCCTCGAGTGACACCCGTGTAGATTTTAATGGTATGAAAGCTAGGCATTCTGCTTGATTTCCCAGAAGGGCATATCAGTCCCATGTTCCTCACTATTGCATTAGTCGAGTGGATATCCGCTCCCTGTACAATTCCACGCTGCTCCGGTGTCACATACATCATATTGGATTAGCGTGAAACGCATTGTTATTCCCAGGCACTCGCTCCCGATTTGGAGCGACCCGTGGCGCGTTTAGAATTGGTGGTCCCTCCAGCGACTGTCCGCACTTTTATTCCTACCATTATTATCATCATCCCCGTGTATACTTTTCCGCTGAGTAGCTACAGCATTCACATTATTTTGAAACGACAACAATAATATTAACCATAACAATAGAATAGAATACAGACTTTCGCCCAAAGGTCAAGCGGTGGGACCTACGCGGTCATTCAGCGCTGAAATTGACAGTAAAATGGTGTGAACAGGAGGAAAACCTCTCAGTTGCACAATGAATCAATTGCTAGAAGGACGAAAGTAATCAGAGAGATCATGAACGGAGGTACAGTAAAAGGAATGAACAGGGTTCCAGCTAGGGGCCGAAGGGTCGCTGCAAAGATCCTGAAGTAATGCGTACAGTCATGAGGTGCACTGACGGCAGTAGCCCCCTACGGGAATAATAATACCCCTTTCATTCCTTTTACTGTACCTCCGTTCATGATCTCTTTCAAATTACTTTCGTCCTTCTAGTCATTGATTCATTGTGCCACTGCGAGGTTTTCCTCCTGTTACAACTTTCAAACCATTTTACTTGTCAATTTCAGCGCTGAATGACCACGTAGGTCCCACCGCTTGACCTTTGGGCGAAAGTCTATATTCTACTCTTATTATTATTATCATATTTTTGTGGTTGTTGTTGTTGTTTCAAAATAATATGAATGCTGTAGCTACTCAGTGGAAAAATATACACAATTGTGCGCTGGTTAATAGGATGATTTAACCGTAAATTATTGTTTAAAAACACACACACACACACACACACACACACACACACACACACAATAATGATAATAATAATAATAATAATAATAAAGTAATAATAATAATGATAATAAAATTACACTTCACAAAGGCTATAAAATGGTAGCAAATACAAAATTTGTAAGTGCTTGGGCAAAATCAAATCATATATAAGCTCTTGAGAGTGTTGTAATGTAACATACGCGCGTGAATTGAAAATGATCCAGATGGAAGCTTTCGAGAGCTTGTCCAGTTCAAATCTGCAGTACAGCTAAAAAAATATCACTCGCATTAAAAATTAAACAAATGCGTATACTTGTGCCTGTAAACATTCTTTGCTACTGTCAAAAATCACGATGTTTCCTCGTTATCTGTGAGAAAACCAGTCTGAGAAAACCAGACACCGGTCTTGAACAAATATAAATAATAATAACAGTAATAATAATATAAGAAATAATAAATAATAATAATAATAATAATAATAATCATAGTATTATACTTTATTAAAAGTAATGGCTACTTCAGCATTACACTTGTAGAGGCTCTTCTCTATTTTTCGAAGAAACTCTAGAAGTGTAACGCTGCTGAAGTAGCCCTTACTTTGAATAAAGTATGCTTGAGAGAGGGTCTGCTTCTTAAGTACACTAATAATAATAATAATAATAATAATAATAATAATAATAATAATAATATAATAATAATAATAATAATTACCTACTTTCGACATGCCAACCTTCGGCGCGTTGCTCACCATTTTAAGCAACGATGATAAAACCATAATTAGAAAAATAGAGAAGAACCTCGATAAAATTAATGCAGCTGATGGAGCAGCTATCTTGTATATAATAATAATAATAATAATAATAATAATAATAATAATAATAATAAACCTGCATAGAACCCGTACAATTAGATGGTTAATGAAAAGGGTGAAGACAAAATAAAAGTTAAGAGAAAATAAGTAAACAAAAGAAGATGATAAAGAGAAAATGTGACAGATACATGTAATTGTAACTGGCTAACGTCAATAAATCACAGCGTAGGAAACCAGAGGCAATTTCAAAAATGCACAAAGAGGCAGAAGTTAAGAGAAGAGGAGGAGGAGGAGGAGGAGGAGGAGGTAAAATTGAAAACGAATTCATGAAAGATCTGGTGGAGATTGAAGGAAATGGAGGTTTAGGATGGTAAGGAGGTCGGAGGGATTTGGGGAGAGAGAGAGAGAGAGAGAGAGAGAGAGAGAGAGAGAGAGAGAGAGAGAGAGAGAGAGAGAGAGAGTCACCAGCAGTCATGGCAGTTCAAGCAGTGCAGCGAGATATGGAAATATTAATAGACTTCTGTGAACTTCGTTGTACAATATATATATATATATATAATATATGGTATATGTATATATATATATATATATATATATATCTCTAATATATATATATATATATATATATATATATATATATATATATATATATATATATATTTATAGCTAATGGCTTTGGCCTGGATACGGCGGATGGTTTTTTCCAACCCCAAAAAATGGTTGTAGTTCGAGGCCCGGGTGGGAGGCAAACGAGGGTTTGGTTAGGGGTCATGGTGGTGGAAAAGGGGGTGGTTGGGGCGGGGGGAGGACGGGGTAGGTAAAGGGATGCTCTGGCAAGATTGGGATGTGATGAAGGGGTCGGAGGCTGCTAAAGGAGGAGGAGTAGGAGGAAGAAGAGGGCCCGGAAAAAGGAGTTGTGGCAAGACGAGAAGGAATTTGAATTCGGAAGCGGAAAATGTAGGATGTGCGAAGACTTCTTTTTTTTTTTTTTTTTTTTTTTTTTTTTTTTTTTTCTCTCTCTCTCTCTCTCTCTCTCTCTCTCTCTCTCTCTCTCTCCTTCTATCATGTTAGGGGAATGGTGCTACTCTGCCATGAGCGAATATGTATTAAGATATTAAGATTCTCGCTGGAATTATTTACTTTAGAAATGCCGTACTTTTCTTTAATAGTTTTACAGAATTACTTGAATTGTAGCAAGGCTCAGCTAGAAGTTGATAAATTATTATGTCAATTTATATAGCTACGTTTATGTTCTGATTTTCGTACACAAAGCTAAAAACTTATTTGTATAAAAATGAAGATTATGATGTATTTCTGTGCTTCTTTTGTTATTGCCATTATGTAATCTATGAAAAGGCATATAACAAATATGAAATAAAATTGTTTGTCATCACCCGCCATATACTGAAAATTTAATTAAAAGAGACAATTATTGTACTGAACAAGATCTTTTCAATATAAGCGAGTTTTTCATAAGGTTAGAGTCAGCGGTACATGATTATAGTAAATTCACATCAACCGTGCATTTGATGTCTAGGCCAGTCCCTTACGGCGCTCCTGATTGGCTGTTGATAAGCCAATCACAGGGCTGGAAACTCTCGGTCTCTCTCGAGAGTTCACATAGGCAGGATGTATGTTCCACCTCTTCTGAAAGACGCCTCCCTCAGGAGAGGTGGAACATAGAGCCTTCCCCATGTGAACTCTTGACAGAGACAGTTTCCAGCCCTTGTGATTGGCTAATCAACAGCCAATCATGACCCCCGTAATGGACTGGCTTAGACATCAAATGCGCGGTTGATGTGAATCTACTACAGCTTAATTTGAGAGTACCTTACAACGTCTGCCAAAAACAATAAACAAAAGCCTGCCAAATTCTTAACTTTCCCCAGACGATGTTGCATGGATTATTGCATAGCATTGCAACTCAGCGCGACGACGAGTGGCATTAGGGGTATTGGTTTTCCATCACTTGAAACGAGTCGGGGCGAACAACAATACTTCGTACGTGACTCAATGACTGGAATTGAAACAGCTCATAAACATCGACTCCGAAAAATCTAAAGGAAATTTTCTTTCTACTCTGGTTTGGCTTTCGAGGAGGCTGGCGTTGAGTTCGAGTCAATCAGAAGGGAATGTGGTTTCCAGGATGTCGTTAAGAAGGTTCCTTTGCTGAAGGGATGTTTGGAGTGAAGACGTTTTTGTGTCTTGAAAGTTTCATGTTGATTGTGTAAGGTCGAAAATCGAGTTGTAAGTAACAGCTCTCTCTCTCTCTCTCTCTCTCTCTCTCTCTCTCTCTCTCTCTCTCTCTCTCTCTCTCAGACTTTCGTAACTTTAACTTCTTAAATCCATCTGGTACGAGTATTAAAAGTTGAACTCCATATAACTCAACTACAACTTGCAACATCCTGGCATTCAGTCCATATAGGTACGGTAGCCGATTGTCCCTGTCATATCCGAAGCTTGTGGAGTATTTATCGTAGTAGAAGTATAATATATATATATATATATATATATATATATATATATATATATATTATGTAGTATGTATGTATGTGTGTGTGTATGTATGTATAAACTAGGTACTATGTCGTACCTCTAAGTAAATGGGGATGCTATCCACAATGATGTAAAATCCCTCGGTAGTTTTATAAAATATATATTTCTTGTACAGTAACTTATAGCTTCCGATCATCAGCTGTGGTCTTGTTCACATTTTAGTGAACAAGACCACAACTGATGGTCTAAAGCTATAAGTTGCTGTACAAGAAATATATATTTTATAAAGCTACAGAAGGATCTTGCATCATTGTGGATTGTATCTCCATACATTATATATATATATATATATATATATATATATATATATATATATATATATATATACACACACATAATCATCTTCCCCATCGGGTGATGTCTTTCATTTTCAGGGTCCATGCATAATAATTACAGTTTCAGTGCCCGACACTTCTCAGTGGATTTAATTCCTATCAAACTTGATACCTGTTATGCTGGAAAGGTGTTCTATTCTTTAAGGTGTTCTATTCTTTACAGGTCGGGCATTGTCGAAATAGAATTAAATGTGTAGAAGTATGTGCGTCATATGGTCATAACTTTCCCTCTAAATGACATTCCATGAAAATGGGAAGGCTTCGGGGAAGCCATCTGAATCCAGGATGAAACCGATGAAAATAGAAATAAAAAAATAAAATGAGAGCGGTTGTGTATGTGTGTGTACGTTTTTTTTTTTCTTTTTTATACAAGTACTATCCCAGAAGTGAACCTTAAAGCGTCTCTGCGGATGGGCTGTTTTGCAACTCTGCAACAAGATCCGAGAAGTTTTTCATTTGGTATTGCGAGCATGTTTTACGAGGCCTTACTTAATGTGATTTATGGAGCTCTGCGACACAACTTTAGCCCCGAGAATGACACATTGGTAGAGATGAATGCCTCTATCCCCCACCCCCGCCTCTCTCTCTCTCTCTCTCTCGCTCTCTCTCTCTCTCTCTCTCTCTCTCTCTCTCTCTCTCTCTCCTATCCTCCCTTACCTCCCCCGTCTGCCACCCTTCTGGTCCGTGGGGTGGAATGGAAAATTTATATTTGTTTTGTCGAACATTTCTTTCTCTTTTTGGGGTTTCAATTTTCGTACACTTTGGGAACGAGGACAGGATTGTTAGTGGATTATTTATCGTTGTAAATCCTGCTTGGTACGGTTTTTTTATTGTCTTGATGTCCTATAAATTGAATTTCGTTCTGTCGTAGAGGCATTCGTAAATGTTTTTTTATATATATATTCCTATGATATCTCGTATTTTAGCTTAGTCCCGCTTCCAACATTTTTATTCTTTGTCTTAACTTGATTTTCTTTTAGTGCAACGTGATCGGATTTGTTATCATTATGTGTGAAATGTGTTGTTTTTAGTTCTTTAATATATAGACTATATATATATATATATATATATATATATATTATATGTATATATATATATATATATATATATATATAAAGTTATCACTATTTTTTTTGTCACTTCATAAATCGGTTATGATGATGACGTTTTATAAAATATTTGCCTAATTTTAATGCCAGTCATTTTTGCATGGGAGCTGATGAATGGTTTGATTAGATTTGGCATTTAATAGTCTCCATGATTTTATTAACTTCAGTTTTTCATTGGCTTAAACGTTTTGCCATTCTTTTATTAACTTCAGTTTTTCATTGGCTTAAACGTTTTGAGATTCTTTTATTGTGCTTAATGTATTGAGGTTCAGACTTTCTTTTTCCACTTTGTAAAACGGTCCGTTGATTTCGAAATACATCAGTCCCGAGTATAAGCGCGCGCGCGCTCACAGTCTACACACACACACACACACACACACACACCACACACACACACATATATATATATTATAAATATATATATATATATATAATATATATATATATATATATATATATATATATATATATATAGATATATTATAATATATTATATATATAAAACACCACTTTCAGCCAGCATTCCTGAATATCGTAACATCAGTCATTTTCGGCAAAGACATTCGTCATTCTTTCCTTAATTATAAGACATTAGGAACGTTTAATTGGAATACACCTTTACCAGCAAACGCGACACGGAATGACTCCCATTTCAGCGCTGCCTCTGTTAAATTATGTATGTTGTCTCGCGAATTGCATTACTTAAGTCATAATGAGATCTCGTCCGCTATGAGATATTCTCTTCAGGTTATGGACCGAGTTGCTGCTTATGCATCGGTAATGTCGTGCTGCTTCCCTATTTATTGATTGATTAATGAATTCATTTATTTATATACATATTTGTACGTGGACTAGGTAGGGAGGGAAGCGCTGCTTGGTTTCTACGGTAATTAGTAAGTTTCCTTCGTTTCATGACTTATTATGGTTAGAGGTAGCGTTGATTATATGAAAGTAAATCAAAACCTAATAAGAAATTATGTATATATTGGTCTCAGTTGTATGGACGTTTGTGTGTGTGTGTGTGAGTGATTGTGTATGTATATATATATTTATTTATTTATTTTCACATTAGGCGGTGCTTCTCAAACATCTCAGAAAAGTGTGTGTATATATATATAATATATATATATATATATATAGATATATATATACACACACACATAAAGGTATAAGCCAGGATGGAATAATAAACAACGGAGTCTCTGCAAAATCTTTCGACTAAACGTCCTTTACTCAGCAGACAAACTGACTTACATGAGGAATTGACAGTACAAAACATATTAAACATACATATACAACGAAGATATCTCTAAGGCAACTAATTTGTATTTAAGTCTGTAATTATATTTTTGAGGTCATTCTTAAACATGTTACAAATACAAGGGTCTAAATGAAACAGGCCACGACTAATATTAAAATTACCATGGGAAGTAAGTTCTATTAGGGCAGATTCTATAAGATTTCGTGATAAGATATCTTTTGATCCTGCAATTACTGAACTACCAATCCCATTTATCCAGTGGTTGTTTTTACTTAAATGAATGAATATTGCATTAAATGTTTGCCCAGTTTTATGCTGGTTTAATCTTACTTCTAAGCCCTTGCTCGACTGTCCGAGATAAAAAGAGGGGGGTAGTCCATACATGGAATTTTATATATTATGTTGTTGCTTTCCCTGGGGCCATTTTTTATTAACATTCCTTTTAGTGTGTTAGTATAGGAAAAAAACAAGGTTGACCTTAAAGGCTTTTAACAATGATTTAATGGATTCAAAGCTGTTAAAATAAGGCAAACTGAGACTGTTCTTAGAATTTTCTTTCTCCGTGTTACTTACACTATAAAACTTTTTGTGGGCTTTATTATAACAAATATCTAATATATGTGAAGGATAACATCAATCTTTCCCTATTTTTCGTATGTATTCAATTTCTTGATCCAAATATTGGGGACTGACAATGCACAATGCTCGTAAAAACATAGAAGAAAAAATTGATATTTTGATGGTGGCCTGAATAGAAATGAACATAAGTTAAGTTGTTGGTTGGGTTCCTATAAATACTGAATTTACATTGAAATGGTTCTCTATGTATTTATTTATGGATTTATCATGTTCCAAACTTTCGTGATTCAGTTATACACATACATACATACCCCCTTACGGTAGTGCCGTCAGTGCGCCTTATGTGGTGCATTGTAGACATTGCTTAAGTTCTTTGCAGCGTGTCTTCGGCCCCTAGCTACAATCCCTGTCGTTCCTTTTACTGTACCTTCTTTCATATTCTCTTTCTTGCGTCTTACTTTCCACCCTCTTCTAACAACTAATTCATAGTGCAACTGTGAGGTTTTCCTCCTGTTACCTTTCAAACCTTTGACTGTTAATTTCCGTTTCAGCGCTGAATGACCTTATAGGTCACAGTACTTGGCCTTTGGCCTAAATGCTATATTCAGTTCACTTATGTATATAATATATATATATATATATATATATATATAATATATATAGATTAATAACTTCAAACGTGCTGATGATTCATTATATATATATATATATATAATAATATATATATATATATATATATATACTGTCATATATATATATATATATATATATTACAAGTATTTTTATATATACATTGTATGTATGTATGTACGTGTATATACACATCATACATAGACGTGTGCACATATAAGTTCCCAGTTGTAATGAGAATGGCAGACTATGAAATATTTTGTTGAAAGGGAAGTCATAGGTATGTTTATGTTTGAACATTACGAAGAACACAGTATGTTGTACATATGTAGAATGACTGAATGCAGTTGAAGAGCTGACTGTTTGAAATTCTTCCTCTGTCAGTTTTTACTTTTTTTATTTATTTTTTCCTAACAGCGGCGTGTCAACATCAAATGTCAACAACGCCACTTGTGGTCACGTTGAACTTGTTTTAGGTAACGCTGGATTGTTTTTCGTTTATACTCTTTTCCTTTGAAGTAATGTTTATGTTGAATTGACAATTTGAAACGTGGATTTTGTTTATTTTATATTAGTTTATACATTTTTTTTAAAATTTCTAATTTGCATGTGCAGTTTGATTCTTGAAAGTTCAGTTTTGTTTTATATCAGATTTTTGTTTAATTTGAAAGTATGCTTGCGGAGTCATTGTAATTGCTTTTATGCTGTAAAATACAACTCATAGTTGTATATTCAGCATGGTCTTAAATGTTTGTTTTGGTGTGATTAAATGACTTTCATTTAGCTTTAGTTAGAAGTAATATCTAGATATAATTTGTTCGAACTGGAAACAGGTTCGACTATCTCATTTTACATTAATTTAAAAAATAATTTTATCTTAAGAGTAAATATTTTTTTGCGTAATGCATGTTTTCCTAAGTATTCTTTAATTATTGTATGTATACGAAGGCCAACAAGATTAGCTAATTTATACCAACAGAAGAAAAACCCCGGGCACTTTAATTTGTTTAATTTCGTTTTATTGTGTTATGACCCAATTCAGTAGGAATTGACGGATCTATCTTAGTTTTTCAGAAGCAGATTTTTAATATTTTGTGAGCAACAATGACCTGTTTATGAAAAAAGAGCGGTTTTTTTAAGTTCACGCGTAAGTGACATGGTTTTACATTGAAACTAATAGCGAGTTTACCCCCCATTTGCCTTAGTTTAAAGTTTATCACTTAATATGGATGCAGGGATTCCTTTCGTGCGTCGACGATAATTGTGAAGGATGGAGACTACCTTTTTTTTTGCGGCCACGGTTGGTTCGTTTGCGAGGAGATGACTCTTGCTTACAAGGGAAATGAGTTTCCGGCTGTGGTCGCAGGCGAAGGCGGACCTTAAACTTGGGTTTTTGTTACGTTCTTTGCTCGGTCTCGTTGCTGGTGACTGGTTTTCTTCGTCAGATGTGTGTGTGTGTGTGTGTGTGTTGAGTTGGGTTTTGCGCTTCTTGTGTTATTCTGTCTTTATTTCGTGATATGTACTTCTACTTTACCACTTATGATTTTCCATATAATTTTCCAGTTTCTAGCCTTTCCCATATAATTTTCGAGTTTCTAGCCTTTTCCATTTAATTTTCCAGTTTCTAGCCCTTTCCATGTAATTTTCTAGTTACTAGCCTTTTCCATGTAATTTTCCAGTTTCTACCCTTTCTTATATAATTTTCCAGTTTCTAGACTTTTCTGCATAATCTTCCAATTTCTAGCCTTTTCCATATAATTTTCCAGTTTCTACCCTTTCTTATATAATTTTCCAGTTTCTAGACTTTTCCGCATAATCTTCCAGTTTCTAGCCTTTTCCATATAATTTTCCAGTTTCTAAGCTTTTCCAAATAATTTTCCAGTTTCTAGACTTTTCCGCATAATCTTCCAGTTTCTAGCCTTTTCCCTATAATATTCCAGTTTCTAAGCTTTTCCATATAATTTTCCAGCTTCTAGACTTTTCCGCATAATCTTCCAGTTTCTAGCCTTTTCCATATAATTTTCCAGTTTCTACCCTTTCTTATATAATTTTCCAGTTTCTGACTTTTCCGCATAATCTTCCATTTATAGCCGTTTTCATATATACCAGTTTCTAAGCTTTTCCAAATAATTTTCCAGTTTCTAGACTTTTCCGCATAATCTTCCAGTTTCTAGCCTTTTCCCTATAATTTTCCAGTTTCTAAGCTTTTCCATATAATTTTCCAGCTTCTAGACTTTTCCGCATAATCTTCCAGTTTCTAGCCTTTTCCATATAATTTTCCAGTTTCTACCCTTTCTTATATAATTTTCCAGTTTCTAGACTTTTACGCATAATCTTCCAGTTTCTAGCCTTTTCCATATAATTTTCCAGTTTCTAAGCTTTTCCAAATAATTTTCCAGTTTCTAGACTTTTCCGCATAATCCTCCAGTTTCTAGCCTTTTCCATATAATTTTCCAGTTTCTAGCCTTTTCCACATAATCTTCCAGTTTCTAGCCTTCGTCATCTGTACGTTTCCTTGATACTTCTTCTTTGGTACTTTCCAACCTTCTGCATCTGTCTGATTCGCCGATAATTAGGATCGGTCCTTATGATGAGGAGTCACCTAAGGTATTTTTTATCTCTTGCGTCTGTCTTTCGAGCAGAAAGTTTAACCGCAAGGTTGCAGGGTCAAAATTTCGAATGTAAAAACTGTGGCACGTTTTACAGACAATATATGAGGGCTTATCTAATTTTTTTTTCTAATATGAAAACGAACAGTTTCGAACCGGGCACTGTAATACCCAGTATGAAGAATGATTACCGTTCACCTTGAAAGGAACCGAAATAGAGGAAAGGTCAGTGATTTAAACGATTCAAGTTACGGCCTTGTTGCGTAAATATAGAAATTGATGAATGCAGTTATTCAGGTTTTTTCAGTCTTTTTTCCTGCATAGGGCTTAGAAGTTTGGTAATGTGTGGTCGAATGTATTTTGGGGCACTTGTTAGCAAATGTATTTATGGGTACGATTTTTAGTGTATATGCTTATCAGACAGCTGAATTATTGTAATCTTTTTTTCTATTAAAACATGGACATTGACTTTATTTTATTGATTTGATGAATATGTTCTATATACTTTGAGGAGTTTGTCGATTGTCCTACAGAAATGATAAAGGAAGCTCTATGGCGTTAATCGTTATTCATAGTAAATCCTCACCCTCTTAAGCTTCTGAATACCATTCTTAATAGGTAAAAAGCTATCAAAATTTTGGCGATTATCTTTCTTGATAGCCAGTAAAAACTACTTATTAATTTTTTTAATACCATTCTTAATAAATGATAAATCTGTCAAGAGTTTATTCATTATTACTCATAACAGATGATAGAGATTGCAAGATTTTGGCGAATACCATACTGAGCAAAATTATGATATATCAAAATCTGAAAGACCCGAGTCATTATAGTTGTAATAAAGCCATCAAGATATTAGTGATCAAAAAAACAAATCCATTCAGTGTGTATAAGTGCATATATATATATATATATATATATATATATATATATATATATATATATAATATATATATTATATATATATATATATATATATATATATATATATATTATATATATATATATGTATATATATTATATATAGATATAGATATATATATATATATATATATATATATATATATATACACCAAATACATACATATATATATACTATATATAAATTAAATCTGTATAGAGAGCTTTCTGGAATCTTTGTAGATTTATTTTATACTTGTACATATCTGTGAATTTTTTTCCCGCCATTTCAGGACTCGTGGTACGATGAGTATTATTATTATTAGTGGTTACTATTAGGATAAACCTTTTAAAAATTTTAGCGAAAACCATTCTTAGCAAATGATAAAACCATCAAGATATGACAAGAAAAATTGCTTTTCTGTGTGATATTTTTTTATATTTTTTATCGTAATTGGATGAGGCTGAATTTGCAGTTTCTCCTTGATAAGTCGAGAACGCCTTGAGAAGTTTTCGTCCTCCCAACTTTTTCATCCAAACTTCACAGCAAGAAAGAAAAGAAAAGAGAGAGAGAGAGAAAAAAATTGGAACTCTTCCTTGCTCATTTAATCCGGATAAAGTTTAAATTAGCCGATAGACTTCCCTCGTTATTATATTGTATCGCTGAACGTCACGTTAGGTCCCAAAACCGTCCTGAATCGGAAGCTGAATTATTTCGTGGGGACATTTTATTTCGTGAGGATCTTTGACGTCATATAAACCTTTCGTGAAGATCTGTGACGTCATATAAGCCTTTCGTGAAGATCTGTGACGTCATATAAACCTTTTGTGAATTTTTTAAGATCTGTGACGTCCTATAAGTCTGTCGTCATCTGTGACGTCCTATAAGTCTTTCGTGAAGATCTTTGACGTCCTATAAGCCTTTCGTTAAGATCTGTGACGTCCTGTAAGTTTCATGAAGATGTGTGACGTCATATAATTATGCCTTGTGTGAGGACCTGTAACGTCATATAAGCCTTTCGTTAAGATCTGTGACGTCTTATAAGCCTTTTGTGAAGATCTGTGACGTCCTATAAGTTTCATGAAGATCTTTGACGTGCTACAAGCCTTTCTTGAAGATCTGTGACGTCATATAAGCCTTTTGTGAAATCTGTAACGTCATATAAGCCTTTTGTGGGGGTCTGTGACGTCATATAAGCCTTTTGTGAGGATCTGTAACTTCATATAAGCCTTTCGTTGGGATCTACAAGCCTTTTGTGAAGATCTGTGACGTCCTAATAAGTCTCGTGAAGACCTGTGACGTCCTGTAAGCTTCACGAAGATCTGTGACGTCCTATGAGCCTGTCGTGAAGATCTATCACGTCATATAAGTCTTTCTCGAAAAAGAGAAGCGTGGTGTATTATCTCATGATAAAACTCAGTATAACTGGAGGACTGGAGGTAGGTATTTTTCATATAAGGTTTTGTCTTTTAAGCTTAAAAAGCTTACAGAAAGCCCATGTGATAGGACAGAAATGTGTGTTTTTTTTATTGATTTATATAAATTAACATAAACCCATAGTGAGGGAAGACCGAGGTCATAAAAGTATGTTTAAGTTATTCAGGTCTATAAACTCGTTTAATTCCATCTTGTTAGGAGAGCTGCGATATATATAAGTACCTTTTCATCCATAGCTTCTAAGCAACTTATATATATATATATATATATATATATACTATATATATATATATATATATATATATGTAAACCATCGTGGTAGGAAGGCTGTGGCATAACAAATTGGGTTTTCATCATTAAAGTATATGTATATACCTTCATGAACTCCTCGTGAACTCATATTGGCCCTTCGTGATAGAAGGGCTAAGTTATATAACATGTGTTGTCCTAAAGTTCCGTAAACTCATACAGGAGTAAGCCCCTTATTATAGCAATCTTGAGGGACATCGAACTACTTTTAACCATTAAATTCTGTCAACGCATTCAAGCCAGTCGTGGTAGGAGGATCAGGTTGTGTCAAAGTACTTTGGTGGCGTCGTTCAATTCACTAAATTCGTCGTAATCCGATCTTGACAGAAAGATCTTACCCATTTTTTTTGTATGAAATATGGAATGTAGGCTTTTAAAAGGTCTTTTCTCATAAAAAGCTTGTAATTTAAAGATGTCAGATAGGAAATTATTTTGTTATAGTTGTGCGTCTGTTCTCTAAAGATATTTTATCCTGAAATCTATATGAAGGTAGGTCTCGAATGACGTTTGAATTTGCTATGCCTGATTAGGTTCCGTTCTTTGTCAGATATTCAAGGTTTACACACACACACACACTCACACTCACACTCACACTCACACTCACACTCACACACACATACACACACACAACACACACACACATATATATATAATTTATATATATATATTAATATATATATATATATATATATATATCATCTTATATACATATATCATTCGAGCTACAAATGTCCTTTAATATCTAATTCGCTCTACCTCGGAATTGATATATTTTCATATATGTACCGAAGGGGAATTTTGAGTTGATAATAATTTCGTCCCCTCATGGATCGAACCACCGTCCAGTGGAGACGGGAACACGGACGGTGGTTCGATCCCATGAGGGGACGAAGTTATTATCAACTAAAAATTCCCCTTCGTACATACGTAAATGAAAATATATCAATTCCGAGGTAGAGCGAATTAGATATTAAAGGACATTTGTAGCTCGAATGATTTATATGAATCACGGTGATGTGATAATTATATATATTATATATATATATATATATATATATATATATATATATATATATATATATATATATATATGTGTGTGTGTGTGTGTGTGTGTGTGTGTGTGTATGTACGGAGATAATTGGTTATGAATGACGAGTGGTTAAGTGCATGGAAGTGATGTGAGATTTTGGAACGTATTGGTAGATGGCTCCGTGGGGACCACGGATGGGTGAAGGGAAAGTTTGGGAAGAGGTGATGTTGGGAAGGGGAAGGATGGGGAAGGGGAAGGGATGGCACTGGGAAATGGGGCGAGGGCCGTGGCAACAGCCCTCCCTCCCCTTTTCCCCCGCTCCCATGCCACCCTCACCCTCTTGGGCGTCCTGGGTGGCAGCGTATTGATTGTGTGTATAATGCTCCAGCCGGGGTACTGTGCTCTTAGAGCTTAGGTCAGGGGCTCTTCCACACTTAATGTCAAATCCTTTTCCTCTGTGGGGCTTCTTGAGAGTCGACGTCTGATTTCGGGAAATTCTTCTTCTTCGTCTTCTCGTAAAACAAAGACTCTTGGTCGAGTCCTTCCACTTCGTTAATTGCCCATTGGGTCAGTCGTTATCCCCCCCTTGGATATATTGACCTTAGGGTATCAGTCGTTAATTTCGGATTCAGATGCCGTCTTATGCCAAGAGTAATTAGCTTTTTATTTTCCTCAGAGTAACCGTGGAATATTTTTTCTTTTTAATCTGTTAGCAAGCTTTTGTCTTCAAAGGTGGATCTTTTACTTGTTTCGGAGTTGGATCCTACTTTTTATTTTTTCCAGGTCCATAACTTTTTTTTTTTCTAAAAAGAATACGCTAGATATTAAAATTACTTTACTTGTCCTAAAAAGTATACGCTAGTTAAGAGAATACTTTCACTGTCCCAAATAGGATACACTAGATAAGAGAATCATTCTTAACTGTTCCAAAGAATTAATTTAACTGTCCTAAAAAAGGATACACTAGTCAAGATAATAACTTTCACTGTTCCAAAAAGGATACACTAGATAAGAGAATGACTTTTAACTGTCGTGAAAACATTACAATAGATAAGAGAATAATTTTACCTGTCCTAAAGAGGATACACTTGATAAGAGAAATACTTCATTCTAAAAATAGGATACCCTAGATAAGAGAATTACTTTAAATATCCTAAATAGGATACATTTGATATGGGATTTACTTTACCTCTCCTAAAAATTATATACTAGATAAGAGACTTACTTTACCTGCCCTAAACAGGATAAACTAGAAAAGATAATTGCTTTATTTAAAAAAAGGATACACTAGGTAAGAGAATTACTTTCAACTGTCCCAAAAAAGGATACACTAGATAAGGGAATTACTTTCACAATCCTGAAAAGGTTACACTAGATAAGAGAATTGACATTACCTGTCCTAAAAAAGGATACACCAGATAAGTAATTTACTTTACATGTCCTTAAAGGGATACTCGAGTTAAGAGAATTATGTACTTTCCCAGTTCTAAAAAGAATACACCAGATAAGAGAATTGCGCTACGTAAGAGAAGCAATGTACCCTTCACATCTGACTTCTTTTTTGTAAACACATTGAAATTTCAAGAAGAATGAGGTCGTTGATGGTTTTTCAACGAGACTCCATTCCAGTTATTCCAGTTCGATCATTCTTGGAATTCGAAAGGGCCCAGGTGGTTGGTTCTGGTCGCGAATGAGTTGAAGTTATTTTTAGGAATCTTATACAGTTATCAGATTTAAGATAATCTGAGTAGTTTCTTATTGGGGTTCGTAGAGAATATCGAAAGTTTTGTTCTGGGAATTTCGTGTAGTTCCCGTCATAACGATTGAATACATTGAAATTAAATGTTTTAAGTTCAATATTATTCGATAAGTGCATGTTTTTTCTGCATTGGTTTACTGTATGCAAAACCGTATTGCGATCTCATCTCTCAAGATGGGCAAAGAGAATTGATGGCTGATGGAATATTTCCATTTGATGGCTGGTAATATTGATGACTGATTGAATTAATAAATGATATAATTAATTACTGATTGATATGGTGAATGATTGAATTGATGAAGGACAGAATTAATGACTGATTGAATTGATGTATGATAGAATTAATGACTGATTGAATTGATGAATGATTGAATATCTCCATTTGGTGACTGATAGAATTGATAACTGATTGGATACCTCCATTTGATGACTGATTGAAAAGATGAACTAAAGATTTGATGACTGATTGAATATCTCTTTTTGATGGCTGATTGAATTAATGAATGATAGAATTGATGACAGATTGGGTATCTCTATCTCCATGTGATGACTGATTGAAATTATGACTGATTGAATATCTCCATTTAGTGACTGATTGAATTGATGAGTGATGGAATTGATGACTGATTGAATTGATGAACGATAGTTTTGATGACTGATTGAATATCTCCATTTGGTGACTGATTGAATTGGTGAATGATAGAATTGATGGCTGACTGAATATTTCCATTTGATAACTGTATATTGATCTCTGATCTCCGTTAGGCATATGTGTTCAGGTTGCTCAAGGAGCAAGAGCCCGTGCTGGCATATGCCCTTCTTAATCAGGCCAAGACATCAACGGTATCGTCAATAACAACGACAGCAACCTTAGTCTTTGGCGGAAATGAAATGCTGTAACGGAAGGGGTGATGGTGGGGGAGGGGGGGGGGGTTGGTGCGAAGTCGAGGCCAGGAAAAGAGAGAAGGCATCAGAGAGCTCTTGTGGGTGAGCACCTCCGTGTATTATTATCCTTAGCCAAAGTGTGGTTCCTCCTCCCCCCTACCTTACCCACCCCGCCATTGCTAAATTCGGCCAACACCAGCGGCATTAAAGCTGCAAGTTCTTTGACACACGCAGAGGTCAAACTGGGTCAAGGTCGATGCGAGATGAGGTTGGCTTTGATCGCAGCGGGTAATGGGCCGCTTTCGGTATCTCAGGGGATCTTGAATACTCTGTACAAGGAACTGCCCTGCCATCTTGCGCTGTACGAATTGATATCAGGAATGAAGTCTTGTTATGGCAGAGGTTATGTCAGCCTGATTGCCAATGTTTCCATTATCACTGCTCGTCCCAGGCAGAGAGAGAGAGAGAGAGAGAGAGAGAGAGAGAGAGAGAGAGAGAGAGAGAGAACGCAATGAATGAATCGGTAGCTGTTACGTTGGTGGGCTGTGCTGATTTATCATTGAGGGAATGGAACAGCGCATCCCGTGTTTTGCAATCTGTGGAATAGGCAGGAGCGTCAATAAGGATTTATTGATACAGCGATGCTGCCACAGCTGGTTCTGCTGTCTTACAACACACTCTCACTCCCGTTCCTTCCCTTCCTCTCCCCTTCTCTTCCTCCTCCTCATCCCTCGCAAGATTCCCCTTGCCTTTCAAGCTGGGAAGGCGGGGAAGGGTGTCAAGGAACAAAATCATTATGACCCTTGCGTTCTCGTGGCATAAGGTAGCTTTTTCAAATATTGGTCCTCGATGAATAATCTGTCAGATTCGATTGACACGTTGACGTAAATTTTGGAAATGAGGAAAGGCAGGGAATAAATGATTGGGCGAGACGGGAAATATGGAAAATACTAAATACTATTGAAGATGCGGGTAATTTACAAAGGGTAGAATGCATGAACTCGAAGGAAATACAAAGGTAAGGGTGAATTACCACATGGAGCGAAGTGAAACAAGTGTTCACAAAACGAATATGAAAAATTTAGGATATTATGAATTGGGAAAAGGACCTGCAGTATGATTTCATCGCAGCCATTGCCTGGTTTATCGCTATAACGTGACGGCCGAAATGCAATATGCAATAAAATACTGTATAATTATGAAGACAGCACTATATAAGACAGGAAATGAGAACAAACATCTGTAAAGCGCCTCAGTGGCGTGGTCGGTATGGTGTTGGCGTGGCACCACGTTGGCCGCGAGTTCGATTCTCGGCCATTCCATTGAGGTGCGAGAGATGTGTATTTCTGGTGACAGAAGTTCATTCTCGACGTGGTTCGGAAATCACGTAAAGCAGTTGGTCCCGTTGCTGAATAACCACTGGTTCCATGCAACGGAAAAACACCTTACAAGCAAACAAACAAAAACAAAATAGAACGAACATCTTCATCCGCTTGATCTTGAAGATTCGACAACGAACTTGCGATTGACATAAACTACAATTTAGAGCAGTGGTTCTCAACCTTTTTTGGCCCGTGCACCCTTTTCACCATATTTCAGAATATCATTTCACCCCTACCCCCCTTTCCAAAATTGTCTGCATCAAAAGGTACATTCAAATTATTATGCAACAAAATACTAACACAAACACACAAGGTAGAGAAGAGATAGCACTGCATGACCTCTCAGTAGTGCGGACTGAAACGCACTGCATTTTGTGTGGTCCTAGAGCCAGTGTGAGCCTGCCAATCTGTGGTCACAATCCCCCCCCCCCCCTGAAATTCTTAAATTCCTCCATAGGGGGCGAATTTCCCCCTGGTTGAGAACCATTGACTTATAGAATTTGAATATGCTTTCGCGAACAGGTTCGAGACGACTCGGCCCCTTTTCTCCCTGATGAAAAGGGTTCTTCAGAATGTCTCTTGAACTCTTTGAGGTTCTCTGCTCTAAGTCTCTAACTTTCTGTTTTGTGTTTGTAATTTTGTTTGAAATGGGCTCTTCGAGGCAATTAATTCAAGATTATAACCTATTCCTCTAGAGCAAAACACCTAGCTCATTTTTTTATTTCAGTAGTTTCAAATACCTTTGAAATGAGGTTGGGAAAGATGATGAATGTTTATCACATTTTTACCAATTAGTCTTCAGTATACATTGAATACACCTAATTAAACACATTTTTACAAACGTTTCTCCTCCACTTGTTTTTCGTGACAGAATAATTTCAAAACAGTTTTCCATCCTTTCACCTCTGCTAACATGTTACCACTTTTTCATTTTTTAACGGTTCCTAAAGCTTTCAGTTTTTACATTGCATGTTGTACATATCCGGGCACATTCTCGTTTCACCTGTTCTGTATCTGACCTTTTCTCTCCTACCATCATCCAGGACATTTACTCCTAAGTACGAGTATGACCTAACTACTACCATTCCTCAATCATCCATGAACGTTCGTTCCATTTACCCCTTTAACCTTTCTCTTGCTCACATTTACCCTCAACCATTTTTTTCAAACACTGAAATTTTCACTAGTTGATGCAGTTTCTCGACATAGTCATCATGCTCTAATCATGACCCATTTTTGTATCCTATGACGTAGTATCTCTACTGCTTCACGTCATTCTGTCAAAATAATTACCCACCACCCATGGAGATATAACACTTTCTAGTCTGTTACCTATTTTTGCATTAAGCCACTCACTTTCCCATATATATATATATATATATTTTATATATATATATATATAGATATATATAAATTTATATATATATATATATATATTAACACACTTTGCATGTGTTACAAGAGATTCCCTGTGGTCTTTCTTTTATTAGACCTCAAAAGTTACCCTGTTTACTTCATTGCTTCATTCACCTCTGTCTCTCGTCTATCCATGAAATGTTACAAATCTTGAAATAAGCACAACATTTATCGCACAAAATCTCTCCACTTGCCTCTTCTCCTGTGAGATATACGTGTTCATTAACCTTTTTCTGCATTTTTCGCAATATAGCAGCATCTTAATCTCCTTAAAGTACTTGCTTACATCTACTTATTAATTATATTACTTGTCACATTTTCCTTTAAATTTCCTCTAAACTGCATTATTCCTTAGACTATACCTGTATTTGATCTCTACTTGCAATTATACCCCAAAATATTTTTTCTTTAATAACCTCTGATTTCCTCTTCCCACAGCTTAGGAATTTTATTCTCTGTTCTTATCTTAAACCATATTTGCACCTTTTCCCATCTAACATAAATTATATCTATTTCAACTTTGGGTTCAAGAACATGATTATAAATAATATACCTCCATTGCATACGTATACTTGCTGTTCCATCTAAACTGTACTAATAAATACACAATCTCTTTTCCTCAACATTTTCTTTTTCCCAATAATATTTATTAATTAAGATTTAGCCTTGGAAACCGTGTATTCACAATCGTCTCTTTCCAAACACATTTCCGCAATACTTTCTTCATTTTCATGTATTTCATGAAATCCATACCTCCATAAATATCATATTTTTCTCTGTTACTTTCTTTTGCATTTAAATCAATCATCACAGCTACCCTTTCTTTTCTGTAAAGTCGGTTAGATATTGCCTTTGTTCAGTAAGTGGCGGAACAATAGTTTTCCCTTCTTAGAAATTTATATTTTGTGCATTTAATCTCTCTACATCCACATTCAAAATACTGACGCCTATCGTGTAAATTTGCATCCATTTGTTGCCATAGCAATACAAGTACGGGACTTAAACCCCATACCTCCGGGCAATTGATGATTTTTACATCACTGTGGATAGCGTGAATGCTATTGCTAGCATTCTAAAGGAGAGGAAGTGTGGTTCTGATGTTCTCAGCAGAAGAGGAATTTATGGCCATTTCCTGCCGTCAAGGGGTCCACAACCCATCACTACATATATGCACTTTCGTACCCTGGGACAGATTATGTATCAGAAACCTTTAACACGCTGTAAGGCAGACATGTTCATGTTGTACGACTTTCTACCACTGCTGTAGGAATCCTTATTAAATGGACTGAACTGAAAGATGTGGTTACTATTGGTCTCAAGGGTGAAAGGCCCATCAACTATATTTTATGGGCCATTTCCTCCCCCGAGGGGTTTACAGCCCCTCCACTAGGCACTTCTCTATCTTGGGATACGATGTATCAAAATCTTAAAACAGTTGGCGCGTCCTTAACCAGTAGTGTCTAGGTCATACCGTTTATTTCTGTCTTTTTCTAGACTGACGGTCTAGTTACTCCAGTGTAACTCGAGAATTCTACGCGCATGGGGTTACCATAATTTTTTATCTTACTTCAGTATGGTGTTAGTAGTAAATTGCAATATAGTTGTTTCCTAGGAGGATTCTAATCTCATTGCAAATATTAATCCACTGGTATAGGTAATGTCAATATCCTTTTGTAAAGCAGCTCATACCGTGACCTTGTGCTTGAAGGATCCTTCTTTATGATTTTGATTCATTATCATCCTCCATATTTTTTTATTTGTTTTGCAAAGTTTTTTTTTTTTCATTCTTTGTTTAGCATCTATATATGTTTGTCATAAATAATTTTCTTCCACTTTTTTTCACTTCTTTTGCAAAGTTTTTCTTTTAATTCTTTCTTAATATTTATCTGTATTTTTGTCATACCTCTTTTGTTTCGACGTATTCCCTCTCCTACGGTGTCCAATTCCTCCCTTCATTCACCCCAGTCTGTAATTCACGTCTTCCCCTTCTCATCTTTTTTTATTGGAACATTCTCAATTTATTCAATTCCTTTTGCCAGTGTCGCCTTTCATGTTTTCTCTGCCCCATGACCCAATTCGGAGTCTCATTGTTCTAACTTCATGAAAAATTTTATTTCTTGTTCGCCAGTGCAAAATGTAACGTCCTTTCTGGTGGGTATTATTCTCTGTTGTCTTTTCCTCCACTTTAGCCTTGACCTTTTCGTATATTTGTAAGAGGTATATTGGTCAATATACGTTATCTTTCTTAATGGTGATTTTTTCCATTATCAGTATCATATCATGTATGTTAGTGTGCACGCTTTCTTCTGAATTAGGCAGTTCGCTGTCAGTTATAGTATTCAGTATCATTATTTATATTAGGTGGTAGCCTATCAGTTATGCACATTATGTAAACTTTTTTGATAATTGAATATGCTGTTTGAATTAACTACTTTACTCTGTTTATATTAATTAATAGACAACTTATTTTTGGGGGTTCGTCATGATAAGTAGTGTACAGTGCGTTAGCTTTTATATTTGTCGCTCTTTATCAACTACATTCGTCATTATGCCAGCTTCCTTATTAGCAGACGTCAGTTATTTTTTTACCTATTATGCTATCATTTATTATTATTAATATATCCTGGCACTTATACTCTCATGCTGTCTTTCTCATTCATTTGTATGGTATGAATTATGTTAGCCATTGTGCCACCATGTTTTCATTCATCTGGCATCGGAGTGAAGCCTGTGACGTGTCTGGTTCATGTTCATTCGTGGTCGTAATGAACTGCTTCGTTCCAGTGACGTTCGGATTACACGTTAATCGGAAGGTGGCACGGTGTCTGTTAAAGCGTGCGAATCAGGTGGTCAGGTAGTGCCAAAATGTAACTCCATGTGTGGGGCATGTCAGATGTACGTTGTTTCGCTCCGGAATTGTTGGCATTACCTGGTAACCAGGCAGTATTCAGTATACGCAAATTAATTGTTTTGTTCAGAAGTATCTCGAGTGGCAGAATATTCAGTCTTATTTACATACTCAGATTAAGATCTTCTTATAAAAGTTTCGAATTCCACTTTAACTGGGACCTTTTGCCGTCAGTGCACCTCATGCGGTGCAATGTAGATATTACTTAAGGTTTTTTGCAGCTACCAGCGTCCCATCGACCCCTAGAGCGCCTCAGTGATGTGATCGGTATGGTCTTGGCCTGCCACCTCGATGGCAGCGAGTTCGATTTTCGTGCATTCCACTGAGGGGTTAGAGATGTGTATTTCTGGTGATAGAAGTTCGCTCTCGACGTGGTCCGGAAGTCACGTAAAGCCGTTGGTCCCGTTGTTGAATAACCACTGGTTCCCATGCAACATAAAAACACCATACAAACAAACCATCGGCCCCTAGGTGTTCCTTTTACTGTACCTCCTTTCATATTATCTTTCTTCCATCTTTCCACCCTTTCCTAACAATTGATTCATAGTGCAACTGCGAGACTTTCCTCCTATTTACACCTTTCAGACCTTTTCACTGTCAATTTCCGTTTCAGCGCTGAATTGCCTTAGTTGCCCCAATGCTTGGTATTTTGCCTAAAACTCATAAATCAATCAGTCAACCAAACTTAGACCTTTTGAATTATCTGGTCCGCTTGTATAGTTGTAAGAGTCGTGCGAAGCCATTCAGATGCCGCGGGTTCTGTCTCCCCTAGGGCGATGATTATTCACTGGCTCTGTATCAATACTATGGTAGATTCACATCATTAATAATAATAATAATAATAATAATTCAAGTTAAACAGTAATCAGTCATATGCACAAATTAACCTCTTTTTGGGGAATACTTCGATTTCCACAGTAATTATTGGTAAGTATTCATAAGATGAATCAAGGTCTTGATTCAGAAGTGTCTCGAATTCCACAATATCCAGTCAGTATTACTAAACAAACATTAAGCTTTTGATTCAGTCAGGAGTATTTCGAATTCCACTATAACCAGTCAGTATTTTTTTACCAAATTAACCTTTTAATTCATTCAGAAGTATTTCGAATTCCACAATAACCATTCAGTATCATTTTACACAAAATAAGCTTTTGATTCATTCACAAGTATTTCGAGTTCCACAATAATCAGTCATTTATTCATATGCAAAAATTAAGCTCTTCGAAATATTTCGAATTTTACCTAAAAAAAAATTAGTTAATATACGAATGAAGCTGCTTCAAAGGGAAATATTCGAAGTTCCACAATAGTCATTCACTATATATATATATATATATATTATATATATATATATATACACACACACACACACACACACACACACACACACACACACACACACATAAATAAGCGAATATCACAGGACAATTTCTGCCTATCATTTTCCTGTGGTATCCGCTTATTTAATGAAGTCAAGTGTATCTACTGTGATTTTTTACGCATATATATATATACATATATATATTGTTACGAAGTGCCAAGTATCTGGTTACCATTCATCAATTATTACCTCACCAAAAGCCAGACACCTGAACCCTCATAACACGTTTAAACGACTGAATACTCTAAAGGCAACAGTGATCCCTTAACACTTACCAGTATTGCAGAAAATCAGACTAAGTTCATCAAAACAGGTGTGAGGTAATCTTGTAAGTAATTAAATTAATCAAAGGGCATCACTCCATCAACAACTTTAAAACTCTAAGTATTTCCCTGATTTCAGAAGTCTAAGTACTTCCCTGGTTCTAAGTCACTTCAAGAAAATTGAAGGAAAGCAAATCAATTACCACTCTATGTTTCTACCTATCATCAATATAATCAAAATCATATATATATACTGGTATAAAATAAAGAAAACACTTATAAAAATTTTAAATACAAAAATTTATTATTAAACTCAAAATTTATAAGTGAAATTCACAATATCAGGGAAAATTACTGTTACTTGAAAACAAAGTAAAGTTTAATTAATTCTTGAACCAAATTAAGTAAAATTAAATCAAAATTGATTTATCACAAAATTCAAGAAAGTTAATTCAATCAAAATTCAAAAGTATTAGGCAATAATTGAAAATCCGAAATTAATTCACAAGTGCTAAACAATAATAAATCTTGAAAAGAATTCTAAGTAAATGCAAATTAATTCACAAGTGTTAAATTTAATTAAATGTGCAATGATAAAGCAATGAAAATAACTAAGTCAATTAAATTGTGAATGCAAATGAAAATATAAAATAAAAAGACACACTTCAGTAAGAAAATGAAACTGTGCACAAACAATGGAACAATCACAAACACAAAAATCAGCAATGAGTAAAAGTGTAAATCTTTTCCACTCAAAACATTGTAAACATCAGTTTTTACCAAACCTTTGTAAACACCTGTTATTAGTTATTAGTTAACCACACTTTCTATCCATTATTAATTAAACACAATTCCTATCCGTTATTAGTTAACCAACCACTTTTCCCATTAACTTCTAGTTATTAGTTGCAACTAATAAAAATATAACACTTTACCTTTTTGGTATACCAACTTCTTTTTCTCTTGCTGCAGCTTGTCTTACACAATTTCACAAAGATCCAGGCGCCGTTACGAAATGTTTGTTCAGATTCCACAAAAGAAATTAAATAACACTAAATAAATTCTAAGAAATATCAAATATGAAATTCTCACAAGTTACGAGTGACCAATTTACGTTACTTTAATATGATGTCGAGAGAGAGAGAGAGAGAGAGAGAGAGACGGAGAGAGACGAGAGACTGGAGGAGACGGAGAGAGAGAGAGATCTAACTGCCTCGAGGTCTCAAGATAGAATGTAATCTTCTCATGCGAAACTGGACAGAGCAGATATGATACAAAACGTTCTTGTCACGAATGCTTCCAGTAAGTTGGAAATCTGACGCAATCTTCATAAAGAAATGAGTAACCTGCACGTGGCTTTGATCTAAGACATACGCGTACGAGTCCAGTCTGTTAAAAAAAAAAAAAGAAGGACGTACCCGATCGAAACGGATTCTAAGCGATAATTAAGATTGACATGTTTTGATAACAACGCAAGACTCCAGCTCGCTCGCTATCACACGTGTTGACAGATTAGGGAAGCAAACGGAGATCTCTCTCTTTTTACGTTATATATATATTCTTTTATAACACGTAATGCGAAATCTGAACACACATTTTAAAACATCCTATTCTAAGCTATCTAGGAATCTGAAAAAATGTTACACAATCCACAAGACATTTCAAAGAGGGGAAACATGCATTTTGAAAGTAGCAATATATAATATACCTCCCTCCAGGAGATTTTTTATCACGGTGTTGAATCCAACGATTCGCAACGAGATAAATAATAGCAACTACATTGTTTTTGCCACTAATGTGCTGCACTCTTAAGTTATACTGTTGCAGACACAAAGACCACCTGGTCAGTCTTTGATTATGGTTTTTTCCTTTTCTGGATAAATGATAGTGGATTGTGATCAGACAACACTAAAATTTCTTCATTCCTAGGTCTATTCACATACACTTCAAATTTTTTCAATGCGGTGATTAAGGCTAAAGTTTCCTTCTCAATTGTCGAATATACTTTCTGATGTTTTTTCAATTTTGTAGACATGAAGCCCACAGGATGGTAGATATTATTTTCATCTTCTTGAAGTAGAACAGCTCCAACACCACAGTCTGACGCATCAACTTGTATCACAAATTTCTTGTCGAAGTCTGGAGCTCGAAGTACTGGTCTTGAAGTTAAAATGGCTTTTACCTTCTCAAAGGATTCTTGACACTCTGGAGTCCAAATAAACTTGGCTTTGGGACTAGTCAAGTCTGTCAAGGGAGCTACTACGGCTGAGAAATTTGGGCAAAAACGACAATAGAAACCAGCCATGCCTAAAAATCTCTGTAGCTGTTTCCTGGTAGTAGGTGGGGTAGCCTTACGGATACCTTCTACATTAGCATTTAGTGGAGCAAGAAGGCCTTTCCCAACTTCAAACCCAAGATACTGTACAGTTGCCTTTCCAAACTCACTCTTCTCTAGGTTGACTGTTAATCCTGCTTCTTGTAGTTTCTTGAAAACTTTCCTCAGAATCTTCAGATGTTCTTCCCACGTAGAGTAAATTACGATGTCATCTAGGTATACACCTACTCCTTCTATTGATCCTAGCAGTTGATCCATCACTCGTTGAAATGTTGCGGGTGCATTCATCAGACCAAACGGCAGAACAGTATACTGATATAGTCCAAAAGGAGTAATAAAAGCTGACAGCAATTTCGTATTCTCATCTAAGGGAATTTGATAATATCCTTTCAACAAGTCTATCTTGGAAACAAACTTGGCTTGCCCAATATTATCAAGTAACTGATCTATAAGAGGCAAAGGGTAATTATCAGCCACACTGATAGAATTCAGCTTCCTATAATCAGTACACATCCTAAATGAACCATCCGGTTTCTTCACCAACACACATGGAGAACTGAAGTGACTTGAACTGGGTTCTGCTAATCCATGTTGCAGCAAATACTCAACTTCCTTCTTCAAAACATCTTGATGATACGGTGATAAGCGATAGGCTCTTTGCTTGAAAGGTTTTCCATCTTCTTGAATCTTGATTTCATGCTTGGTCAGATCAGTATGTCTAGGCACATCTGAAAAAATTTCTGGAAAACTTCTAATTACTTCACTTAAGTCTTCACCTTGTTCAACACTCAGATTTTTCAATTTATCCTCCAAATTTTCCAGAATTGAAGAATTATTCATCTTGCTTGCAGCTCCCAATTCGTAGCCATCATCGTCTTCTGTAGATAAAGTTGTTTGGGTTACTGACACAGTTTCAGTTTTAGTTTCTGAGAAATAAGGTTTCAAGAGGTTCACATGTATCTTCCTTTGTTTTCTTCTTCTTTCTGGTGTTTCAATCACATAAGTTCTATCACTTAACTTCTGAATTATCTTGTAAGGACCTTGAAATTTATTAGTGAGGGGAAATCTCTTGACAGGTAAGAACACTAACACTTGTTGACCAACACTAAAACTTCTTAGCTTAGCCTTAGCATCAAATCTCCTTTTCATGTTCTCTTGACTCATTTTCAAGTTTTCTAAAGAGAATTTTCTAATCTCTTTCAACCTTTTCCTTAAATTCTTCACATACTCTCCTTGGCTTTCCTCTTGATTTTCTTCCCAATTCAACAGTCCTCTCACTTCTCTTCCAAAAATCATCTCATTAGGTGAACATCCCATACTTTCTTGATAAGCACTCCTAACTTCAAACAACATTAATGGTAAACCAACATCCCATTCTCTTCCTGACTCAGAACAATACTTTGTCAGCATACTTTTCAATGTCTGGTGGAACCTTTCCAAGGCACCTTGAGTTTCTGGATGATAGGCAGTGGATAACTGTTGTTTCACTCCTAACAAATTCATCACATCCTGGAATAACTTTGAAGTAAAGTTTGTTCCTCTGTCACTTTGTACGATTTCTGGTATTCCAAACTTTGAGAAAAACTCCACAAGTTTTTCAACAACTATCTTGGCAGATATGTTTCTAACAGGGATTGCTTCTGGATACCTTGTCACAGGACACATTAATGTCAACAAATACTCATTTCCTTTCTTTGTCTTCGACAATGGTCCAACCATATCTATAATCACTTTGCTAAAGGGTTCTCTTCTAACTTCTATAGGTTGTAGGGGGGCTTTCTTGATGGTTTCATTCGGTTTTCCAGCTATCTGGCAGGTATGACACTCACGACAAAACCTGCTAACATCTTTGTGAAGTCCAGGCCAGAAAAAATATTTCATAATCTTCTCCACAGTCTTCCTGATTCCCATATGTCCAGACTCATGAGCTACTGCAACCACTTGCTTTCTCAACGGATATGGAATCAAAATTTGATGATATTCGCCCCATTCAGCATCTCCTGGTATCTGTAGGTCTATACTTCCTCATCAGTAAACCTTCCTTCAGATAGTAACAGGTAGGAGTTTGTTGCATCTCTTCTCGATCAACAACTCTGAAGAACAAATCAGTTAACGATGCATCCTTCTTCTGCAAGTCCACCAGCTTCTCTCTTGTCACTTGACCAACTTCAAGGGTTGAATTCTCAATATCTGTGAACTCAGCTACTGTAGTTTCACTACTGTCTTCAGTAACACTTGGACTACTCGGAGTCTCTTCAGGAACATCAGGTTCTTCTTCTTCGTCGTCGTCGTCGTCTTCATCTTCTTGGGAAATCTCTTCTTGGTCAGCACTATGGGAAACTTCACTTCCCTGGAACAATTCTTCTAAGCACAAAGATCCTTCACTTGATCCTTCTTGGGTGTGTAAATCCTCAGTTTCTTCACTTACAGTCGTAGTCCTCTTCATACTTTTGGTAGTTACACAACTAGGAAACAGGTGGGGGTTATTCTTCTCCAACTCTACTGTAGGACTAATCCTCAATGGTTTGTCTGTCACTACAGGACAAGGAATAAATGGCACACCACCAACTTCATTCCCCAACAGAACATGTATACCTTCTACAGCCAGTGAGTCTTTTACAGCAAAATCAACATTCCCTGTCACCAATTCACATGACAGGTGTAAGCGGCATATAGGAGTTACTTCCTCTCCTCCTATACCCTTCAAAATAACTGAATCTCCTGTGAGACTCTTCTCCAACTGAGGGTGAGAACCACGTACTACCACACTATGGTTACTCCCTGTATCACGTAATATCTTGACTGGTACCTGCATACTTCCTTCTTGAGTTGACAGCATACCCTCATAGATATATGGCTTAAAAGCCTCCACACTCCTAAACCACTCACTGCTTGAGTTAACATTTCCACCGGTTACTAAACATTCAGCTTGTTTAGTTTCATTCTTCTCTGGAGTCTGATTCTTTCCCACACTGCTCTTCGTAGTTTGTTTCACCTGGTCACCTTTTACAACTTGACCAACTGGTTTTGACTGCTGTTGATTCCGGTAACACTCTTGACTGTAGTGTCCTACTCATCCACACTTGAAACAGACATTAGGTTTCTGTAACTGTCTTGAAAAACTGGATGAGGATTTCACATTAGTTTGCTGAGGTGTATTACCTTGTGTACTCTTAGTAGTATCACTGGTAGGTTTCCCATTAAATTTGTTCCTGTTATTTGGAAAAGACTTAAAACCTGGGCGTTGTTGACTCTGGTACTTGACATTGTAATTACGTTTACTACTGATTATATTGTAATCTTCACTAAGTATGGCAGCTTTGTCAAGTTTCTGCACTTCTCTCTCTCTTAAATAAGCTCTTATATGCTCAGGAATTCCCTTAAGATACTGTTTAAGAACAAGTAACTCTTTTAACTCATCAAAAGTTTTAACTTTAGCAGCTTCTACCCAACGTTTGAAACACCTTCTCACTTTATAAGCATAATCTAAGAATGTTCCCTAGTCATCTTTTCTTAAATTTCTAAATCTTTCATTGTAGTACTCTGGGGTCATCTGGTAAACTTGTAGCACACTGTGTTTAAGTACCTGGTAGTCTTTACACTGATCAGCTGTTAAGGCTAGATAAGCACTTCTCCCTTTACCAATCAAGACACTTTGTAGCAAAACTGACCATTTATCCTCTGGCCATCCCATACCTGAAGCCACTTTCTCAAAGTGATCAAAAAACTCATCTGGAGCTTCTTCAGTAAACTTAGGGATTAACTTCTGTACTCTCACTACATCAAATACAGGGTCTTGATTACCTTGGTTAGGGTTAGACGGTATTACAGGTAATGTGGATCTAGCTCTTATTAATTCCATTTCCCTTTCATGTCTTGCGATTTCTCTTTCCACTTTTATCCTTTCTCTTTCCTCTTCTGCTGCTTTTTCTTCTTCTCTTTCTCTTCTTTCTTGTTTTTCCCAGTCTATTCTTTCTCTTTCAGCTTGCATTCTCTCTCTTTCAGCTTGCATTTTCTCTCTTTCAGCAAGCATTTTTAGCTTAATCAAATTCTCTTCTGCTTCGATGCGTCTAAGCTCTAACTCTGCATCACTCTTCTCTTTCTTTTCTGCTTGCTTGTTTATGAGATCAGCACGTGCTACATTCAACAACTCTTGAGCCAATTCTAACTCATCTTCATCAGTTATTCTACCAGAGTTTATCAATGATTCCATAGCAATACATCTTATTTGTGCCTTTACCATACTAGTAGACACATAACCACCACATGCCTCTGCTAAAGCGCTCCACTGTGCTCTAGACAGAGTGGTTTCAGACAAAACTTGGATGGAAGGGGCTGCTAAAAATTCCTGAACATTGAACTGAGCCATTTTCCTCTAAGTTATCAACTTACAATTCAATACAATAAATGCAAAACAAAAACTATATGGTCACTCTCCTAACAAAATATATCCCTAACACCACAAGTATATTCTAGAGTAATAATGAAATCTGCTTTCCCGGGTCTGGGCACCGTTAAACAATAGGTACTAAGTGCCAAGTATCTGGTTACCATTCATCAATTATTACCGCACCAAAAACCAGACACCTGAACCCTCATAACACGTTTAAACGACTGAATACTCTAAAGGCAACAGTGATCCCTTAACACTTACCAGTATTGCAGAAAATCAGACTAAGTTCATCAAAACAGGTAATTAAATTAATCAAAGGGCATCACTCCATTAACAACTTTAAAACTCTAAGTATTTCCCTGTTTTCAGAAGTCTAAGTACTTCCCTGGTTCTAAGTCACTTCAAGAAAATTGAAGGAAAGCAAATCAATTACCACTCTATGTTTCTACCTATCATCAATATAATCAAAATCATATATATATACTGGTATAAAATAAAGAAAACACTTATAAAAATTTTAAATACAAAAATTTATTATTAAACTCAAAATTTATAAGTGAAATTCACAATATCAGGGAAAATTACTGTTACTTGAAAACAAAGTAAAGTTTAATTAATTCTTGAATCAAATTAAGTAAAATTAAATCAAAATTGGTTTATCACAAAATTCAAGAAAATTAATTCATTCAAAATTCAAAAGTATTAGGCAATAATTGAAAATCTGAAATTAATTCACAAGTGCTAAACAATAATAAATCTTGAAAAGAATTCTAAGTAAATGTAAATTAATTCACAAGTGTTAAATTTAATTAAATGTGCAATGATAAAGCAATGAAAATAACTAAGTCAATTAAATTGTGAATGCAAATGAAAATATAAAATAAAAAGACACACTTCAATAAGAAAATGAAACAGTGCACAAACAATGGAACAATCACAAACACAAAAATCAGCAATGTGTAAAAGTGTAAATCTTTTCCACTCAAAATATTGTAAACATCAGTTTTTACCAAACCTTCGTAAACACCTGTTATTAGTTATTAGTTAACCACACTTTCTATCCATTATTAGTTAAACACAATTCCTATCTGTTATTAGTTATTAGTTAACCAAACACTTTTCCCATTAACTTTTAGTTATTAGTTGCAACTAATAAAAATATAACACTTTACCTTTTTGGTATACCAACATCTTTTTCTCTTGCTGCAGCTTGTCTTACACAATTTCACAAAAACCAGGCGCCGTTACGAAATGTTTGTTCAGATTCCACAAAAGAAATTAAATAACACTAAATAAATTCTAAGAAATATCAAATATGAAATTCTCACAAGTTACGAGTGACCAATTTACGTTACTTTAATATGATGTCGAGAGAGAGAGAGAGAGAGAGAGAGAGAGAGAGAGAGAGAGATCTAACTGCCTCGAGGCCTCAAGATAGAATGTAATCTTCTCATGCAAAACTGGACAGAGCAGATATGATACAAAACGTTCTTGTCACGAATGCTTCCAGTAAGTTGGAAATCTGACGCAATCTTCATAAAGAAATAAGTAACCTGCACGTGGCTTTGATCTAAGACATACGCGTACGAGTCCAGTCTGTTAAAAAAAAAAAAAGAAAGACGTACCTGATCGAAACGGAGTCTAAGTGATAATTAAGATTGACATGTTTTGATAACAACGCAAGACTCCAGCTCGCTCGCTATCACACGTGTTGACAGATTAGGGAAGCAAACGGAGATCTCTCTCTTTTTACGTTATATATATATATATATATTCTTTTATAACACGTAATGCGAAATCTGAACACACATTTTAAAACATCTTATTCTAAGCTATCTAGGAATCTGAAAAAATGTTACACAATCCACAAGACATTTCAAAGAGGGGAAACATGCATTTTGAAAGTAGCAATATATAATAATATATATATATGTGTGTATGTATATATATATATATATATATATATATGTATATATATATATATTATATATATATATATATATATATATATATATATATATATATATATGATATATATATATATATATATATATGCTTAAAAATCACAGTAGATGCAAGTGACTTCATTAAGTAAGCGAATACCATAGGAAAATGATAGGCAGAAATTATCCTGTGATATTCGCTTCTATATATATATATATATATATATATATATATATATATATATATATATATATATATATATGGGGTATGAGCCCTAAGAAGTTGTTAAATACGATAAATCTAAATAATGACACAAATATAATAGTTCTACCCGGATTAGTTGGGCCTAGAAGTGTTTTGAACTCCTTATGTAGTGTTGAAGTTACTGTTGAATCCTTTAAATTTCAAGATCATAACTAATACTAATCAAGCAATATATTTCAAATCCAGTATAACAGGGTATCTAATCCTGGTCTAAATCTAGATTTTGATAGCCTCTAAGAAAATAGCATGTGTGTGTGTGTGTGTATTATATATATATTATATGTATATATATATATTATATGTATAGATATACATATATATACATAATACATATACATATACATATCATATATATATATATATATATATATATATATATATATATATATATATATATATATACACACACACACGAATTAAACTGCATTATATCAAAGTATTTCGAATTCCGCAATAATAAGTCACTATTTATATTCAAATCAAAAAGTATTTCGAATTCCACGATAAACAGTAAATAATTAACGGTATTTTCAAGTTACGTCCAGACGCGTTTTGGATTACACGTCGGGGCGTCGATACCTCAGGTATTCATTCAACCCCCATGCATGGCGAGTTTCGTCCTTATCCCATGCGCAATCTGTGTCGCTTATTTCGCGTTGTTTTCATTGTCTTTGTCATTTTCCGTATCCCCCTCTGTTATGTTCTTATCAGCAGCCCTTTCTTTTAGCCCTTCTCTCAGCCCCTTCGTCCCCTCTCCATAATTCCTCTTGCCTTTCTGTCTTTATATTATCTCCTCTCTAATTTCATTCCACCCCTTCCGCATGGCGTCCTTTGTATCTGCCTCAAAGCAGCTCGTTACAACCTCTCTCCCCCCCCCTCTCTCTCTCTCTCTCTCTCTCTCTCTCTCTCTCTCTCTCTCTCTCTCTCTCTCTCATGAATTCATTCATATCGGGTATTGCTTTTGCTCTGCCTTAGAGATGTTAATTCAGTATTATGTAAAGCACAGGTAAGGTATTTTGAATGTTCTCTTTTCTTCTCATTTGTTTTCACAGTGGTCTTTGGGATAGATTTTTCCGTTCTAACCTTTTATGCAATTAGGATTCCCCATCGCGATCACAGCTAAAACTGTTCGGCTCCGAATTAGTTACTCTAGTTTGGTGATGTATCCCGAACCCGACTCGATTAGTCTACACTTTTTCTTTTCAATTCTACAAATACTTTTGTCGTGTACAACTTTCATGAATTTTTGTATGTGTATACTAGTTTCAACTTTCATGAATTTTTTTGTGTTTAATGATTGTATTCATATGAATAAAGTTTTAATTTAAAATTTGTCAGATTTCGCTCAGTAACTTTCTTGTTTAAGCGGCGTGTTTTGGTAATGTTTTTCCAAATACATTTTTCTTGGTTAGCTTTTATTTTTGTTAAAAGGATTCAAGTACCTTTCTTTGGTTGATCATGCATGTTCTTGGCGATTTTCAAAATAATAGTTCTCTTTTCCGACATCTGTTCCATGGAAGAGCTTTTTCAATAGCCTGTCTTGTTCAGTCTACATGTTTTAAGATTGTTTTTCAAAAGTCTGTCTTCGGTTCGGCCTCCTCCTTTAAGAGCGATATCTTAACTACTGTTCAGTTTGAATGTTTTGTGAATATTCTTCCGAATATCCTTCTCTTTTAGGTCTTATATACCTTTCGTGGAAGTGTTTTCCTACGGAAATCTTTTTCATTGAGCTGGAATTGTTTTGAAAACGGTTCTTAAAATATCCTGTCTTTTTCTCAAACTACATCTCCTTGACCAGTTGGAATATTTTGGTTGTCACGTAGCTCACTCTTCTCACTCTTCTGTGCATCCAACCTCTCCTCCACTCTCATTTGTCTTAGCCTTTTTCTCTTATATTCTTGACTTAGTTTCTGTGTTCCCACTCATTTCTCCTGTCCATTATTCTCCTCCATCTCTTTTCTGATTATTTTATTTTTTTCCACAGCTGTAGAACATAACATTTACCTCTCTCTCTCTCTCTCTCTCTCTCTCTCTCTCTCTCTCTCTCTCTCGTCTCTCTATCTCTCTCTCTCTCTCTCTCTCTCTTATCCTTGCAACCTAGATCCTTGTATTATTTTATTCTGTGCTTCGAGTATTGTATTTTATTACATTTAGTATTTTTTACAGAAAGTCGTTTGCTGACTATTTTTATCATCATATTTTTTTCCTTCCTTAATTCACGTTTTTTTTATTTTGTTTTATTTTTGCTCCCATGATTTTTTTGTCCTTCAACTCGGTTGTTGTTTTTTTTGCATTATTTTTGTTGGACCTGCCTCTTTTTTTTCATCTTTTTTCTTTTTTTTTATCCCTGTGTCGACTGCCTGTGATCTGTCGTCTTTCTTTTATTCATACTTGAGTCCTGCTGTTCGTATAGTTTTAAATATCAGCTAGGTCTCTCTCTCTCTCTCTCTCTCTCTCTCTCTCTCTCTCTCTCTCTGCTTGACAATAATTGTTTATGAACGATTTTGATCTATAATGTTTCAATGAATCGTTCTCCTTATATACATATCCCGCTGTTGATGAGGCGTGTACGTCGATGTGTGAAGCTGCTAATATTAATATTGTGGAAGTTTTATGCACTAGGGCTCTTCCATGATTCAGTGATTAAAGTCTAAATCATTGCCTTGTCTTTTATCTCGGGTTTCAACACGTTTCAGGGAGTCGGCACAATGCTACCAAAATTTTACATACATGCATACACACACATGTATGTATGTTTATATATATGTATGTATGTATGTATGTATATATATATATATACATACATGTGTATGTATGTAAAATTTTGGTAGCATTGTGCCGACTCCCTGAAACGTGTTGAAACCCGAGATAAAAGACAAGGCAATGATTTAGACTTTAATCACTGAATCATGGAAGAGCCCTAGTGCATAAAACTTCCACAATATTAATATTAGCAGCTTCACACATCGACGTACACGCCTCATCAACAGCGGGATATGTATATAAGGAGAACGATTCATTGAAACATTATAGATCAAAATCCATCATAAACGTATGGAGATGGTTCGGTTACGTAGAAAGAACGATAAGTTTGTGAAATAGATCGCGGAAATTTGAAGTGTTATGACGAAGGAATTCAGGAAGACCAAGAGAAGAGCTGGAACATGCAAGGTATTTGGAAAGGGAAATCACTTATTCTGTGTACTGGCTTCAACGTGATGCTGATGAGCCTTTTTTGTTGGTGTATAAAGCTTCTTCGTTATAATAGTCTGTTCTGGTAGCGACCTTCCGTGAGAGTAAACGCCTTAACTACTGATGTGTGTATGTGTATATATATTACTATATTATATTAATATGATTTATATATAGATCTATATACTAATATTTATATATTATAATATATATATATATTATACACATACATACATACATACATACATACATACATACAATTAACATACATACATACAAACAAACAAATGTTAAGCCGTAAATCCCCATTAACATCGAATTTACTTTTTCTTGGGAATATTTACAGCCAATGGAAATCCTTTTGGGCGTTAGTTATTCCAAAGATAACAAGTATATGAAAGGCACTTTTAGAAAAGCAACAAAACTGATTTTAATAAATACGTTTAAAATATACATACATACATGCATAGATAGATAGATAGATAGATAGATACATACATACATACATACATACATACATACATACACTTCTTGTAACGCCACCTTTCAACTGCGGTTATTTATCGTCACACGGAAAATGTTATGAGTTTTCGGCTACAAAACGAAGCGCAGGTGAATCGCTTTTTAAAATATCAGGAATAATGAGAACGTTTTTTCTTGTCGATGCAAATGCGGTTGGGAGAGGGGGCTGGTGGTGGTGGATCTCGGGGTGTGCACGGATTATTTTTGGGAGTAATTTACACTAAATCGATTCCAGCAAGCAATGTAAATAGACAATTTTCCAAAAACATTAGTCTTGTACGTAGATTGCTAAGAACCGAAGATGCAGTGTTTAACTTAGCCTGTCGAAGGGTGATCGGGTGATCGCGGGATTGTGTAATGGCACCTCGGAAACGCATAAAACTCGTTTTATAGGTGGATAACGAATAGCAAGAAACAAATGACGAATAAAAGGCTTGTGCGCAGCTGCGCAGAGCTAGCGTTCGTGATGTCCAGCGAATCAATCAGGTGGTTGAAATTCGTATACGAATTGAGCATTGTCGTTTTGCCTGATTATTACCGATATCGCACCTGTATAAGCAGAGCAAAGAGAGGAGAACCTTGCCTGTAAGCTCCTCAGTGGCGTGATCAGTATGGTGTTGACCTGCAACTTCGGTGGCCGCGAGTTCGATTCTCGGGCATTCCATTGAGGTGTGAGTGATGTGAGAGATGTGTATTTCTGGTGAAAGAAGTTCGCTCTGGACGTGGTTCGGAAGTCACGTAAAGCCCTTGGTCCCGTTGCTGAATAACCAATGGTACCATGCAGCGTATAAACAAACAAACAAGCAGACGAACCTGTAAGTGCCTGTAAGTGGCGACCTGTTTCCTGCTGTATTAAGCGTAGTATGTTTACGTGTTTATCGCTACCGTGTAAATGAGGAGCTTTCGGCCATGGACACTTTTGAAAATTGAGAAGATAGAGTCGGAGTGGTTTGACAGAAGATTAAAGAAGGAATGGAAATAAAGTATAAGACTAAATTGGGGCGCAGTTAGGGACCGAAAGGATTCTATAATCACCCTTTACTATGCATTTCAGGGAACGCGAGTCATCGTTTTTCTCAGGTATCTTTCAAACTAATTATTTGATGGAAATGGTGCTTTAACACAGTGTACACGACACCTCCCCCTAATTTTTGGTAATATAGTGCATTGTCAAACGGTGTTAGTTAGGGCGTTTACTCTTGACTTACAAGGTGTTGCCAAGTATTGCCAACCAAATGCTTCCGAACCAACACTATTTGACAATGACCTAACTATATCACTAAAACTTAGGGCGAGGTGTCTTGTACACTGTGTTAAAGTTCCATTTCGATCAAATAATTAGTTGAAAGATATTTGAGAAACTTCCCTGAAATGCATAGTTAGTAATGCATCTAGGCATACAGTGCAGCGCGTGAGCCGCACTGACATTGCTGCACCCGTATGAGGAAAAACATGTAAGCCGACAAAAAATGGGATCTTTCATTGATAGTGACCCCCACCAAAGTTCGGGGGTCATTATCTTTTATAATATGTACACTTTTTGTGTGCTTTTACGGTAATCCCCCAACGGGGCTTGTACTAAACACCCCGCAAAGGTGGATGCACACAAAAAAAGTTAAATACATCTTAGTTTAACCAGACCACTGAGCTGATTAACAGCTCTCCTAGGGCTGGCCCGAAGGATTAGATATTTTTACGTGGCTAGGAACCAATTGCTCACCTAGCAACGGGACCTACAGCTTATTGTGGGATCCGAACCACACTATATCGAGAAATGAATTTCTATCACCAGAAATAAATTCCTCTGATTCCGCGTTGGCCGAGTCGGGATTCGAACTTCGGACCACCGGATTGGCAGCCGAGCGCGAAAACCACACGTCCAGCGAGGAACTTGGGCATACAAACCGGGTTAAAACCACTGGGGGTCACTATCTAGAATGATCCCAAAAATGTAATAAACCTTTCGACTTTCATTTCATCAGGAAATATGTAATCATTATCTTGAAGATTTCGTCAGCCTTCGATAGAAGAGGTATCATTGAATTACCTCACGAATTAACGCAAGATGAAACTATCCTGAATCAGTATGCTTGAAAAGCTGGCAGGTGGTTTAGTTCTCAAGAGCAGAAGCTTCCGTAAATGGCTTAAATACTCGTTTGATGGTCTGGGTAGCGGTGAATATCCAGATACGTGCATAGAAACCATTAGGTTCCAGGATTGTATCCAATCCAGTTCTCTATTTATAGGTAAATGCCACATTGGTAAGTTACCTGGTTGTTTGACGCAGAGCGGTAAAGCATTTGAATGTAGGTGAGTGAGCAGGAATTCATTGATAGGATACCAGATGTACTACAACAGTTTTTTTTTTTTTTTTTTTTGAGCAAAGGACGCTGTCAGACCCCACGTTCTTATTTTGTGCATTTTTAAATTCCAATTTAAAGTGAAAAGGTTTAACCAAATTAATATTTTTAACACCATTTCGTGTCTTCACGTGTATATCCTTATGATAATTTTCAGCCTACCATTTTTATTAAAGTTCTAATTATTAGTATATATATATATATATATATATATATATATATATATATATTATATATATATATATGATATATATAATAAGTGAGGTCTCTTCTCTCTCTATTTCCCTTTACCTCATCTTCTTCCAAATGAACTCCATATTCTCTGGAAGCTTGAATTTCAAGTCAATGGTCCCTGTGGGCTTGTATTATATGAATGGGTTTTATCTGAATAACAATAATAATAATCATTACAAAGTATAGAAAAGCATTATGTAGACCGCCAAGTTATTACACCTGTTCAGGAACCAATTTAAATCTTTTGAGTGACATGCACTCTGAATATGTTTCTATTAGTATATATTGGCAATAGATTTTAATTGTCATAGAATTTTTTTTTAATTCCACGCATTAATATCGTAAATCCTAATGTTTTAGAATCATTTTATGGATTTGTGCTACCATTAAGTTGTGTAAACAAACAAGTAATTATGAATAATGATAAGTTATCCTGTGAAGACGTCATAGAGTTAAATCGATAATGCATCCCTGCTGAACTGATTTATCCTCTCTCTCTCTCTCTCTTCTCTCTCTCTCTCTCCTCTCTCTCTCCACGATGTCTGCTATTCCTCAACGTCGTGGTTCCTTATTCTGTCATTCGCTCAGTCGCATCCCTCGAGGGATTAATCTAACCATGCGTTATCAATCCCGCCAACGGGAAATTGATCTCTAAGGTATTTATTCATAAGGACGGGAGTCGCCTCCCCGTGATGGGTTCCTGAAGTTTATTGGGGAGAAGCGGAGATGGATTGTCTTTCCTTATTGGCCATCAGAATTTCCTTCGCCAGAGTTTTGTTGTAGGTTAATTGATTTCTGGAGGACTCTGTGGCACTATTCCATTCGGGCGTTCTCTTCTATATTATTTACGTCGCTGGGATTGCGGTCTGCCGTTAGTCAACGGACAGACAGACAGACAGACAGACAGACAGACAGAGAATGATATCTTAAACTCGCCCTCCCCCCAGGTCCCCCCAACTCTACCCATCGACACGAAAACAGAGGCTGTTTTCATCGATCGGTTGAGACAGACAAATAGAGATTTGTTTGTTGATGATACACGACCAGACAGACAGACAGACAAACATGTTTGTTGATATACAGACACATAGTAGGACAGAGTAACAGGCAGACATATTTGTTTATTGATAACAGACAGACAGACAGGCAGGCATTGATTTATTGACAATATACGACCACATTATGTGAAGCTGTGATTTCTTACTGCCCACAGAAGCAAACTATGATTAGGTGGGTTTCTGTGATACAGCCTGTTGTTATATCTTCATTGACTTTATTAGGACACTGGTTAATGGAAACCGTTTATATATATATATATATATATATATATATATATATATATATATGATATATATATGTATATGTATATATATATATATATATATATGTATATATGTATTTATATATATATATATATATATATATATATATATATATATATATATGTGTATGGATAAATAGATAGATAGTACAGTTCAGTTCAGTGTGTTTTAATATGTTTTGGCCATGTGGAGAGGTCTAGGAAGATAAACTGTAAAAAAACTTATAGACAAAGGAAGAGAGGAAGACAAGAACAGTGGATAGATGGAGGGAAGGTCCTTTATATCCAGGAATCGATCGATTACATGCAAGATTGAGGCTAGTTGATTCAGCAGCTAAGGCCGAGTGGGACAGTGACTGTTACCATGCGTTATCTTTGGAGCCATCCAAGGATATGGGTCACTTTAGTCAAATTATGCATTTTGTTATTCATTTGGCACTTTTCCATCCTCAGGCAAAGTTTCCCATATACACCTTTGCTCTTCCCACGCTCGTAGTACACGACTTCGTAATGTTTTCGCTCCACCCCCAGGCTACGGAATTCTCTCCCATCTGCTGTTTTCCCAAAGTCATATAGCATCTTCACTTTCAAGAGGCTGATCTTAAGCGTTCATCTGAGTTTTTTGCCATTTATTAATATTATTGTTGGTGATGAATTCCATGATGATGATGTCAGTGTAGAAATATATACAAAGTATTTGCTTTCAAAGAGATGTGGATATCTGTACCACAATAATAATAATAATAATAATAATAATAATAATAATAATAAATAATAATAATAATAAATAAATAAATAAATAATGATAATTTAACGATAGATTTTTTTAATAGGAGGACTAAGGCGTGGAGAAAAAAGTAATAATAATAATAATAACAACGAAATTATTATTATTATTATTATTACTTTTTTCATTCACGCCTTAGTTCTCCTATTAAATAAAGTCTATCGTTAAATTATCATTATTTAATGCATCAGCAAACAAATGCGCACTCGATAAAATGTACAAAGTTTGTTTTTGGTGGTGGACGTTGCCTGATGAACTGGAACAATCGGTTGTAAAAGTTGTGGGTCCTCGTAGCGACATTTTAGGAAATGGCGAAATTTTTATTCTAAGCACAGTTTTTTTTTTTTTTAGTATTATTTTTCGGTGCTTTTTAATATTTTATGAGTTATTACGGCCACGAGCGAACACAGAGTGTCGGTATTTTTCGGGGAAATAAAAGCTGCAGTAAAGATTTGTCCTGTAAACCGCGTTCGTGTGAGAGGTTAAAGCAGCTAGCATACTTTATTTTTATCCCGTGGTGGGATTGTGGCGTCAGTGAACCTCACGCGGTGCACTGTAGGCATTACTTGAGGTTCTTTGCAGCGTCCCTTCGGCCCCTAGCTGGAACCCCTTTCATTCCTTTTACTGTGCCTCCTTTCATATTCTCTTTCTTCCATCTTGATATCCACCTTCTACTAACAATTCTTTCATGGTGCAATTGCGGGGTTTTCCTCCTGTGATACCTTTAAAGCCTTTTTACTATCAATTTCCATTTCAGCGCTAAATGACCTCATAGGTCCCAGCGCTTGGCCTTTGGCCTAAATTTAATTTACTACTCCAAACGTTATTTTTATGATTTTGGTATTCCTAGTATTAATGTTATATATATATATATATATATATATATATATATATATATATATATATATTTCTATCCCTTTCCGGTTGATAGATTTTTCTCTAAATGTTTTGGGGTGTCCCTCAAGTTTAGATACCTTGAGAATGACATTTCTTTTTTCTACTTAGTTCTTCATATTTTTTTTTTTTTTTTTTTTTGTAAGAATTAGAAGTAAGACACTCGAGAATCAGGTCACAATAAATATCTAAAATATCCGAAGATACGTATACTTACATTTAGATACCGATACAGCTTTTATTCCTTCACTTTCAACATGTCAAAATGAGTACTTACATTTAGATACCGATGAGGCTTCTTCCTTCACTTTCTTCTTGTCAGAATGAACCAATATTAATTGATATGTTCTAAGTTATTAAAAGTCCGTATTTTTTATGCCTGTTAAACACACACACGTATTTTTTATGCATGGTAAACACACACACACACACACACAGGAAAAGTACATGTCTCGGGCTTTGGAGGAAGCTTGTAAAGAATAATAATATTTCGATAAAACCTTTATTATGATTATTTTGCGACCAAAAACAGCTTAATCCATGTCTTTTGACAAAAATAAATTTGGTCTTAAGTTTTCTCATGAGCTGCAAATGAATTCTGCTGGGCGGTTTTCCATTTTTAGCACTAATTTAGTTGGAATGTTTGGCATTCAAATTTTGTCTTTGCACTGGGAAAATATGTTGACATTTTTTCCTTAAAAATTGCTCTAATTTGGCGTTTTAACATCCGTTAAGTTTTGTTCTCTATAATGGATGTAAAAAGCTTGTTCATTGAATGGTTTAATTTTGTTGGAAGCGAATTTTACGAGTATCCTCAAGCCCTTGTCACACACTTAGTTTTATGAACAATTTCTAGTGGCTAATGTAGCATGCCCTAACCGTTAAATGCTTAAATGCAGGTAGCTTTACTATACGACATTAGCAAATAGGGCAGGGTATTTTCAACGAGTTACGTATTCGTAGACTATATTTTTTATATTTATGGTGTTGTAATTTTAACTTTTGATGATAATGTAAGGGTTATTTAATAACTAGTAAATTGTAGGACTCACTCTCTCTCTCTCTCTCTCTCGTGCTGTAAAATAGCATAAAAAGAAACCCTCTGTTTTTTACCCTATTAATCCCCTTTCTGTCATATGATTGTCATACGAGTTTATGGCACTAGATAGATTTCCGTTAAACTCTCGCGTTGCTTATTAAAATCTTCGGTTATGTTCCGAGTATAGCATGACATATCTTTAGATGTTTTTCTCTTTACTTACTTTTGTCTTTGCACGTTTTAGTTAATAGCAAGCCAGTTACACAAAGAAAGACTATTATTAGAATTTTAAACCCGCCTTTTCTTTGACTTTGACGAAGAAAACAAGTTCACCAAAGTTTAGGGCAATGTTGGATCGAATAAGACCTCTTCCGACTTGGTCACGTGATCTTTTCAGATACTTCCGTCACTTCAGATCAAAATGGGATTCTGGTAAGGATTGGTGATGCTAATCTCTGACCAATGTGCATGAGAAACTTGATGTTTGTATAATTACTAACGAGCCATATATACACTAACTTCTGGTTATAACTCTACTTCCGGTTGCTATCTTGGGTTTCGGTACCGGATTTCCACTGTTTATGTAAGATTCGCTGGACTAATCGTCATCTTGCTTCAAAGACCCGGTCCTAAAATATCCACTTCCATTGGTCAAGTTACTGTTCGCCATAAAATTGTTGTCATAAAATTTCGATATAAGTTTCATCTCTGAGTTTCAGCTACTTTTGTTCCCTCTGATGATTATTTATTTTATGTGAGGCAATTTTTGCTAATTTTTCCAATAACATCCATTCCCGTATGCTCATTTCATCTCCTTTGTGTTTTTTTTTTTTTTTTTTTTTTTTTTTTTTTTTTTTTTTTTAAGATTAGTTTTCATACTTTCAGGAATGAAATACATACAGAATTAGTTTTCATACTTTCAGGAATGAAATACATACAGAGATAAATGCAGGAATGACTATTAACCAGGTCATCCCCTAACATTCGAATAATTATGGGTAGGAATTGAACTCTTTTTAAAAAAAAAAAAAAAAAAAAAAAAAAAGGGGGGGGGGAATAGTCAGGAATTATAATTAATCCAGTCCGCGAGCTTTGTTCGTGGGAAGCTGTTCTTATTGAGGGGATTAATGGCTTTAATTGTGTGGATTCCATGGATTTGCGAATGACCTTTCATTGGCTTTGTCCCATAATGACTCCCTGCAGTGAGTGGCTGGTGCAAGGGGCTTCTTCAGACGTTAATCTCCCCGCGAGATTAATTTGTAACATGACGACAGATGTTAGCGCCTCAGTGGCGTGATCGGTATGGTCTTGGCCTGCCAATTCGGTGGCCGCGAGTTCGATTCGCGGGCATTCCACTGAGGTGTGAGAGATGTGTATTTCTGGTGAAAGAAGTTCACTCTCGACGTGGCTCGGAAGTCACGTAAAGCCGTTGGTCCCGTTGCTGAATAACCACTGGTTCCATGCAACGTAAAAAATACCTTACAAACAAAACGACAGATGTAGAACAGCAAGGTTTTCTGTTAGCTTACACCTCGTAGGAGGGTAGTGCCGTCAGTGCACCTCACATGGTGCACTGTAGAAATCACCAAAGGGAGTTTCCCGCGTCTCATCGTCCCCCTAGCCAACGCCCTAGCCCTCCACATTAACTCCATTCCCACCACGTCCTGTCATATTCTTTTCTTCATCTTACTTTCCACCCTCTCTTAACACTTGATTCATAGTGCAACTGCTGTGAGGTTTTCCTCTTGTTACACCTTTTAAACCTTTTACGGTCAGTTTCTGCTTCAGCGCTAAATGACCTCATAGGTCCCAGTGCTTGGCATCTGGCCTAATTTTTTATTCAACTCAACCCACGTCCTGTCTCCACCTTGCTGTCCAGCACCTCTAAAAGTGTTAGTTCTCAGTGCGAATGTGAGATGTCTTTCCAGTTCCACCTTTAGACTTCTGTTGTTCCGATTTTTTTTTCTTATTTTCTGTATCTGTTTTATCCTGCTGACTAATTTTTCTTTCTTATTTTCTGTGTCTGTTGTATCCTATTGTCTAATTTTCCTTTCTTATTTTCTGTGTCTGTTGTATCCTATTGTCTAATTTTCCTTTCTTATTTTCTGTGTCTGTTGTATCCTGTTGTCTAATTTTCCTTTCTTATTTTCTGTGTCTGTTGTATCCTGTTGTCTAATTTTCCTTTCTTATTTTCTGTATCTGTTTTATCCTGCTGTCTAATTTTCCTTTCTTATTTTCTGTATCTGTTTTATCCTGCTGTCTAATTTTCCTTTCTTATTTTCTGTCTGTTTTATCCTGCTGACTAATTTCTTTCTTATTTTCTGTGTCTGTTGTATCCTGCTGTCTAATTTTCCTTTCTTATTTTCTGTATCTGTTTTATCCTGCTGTCTAATTTTCCTTTCTTATTTTCTGTGTCTGTTTTATCCTGCTGTCTAATTTTCCTTTCTTATTTTCTGTGTCTGTTTTATCTTCTTGTCTAATTGCTGTCTAATTTTTCTTTCTTATTTTTTGTATCTGTTTTATCTTGCTGTCTAATTTTTCTTTCTTATTTTTTGTATCTGTTTTATCTTGCTGTCTAATTTTCCTTTCTTATTTTCTGTATCTGTTTTATCCTGCTGTCTAATTTTTCTTTCTTATTTTCTGTATCTGTTTTATCCTGCTGTCTAATTTTTCTTTCTTATTTTCTGTATCTGTTTTATCCTGCTGTCTAATTTTTCTTTCTTATTTTCTGTATCTGTTTTATCTTGCTGTCTAATTTTCCTTTCTTATTTTCTGTATCTGTTTTATCTTGCTGTCTAATTTTCCTTTCTTATTTTTTGTATCTGTTTTATCCTCCTGTCTAATTTTTCTTTGTTTTTTTTCTTATTTTCTGTATGTTTTATCCTGCTGTCTAATTTTTCTTTCTTATTTTCTGTATCTGTTTTATCCTGCTGTCTAATTTTCCTTTCTTATTTTCTGTATCTGTTTTATCTTGCTGTCTAATTTTTCTTTCTTATTTTCTGTATGTTTTATCCTGCTGTCTAATTTTTCTTTCTTATTTTCTGTATCTGTTTTATCTTGCTGTCTAATTTTTCTTTCTTATTTTCTGTATCTGTTTTATCTTGCTGTCTAATTTTTCTTTCTTATTTTCTGTATCTGTTTTATCTTGCTGTCTAATTTTCCTTTCTTATTTTCTGTATCTGTTTTATCTTGCTGTCTAATTTTTCTTTCTTATTTTCTGTATCTGTTTTATCTTGCTGTCTAATTTTTCTTTCTTATTTTCTGTATCTGTTTTATCCTGCTGTCTAATTTTTCTTTCTTATTTTCTATATCTGTTTTATCTTGCTGTCTAATTTTTCTGTTTTTTCTTTCTTATTTTCTGTATCTGTTTTATCTTGCTGTCTAATTTTTCTTTCTTATTTTCTGTATCTGTTTTATCCTGCTGTAATTTTTCTTTCTTATTTTCTATATCTGTTTTATCTTGCTGTCTAATTTTTCTTTCTTATTTTCTATATCTGTTTTATCTTGCTGTCTAATTTTTCTTTCTTATTTTCTGTATCTGTTTTATCTTGCTGTCCAAATTTTATTTCTTATTTTCTGTATGTATCTGTTTTATCTTGCTGTCCAACCACTCCAACGTCCTCTTTCCACTGTCTTGAGGGCTGAATGGCGGAAGCTGCCCCAAGTCCTGGCTTGATTGCCTAAATTTCATAAGTTAGTTTAAATAAAATCTGTTTGCTTATAGCAAGTTTATTGTTTTTCACATGAAAACTGTGAGGACTCTTTGAACTGAATGCTCTTGCTGAGTTTTAGCTTGAAAGAGAAAAATAAGATATAGTTGGTTTTATTCTCCGTTCGGATGGTTAGAAACCTGGAAGGAAGGACGGTCCTCTGCCGTTCGGAAACCATTCAGAGAGCCAATAGCTTCTGGGATGTTGTGTCTTGGTGGGTGTAACCTTATTGGCCCCTCATGGCTGGGCAGATGTCGTTATTGCTCGTCCTTATTTTTTTTATATTAATCTCAAGTAATCTCAAGATTAATTATGAGACGTTTTGTCAAGTACTTTTCCTTCTTGATTCTGCTTTTGATTACTTTTTGTTTTATTAATCAAGTTTTAAGCGAATTTTTAAGAGGTCGTAGTTATCCGTGAGAAAGCTAACAGTAAGTGTATTGAAAAATATTATCATCATCATCATCATCGTCGTCATCGTCATCGTCATCATCATCCTTCTTTTTTATATAAATCTCAAGATTAATTATGACTTTTTGTCAAGTACTTTTTTCTTGCTTTTGTTTTTTATTACTTTTTGTTTTATTAATCAAGTTTTAGGGGAATTTTTAAGAGGTCGGAGTTGTTCGTGTACCGAAAAGAAGTAACCTTTCATCATCGTCATCATCATCATCATCATGATCGTCATGTGCGTGCATCCTCTCAGCCTGAAGGAAAAAATATTCTAAAAAATTCAAGCATGGAACCTTTTAGAATGCTCTGCAAGTCACTTCGTTAAAAACTTTTTAATTAGAAAGAAGCTTCGTTCCACGAAATGTATCCGAATTCCCAGCAGTTCAGCCGATTCTGTTTTATCCCCGAAACAAAACAACGCCGATAAAATTCTGTACAGGAAGGCAGAGGAGAAATCGTTAATTAGAGCGAAAGGCGAGATGTGACGGAACTGCTAAAAGAGACTGCACAGCGCATCCCAGGGTAATTAAAGCTGCTCCCAGGGGGAGAGAGAGAGAGAGAGAGAGAGAGAGAGAGAGAGAGAGAGAGAGAATGCATTAATTCGTGGGAAGTTGAATAATGAGGGATGTTGGGCAACATGCGGATGTGAAATCCAGTATAATTGATTAGTCATCAAGGTGCAGTTAAGACTGCTGATGTTTTGATGGAAAAATTATTTCTTTTTTTAATTAATTTTGTTAAGTTTTCTTTAGCCAGAAAGCTGTTATGCATTTCGAGTAGAAAAGTATTATTGGCTGTTTTAAAGTATTGCCTTTTAAAAGAGGGTATCTCATCCCCAAGATCAGCTGCTAATTAGAGAAAAGTAAGTATTGCCTAATGATGTTAGTAACTTTTTTTTTTTTTTTTTTTTTTTTTTTTTTTTTTTTTTTTTTTTTTTTTTTTTTTTTTTTTTCTTTTTTTTTTTTTTTTTTTTTTTTTTTTTTTTTTTTTTTTTTTTCTTATATAGTCAGTTTGGTCTTTGCCTGACAATACTGTGGAAATGTTCCAAGGGGCGAACAGCAGGAAATTCTAACTCACAGTGTTAGCAGTTTCGGTGCTTCTTTTTCCCATCCACCTACAGTCTGGAGGAGTGGAAGAGTTTGCTTTGGTCTTAATTCCCAAAACCCACTTTTTAGATTTTTCTTTTTCTCTTTTACCAGGCGAGGGTGACCTATTTGGAGAACAGAACCTCGCGCAAATCGTGTAGCGCTTTGCAACGAAAGCAGTACATTGCTGTTTTCAAATCGAACCTTTCTTTTACAATTACGGGAAATAATTAAAAAGATAGTTTTTTTAATTTCTTAGTTGAAGAAACGCTAGGTGTTGGATTGAATGCAGCAATATTTCCGAATAAATCGTGGCTATTATATTTAAGTAGAAATCTGACCTTTACAGTATCCATAAATAAACAGTACATTTAAGAATCCAATTAACTCGCCATATCCTTATTAACTTGGTCCAAAACATTACAGTTTGTTTTATAATTTTCAAACGGCTTTTTACATGTTAAAATATCGACTGTATGAAAAGCAATTGTAATGAGCTGGATGTAAGACATTAACATTTGTTTTATAATTTTGAAATGGCTTTTGATATATTAAGATATCTACTGTGAGAGCGGCAGTTCCTTTAAAGATATTGATGGTGATTGCTTTAAAATTATACTTCTCAAGTAAGAATGGCAAGGCTTGTGTCTGACGGATCAATGTTGATGTTTGTCGCGTTGGGGACTACAGTTTGATTAGGTTTCGACCATTGGCGTCAGAGTGTTGGTGTTATTGTCTTCTGTATTACTGTAGCTCGATTGAATCCTATCCCAACCAAACCCATTCAGGTGTGGTGGAGTTGTGTAGTGTTTGGATACTTGTGACCAATAGCCTGCAAGTTGATTTTGTGTACCTCGCACGGTGCACTGGCACTGCTGGCATTACCTAAAGCACCTAACTGCAGCCTCTTTCATTCCTTTTTCTGTTCATATTCTCTTTCTTCCATCTGACTTTCCACCCTCTCCTAACAATTGTTTCATAGTGCAACTGCGAAGTTTTCATCCATTTACACCTTTCAAACCCTTTTACTGTCAATTTCCCTAGCAGCGTTGAATGACCTCGTAGGTCCCCAGTGCTTGGCCTTTGGCCAAAATAATATATATTATATATATATATATATATATATATATATATATATATAATATATATATATATGTATGTATGTATGTGTGTGTGAGTGTGTGTATGTATGTATGTATGTATATGTACATGTCTATATAAAACATATATATATATATATATATATATATATACACACACATATATATGTACATGAATAACTTGATCACGAGTATATAAAACGTGATGCTATGTATATAAAGGTTTTTTTGCCACGAAGGAAAAAATGAAAAAGCGAGATAGCCGAGTACTTTCGGTCCTATTCGGACCCTTTACTGCTTATTTATATATATTAATCTATATATATATATATATAACATATATATATATATCTATATATAGCGGATATATATCTATATATATATAGATATATATAGATATATATAGATATATATATATATATATTATATATAGATATATATTAAATAATCACCAATTTGCGTACTAAATAGAATACGCTAAGTTGGAAGTCCTCTGAGCCTAATCTGGTACAAGAACATAATACTAAGTAGTTTAACTCTCCTAACATAATGAAAGTTAAGAGGTTGTCTTTAACAGTAAGTTGCAATACGGCCAAGCTGACGACCAGATGCTTCACTTGAGTGATCTCAGAGTTAAAGCTTCCTTTAGATACTGTTAGGCTTAAGATACTCTTAGGCCTTCGTCCCTCCATAAAATACAGAGCATCTTCAAGGTCACTACTTCTCGTGCTCATTTTTTTTTTTAAAGAATGGGTCATGTCTTTGTATGCTGCTACAAAATTTGTATGCCTTTTTATACAGTTTCTTCCATTTTAAGAATCGCATTGTTGGAGAACCTTGGTGTATTCAGTTATATAGTCTTTCAGTATGTGATTCTTAACCTCTCATTACCACCAACATGTGCAGAATTGCATTACCTATCGATGAGGTCATGCAGTTTACTAACAATTTTCATGAAAATTCAAGTTGCGACGGGAAATTTACTCGGAAGGAAACTTTAAAAACATTTTGGGATATCATTGAAGATGAAGACAATATGAAAGATGAAGCAACTTCTGATCATACACAAGTCTCATCAACAACACTCACATACTTCCCATAGTCTGCTCTTTGTCCCATTCACCTTGTTTTGCAAACGGACAGTCTTCCGTTAAGGCTTACAGGGGGTTTATCATATCTTGTCGCGCCAGTACAGGGTGTTAAGTCTGCATAAGCATCACTTTGAATATAATGAACTTGAAATCCATTTTATTTAGATTGCGTTGCGTCCTGTAATGTATCTAAAGAGTAAGTTGTAAGATCTTTTAATTTTGTTTAAAATCATGAAGAATAGGTAATATTGTTTCATGAGATGCTACGTAGTAGTATATTATATTCTTAAGGCTCTCTCTCATCATCTGGTTTTTCTTTATGTTTATAATAGGGTTTGTTGGACAGTCATATATATATATATATATATATATATATATATATATATATATATATATATATATATATCCTTTGTGTGTGGCCGCTGGCACGTTTCACACACACACACACACACACAGAGTAGAGGGAGACGATTAACCAGAGCAGAGCAGAGCAGAGCAGAGCAGCTCAGGATCATAAGACCTGCCGGGGACACGAAAACTGAAAGGCTTAAGCGATGCAGGGAATTTGTTATTCAGAAAGAAGCGACGTCAGACAACGCAAAAGCTGATTAATTCTAGGCCAATATTGATCCGAGTTTTGGTTTATTATCGTTGCTTTGGCGCTGCTGGGATTCTGCAGCGGAAGCCTCGACATTGGAAATGTAATTATTTATTTCTTTATATTTCTTTGAATGTAGGTGATACGTACTGTATTTCATGGAGAGAAATTTGTAGAAAATTTTAGTTATTTGAGGTAATCTTTTTAGTTCATGATATGGTCTCGATTTACTTTATTATTTAGAATATTTTTCAGTTGAGTTCGTGGACGGTGGTATATTTATTTCTCTATAGGAATGGAGTCATTTTTCTTTTTACGTAATTAATTCATAGAAAATTTAATGTAGAGCTTTTGTGTTTTCTGCCAGTTTAGTGGGTTTCATCATCTGTTTATCATTTTCGTCTACGGAGATATAAGTTTATAATAATCCTCTTGAAACTATTATTGAACCTTTTGATGGTTTCTTAAAAGTAGATTAGGCAAGCGAAAATCATCCTTTGATGACTTAGATCAATACTTCATCTTTTCTCCATCTTAGCATTATCGCTTCCTTAACACTTCTTGTTTCTCCGTAAGTTATATCTCGTCTACATTTTTTTCTTATTTTTTTTGTTTGCTTTGATGCTACGATTTAATCCCTGTTACACTTCCATTTCCACTTATACTCGATTTTAGATATTTTTGTGTTGTTTGGGACAATAGATCCCTTAGAGAGTAGTGCCGCCAGTGAACCTCACGCGGTTTACTATAGGCATTGCTTAAGGTTCTTTGCAGCGTCGTTACGGCCCTAGCTGCAATCCTTTTCATTCCCCTTGCTCTACCTCCTCCATTCATATTCTCTTGCTTCCATTTTGCTATCCACCCTCTTCTAACAACTGCTTCACTGTGCAACTGCCAGGTTTCCCTCCTGTTACACCTTTCAAACCTTTCTACTTTCAATTTCCGTTTCAGTGGTGAATGACTTCGTAGCTACCAGCACTTTGCCCTGACCGGCATTCTATATTCCATTCCATTTATAACAATAGACAATTAGGGATGGAACAACAGATAATGAGAGATAGTACTTTATAGTGCCTTTTAAAAAACTCTCTAGGTCAGGAGGCGCTAGGAGTATTGTGAACTAGGAGGACTGTGTAATGGAAAAGGTTTGTTTAGAACGTTCAAGCCTTCTTTTGGGGAGCTCAAAACCATCATGATCAATTCAGATATTTTTATTTATCGTCCTCGGGTTTCTTTGATTGATAACACTTGATTAAGTCTTGATTGCAACATGTAAGCTACTCAACTCACAAGTAGTTGCCCTCTGCGAAAAGAACCAAAGCTAATGAAATCGCCTTCTACTCAATTACAGCAAAATTCTTAATTGTGTCAGCATCCACTGCCAAAAAAATGGGAATGCTACTTAATTAAAGAAAATTTCTTAATTGTTTCAGTATCCTCTACAAAAAAAGAAAAAAAGTTTGATTGGTCGTTGATGAAAGTAAATTTCTTAATTTTTTCAGTATCCTCTACAACAAAACAAAAAAGTTTGATTGGTATTTAATTACAGAGAATTTCTTTAATGGTATCATATCCTCTAACCCCCTCCCCCTCCCAAAAGAAAACTTGGTATTTAATTACAGGAAATTTCTTCTTTCTTTCAGTATCTTTTACAAAAAAAAAAAAAAGTTTGGTACTTGATTACAGAGAATTTGTATATAGTTTCATTTCCTCTATCACAAAGTAAAGTTAGTACTTAATTACAGCAAATTTCTTAATTTTTTCAGTATCCTCCGCCAAAAAATGTGGGACTGGTACCTAAAATTGATCACTAACTCTTGGTGAAATTTAAATGCCATTGATAGATGATTCATCTTGGAAGTAACTTCACGTTTGGTATCAAGGAATCGATTTTTCCATGAGGGTTATTCAGCTAATAATGATGTTGGTATTGCATCTAGAATGATCAGTCAGCATGATTTGCTTTTGCCTCTGTAGGGGAAGTGATATTATTTTGCTATTTTCGGGTTTCGTGAAGTTGAAAATTCTATTATTTTCATGTTTTAGAGCGTTCCCTTCAACCATCTTCATGTTTTATCACTTACAATATTTGCTAGCTTATTAGTTTCCCCAGAATCTAACTAGTTGCGGTCACCTGTTACCCGATATGTTGAGTTGCACTTTACATGAAAATAGGGAGGGCAGCAGAACTGCCTCACCAGATAAGAGAAATATAGATTCATGAAATAACGAGACGATTTCGAACGCACCCCCCTCCCCCTCTCCCCCCCCCTTTTTTTTTGTGTGTGATAAACATTAAAGCCTGGTCAGAGAAGCCAAGGTCGAACACATCATTTCCAGTAAGGGCTCCTGGCACTGTGAATCGGGAACCGGTGGGTCAAGCGGTTAAGCGCTGTGAAACCTGACAGCGCTTGGGGAATTGCGGGGTCATACAGTCAAGCAGAATGCAAATGCAAGCGCCCTCCGTGTTGTCTGTGCACGAGGCAGAGAAAGGGAGGACCTGGCGAAGAATACGAATCAAGCCCAAACCTGAAAGCACGATTCTTGTTACTTTTGGGACGGAAAGATCTTGATTCGGCTCTGCCCAAGAGAATCGTCAAAGGGAACTTTTCCCCAAATGAGCAGATGCTTCGAGTGACGTTTCCCTTTTAGATCTGGAGTAATATAATGAAGGAACGACTTAATATCCTTTGTTATCGTAGATCTAGAGTAAAAGTTAAGTATTCAATTGCCAAATTACATAAATGTGATCCGACTTATTGATTATTTTTCTTGACGGAAGATGGGAATATCCATATATAAACGGTGGCTTGTTTCTTGATGAATCTTTTGGGAACTACGTAGCCGATCTTCAATAATAGCTTAGTTCCTAATAAATGTGGTAACCATATCATGCAGTATAGGTTACACATTTGCATTATTCTTTGTAAATAGATAGCAGGTCATTGCCTTCATGAGAGTTTGATTAAATAATGAAACACTCTCGAAGCGGGTATCATATTAATGTTATCCCGCAATCAATTAGGCTCTTACTGATTGACATTCTACCTTTATGTTTCAATTTTCTTTATTAATTTAGTTATAGGTGAAACTACAACCCCATTTGTCTCGTGTTTATTGATTCAGCACCAGTAGATTTATTATCGGGTTTTGCAATGTAAATTAAGAGAGAGAGAGAGAGAGAGAGAGAGAGAGAGAGAGAGAGAGAGAGAAATGGGGAAAGCGGGCCCGGATGTTGGGTGTTGGAAGGGGTCGGTGGGGGAAGGGGAGAGGGAGGGTCATTGCGGCTCTTGCGGGAATCAATAGATTGTAGAGTAGCAGCACTCTCTCTCTCTCTCTCTCTCTCTCTCTCTCTCTCTCTCTCTCTCTCTCTCTCTCTTCGTTCCTTCCCTCCTCCCCTACCTTCATACCCTCCAGTGGATCCTTGCCTCCTCCCGTCCCCCTCCCTCCCTCTCCCTCTCCCTCCCTCTCCCCCTCTCCCCTTGGTCATCCCTTCTCCCCTTTTTCGGGTCTGACTCACGCCGGGAAGCTGGACCGTAAACCTTCCCATCCCTGTCCCTGTTCGTATCTCTCCTCCCCCCCCCCCCTTCCCCCTTCAGCCCCCTCCCCTTTCACCGCTCTCTCTCCATTAAATTTTATCCCGGAAAACATGAACGGGATTGTTTTCCTAGTGTGTGGTTTCCGTCTTTTTCTCTCTATACCTTTTGTTGTGAATGTTTATTTATATCTAATATATTAACAGGGAGTGATAAGTTTAAGGAAAGGTGCACATAGGTGCATGCTATATATATATTATATATATATATATATATATATATATATATATATATATATATATGACCTCTACCCCAAAAATAGACCATTATTGTAAAAGGCAAACCCCCTTAGTGTGCAGCTGTTGCAATCCTATCATTCATCAGTGTCCAGTTAATCACGGCCGCATCGCTGCATACAGCTTTAGGTACTGGTAACCCAGGTAAAAAAAAAAAAAAGAAAAAAAAAAGTTTTGTGCTATATTTGTTTTGCCTCTGTATTTTATTGGCTTTTAATCAATGGTTCCGGATTATTTTGGGCCGCTACAGCTCGTTAATTGGATCAGAAAAATGATTTGGCTGTTGAATTATATCTGGAGTACTTTCATGTGTCATCCTTCACGATGTGTACTACGTGTCTTTTGGTCAGCTAGATGGGGAAAATAATTTGGCTCTTTAGCAGCGACACCAGCGACAACAAGAGGCAATTCTTGATAGATTATAAGTGTTTTTGGTCAATAAAACTAAGGATAATCTTTTAAATATTATTTTTCTCCGAGAAAATTTCCTGAGAATGAACAATGTGTACTTTCCTACCTCTTCCATTAATCTAAATTCATGCCGAGCTACTTCATGTGTTTGTAAGCCCCCCCCCCCCCCCACCCCCCCCCCTCCCTCCCCCACCCTCATCCATCCATCCCTACCCCTACCTCCAACTCTCCACCTCCCCCCCCCTCCTGTTACGAGATAAGGAAACGGGAGGGGGGTGGGGGGAATCTCGGGCAAGTTATTTATTTTATGAGATGTGAAAATGGAAATCGCTGGATGAAGGATTTGTTTTAAGACGACGTGAAAATGGGACCGTCAAGATGAATGCTTTTAGAGACGTCTTGAAGAGACATTACAGAAGCGCGTTTCAGGAAGAATGCTTTTGTTTAAGAGATGGGCAAATGGGCATCTCTCGTCTTCGGTTCGATGGTTCCCTAGAAAGAACTGCGTCTCCGACAATGCCAGGTTGTCGGGCGTAATGGGCTATTTCGAGGACCTCGGGAATTTGGGGGATAATTCTGAAACGTACTGGGTTTGGTTAGACTCATTTCAATAATGTCATGGTTACCTTTTGCACTTGTAATTGCGGTACTTCTGAAACGTATTGGTTACACTTCAATAACGCCTTAGTTACCTTTTGGGCCGGTTTTTCAGATTTTTTTTTATAAGCGTTCAATTTTTTTTAGTGGTCTGGGTATGCTTCTGTTTGTTAACCTTATTTTAATAGTGTTACGGTTATCTTTTAAACAAGTTTTCAAATATTATGAGCCTTTAGATAATTTTTAAATTGGTCTGGGCGTATTTATAGAATCTTATAGGCCAAAGTATTTATATAAATCTATAGATAAATGTTGCGTAATTTCCAGAATTAATTATATGGCGGTACTGCTCATGTCTTTTGGGTTGTAGGCTGGGCTAGTATATCGCGGTCAAGGTCACGCCTCTTTGTATTGAGGACTATCTCCTTTTAGGTCTTATGTGCTCACAGTGTGCAGTTAATGCCAAGCACATTTCTAGTTATTAATGTTTACATGTCATGTAATTTAAGCGAAGTGAGACTTGCGGTTTTGTGCGCTCACAGTTAATGACAACCAAAGTTTTAGTTACCAATGAATACATGTCATATAGTTTAAGTTAAGTGAGTCTTGATAACCGGAAAGATGTAGGGAATGTCATAAATGAAGATTTAAAGGGTTTTTCTCCCTAGATGATGATAGTCCAGTCTTTTCCATTGTAAGTTAGGAAAACCGAGGAAGCGCAGTAGGAAGCAGTTCATTAAGACGCCCTTACTTTATTGTGTACACAACGTCATAAACAATTTATCTACGCATTACCATTTCATTATTTTCTACGCCCTTGAGAATAGTGATCCGCATGGATATTGATATGTCGTTTCTTAAACAGCTCATCTTTCATTTCCCAAGAGCATCCTTCTCTGACACGAAAGAGCTGATTGACTAGATTCCTAGCGCTTGATCTTCAAACCATGATTGTAACCTCTGCTTCTAAAACAGTCTTTTATTTCGACTGTTACCACCTGTAGTTGGAGCTCGGGCATTTTCAGTTTCATCAGTTATTGGAATTGAGAATCGATGGTTTACGTGCTTTGGAAAATATCTCCCGGGGTGGCTTTGCTTTACCCAAGGGTAAAAATGGAAATGGAATTTTTTTTTTTTTTTTTTTTTTTTTTTTTCCCTTTTTTTTTTTTTTTTTTTTTTTTTTACCCTATTTAGGCTCTCATGTTTGCAATTATTTTTTATTATTTCATCACGGGAGCTTTAGATGATTCATAGTTCTCCAGTCCTGAACCTGGTTTTCTAAAAAGTAGATGATGGCAATGTTGCCTGCAAAGCTGTTCCAGCAATACTTGCGTCTGCTTTTTGCTTAATTGAATTTAAATGAAGATTTAATGAGTGCATGTTCTCTTTTTAGTCCATTGCTTTATCATTGCAATGGTTCCCATGTACAAACTTAACTTTGTTTGCTTCCAGCCGTTTAATTTTAACTGAAAGGCGTCAACTATTTTCCCTATTCTTGTTAAATTTTAGACTTAATCCCAAACTTGGTTTGATTTTAGTTGATTTCTGCTTGAGAGTATATTTGTGGGCGGAAGTTCCAACTTAATAGCATTTAACGTGCGGCTGCTAACTAAATTTCATTTGTCTCAAGCACTTCACTTGGGGTTTATATCCTCGTTGAGGAGGACCACGTTTCTGGAGATGTTGCTCAATAGTTTAAGATATATTTGTTACCATATCAAGTATCCGTCCGAATTTTGTATTATTTGATTATGTTCGGGTTTATGCAAGCGTTTTTTTTTAACCCTATCATTTAGCACGAACACTTTTTCCCATATCTCTCACTCTCTCTCATGTTCATTTTTTATCATAATAATGGTTCTTTGAATGTGGGTATGTAATTGTTGATGCATATTTTGTTGCTGACCGACTTTTAGAACGTCTACAGGGATAAAGAGGTGGAAGTGCTACGAGCTCGATATAAATTTCCTTACTTGTAAGATGTATCTATTTCCATAACTTCTCTTGTAATTTTACAGTTTGCTACCCTTTGCCTATTATTTTTTCATTAATCTTGTCTTTATTTCTTTGACGTCTGGAGAAATTAAAGCTATTTTACGTAATTATTTCTCTTTATTATCTTCCCCTTCCGGAGGCTCTCCATTGGGGTAGATTCTGTTTCCGCTTCTGCTCTCCTTGTCTTCTCTCTTTTTCCCGTTGTCATTCTCTCCTTTCTTCGACGCATTGTTTCGGCATCCTCCAGGCCCCTTCCCCCACCCCTCCGCCTCCCACCAAGGCCGCAGCTCGCCCCCCTTCCCCTTACCCGTCACCCTGGGTAGCTAGCAATCAGGAGGTAAACGAGATATCCAGATTCCGTTAGTTTCGGGACCCACAGCTGTCCCCCAATATGATCGACAGATTTCCCTCCGGCCGGAATCACGCCTTCATGAAGAACCCCCCCCAAAGGGAATCGGAGAAAGAAATAACCCTCGTCTTTCTTCTCCCGGCAGCGGGGAAGAAAGTGATTGTCCAGACAAGCTCATTAGACCGTCATTCTATCCCGATAATGGAGGTTGCCTTTTCCTCCTTTTCATAAACTCGCCGACGTGACTCCTTAACATCGATTTCCTCTCGAGGATTGAATCGGCAGTACGATGCTGTACGCGAAGTAAGAGACCGTTGCTGAATGGCTTATTTGTCATTAAGAGCAACATTCTGAGGTTGTGTGTGTGTTGTGGGAGAACTTTGTTTCCCTTAAGTCAACAGTAGCCTGAAAGTAGGAATAACGGGAGCCTAGATATGCGGAACAGTGCTATCCTACTGGGAATGACACGTTGGAATAAAAAAGAAAAAAAAAAAGCTGTCGTCTTTGTCGATGTTATTGAATCCATTTTTAATTTTTTGTAGAAATCAGGATCCAGATCTCTGGATCCTGGGAGAAATAGATGTTAGAACTTCGGCAGTACAGATCGAAACGCGTACGTGAACATAAGATCTCTACGAGATATTTTATTATTCATTGTGCCTTACTCCTCACAATTTTCTTGCAAGAGATATTTAGATGTGTACCAGGGGATTCAAGGTTAACTAGTTAAAAATAAGTATCAGAGGAGTCTTGAGAATAAGAATAGATACGCCAGCTTGAGTATATTGACAAGAGTAGATTGACAAGACAGAGATCATAATCAGCAGGGAGGAAATCCCCCTGTGGGGTTGGTTAGTAACGTTAGTGCACCTCATCCGGTGCACTGTAGGCATTACTTAAGGTTATTGGCAGCTTGCCTTCGGCCCCCATGCTACAACCCCTTTCGTTCATTTTACTATACCTCCTTTTATTTCCTCTTTCTTCCATCTTACTGTCCACCCTCTCTGAACAGTTGATTCAACTGCGAGGTTTTCCTCCTGTCACTCCTTGCAAACTTTTCCCTGTCATTTTCCCTTTCAGCGCTGAATGACCTCATAGGCCCCAGTGCTTGGCCTTTTGGCCTAAATTCTATATCCAATTTATTTCAAGAGGAAGGAAATGAAAACGAAATAAAATGAGAGTTTCTACAGGTTACTGGGGCTCACAGCACCAAAGGGCTTCTCCTTGGTGAGATGTCAGACAATTTTTATCAGAATTTTGAAGTTTATGTATTTGATTCAAATGACTCAGTTTGTCGAGGTCATCCAGACATGTAAGTTAGAACCGTAGGTTGGTGTCTTGTGTCTGCTATTCATTTGCCACCATATGTTTTTCCATGTGATGACTTTAAATCTTTCTCAGTTACTGAGCTTCAGTGTATGAATGTTTAGGCCAAGCAGTCGTTAGTGAGACGTTTTTGAGCAATCAAGGGGGTAAATTTTTTCTTCGAGATATTTACCATTTGTTATTCTGTTTAACTTTGAACAAACAGTAAAGCAAACAAGCAGACGATTTGTTTATTGTAAATAGTTATAGGTATGATATTTATTTTTCTTGATTTCGTAGCAATTGAGTTGAGACGTGAAAATGCTGGATTACATGTGCAACTCTAAAGCATTTCACCTTTTAAAGTATGCATTAAAATGAAAGAAAATGGTGGCGTTCCTTTGTAAGCTCTCATCTTATGTGAATAGGAAAGGCGGTCAGAGGAGCAACGCCACATCGCCCCCATTTTCCGAACGAGGGAATAAAAAAGGACGATGCCCAAGGAGAGGCGTCACTTGAATGGTATTTTTTTTTAAAGGGAAAAAAAATGCTGTATCAATTTTTATATCAGTATCGTCCAGCCTCATTTTCGGTAATGTCAGAGTATTCGGAAGACTTCTAAATGAAATGGCCCGCCGACTCGGTGACAAACTGGGCCAATATTATCGAGATGATGAGACAGGGACCCTTGATCCCTCTACCGAGGCTATTCTGACGGGCCCTGTTTCGTAGCCGTCGTCCCGTAATTGAAGGAAGAAGATCGGGTAGAGTAGACACCGACGAAACCTCCGAAGGGGACCCCCAGAAGGGACCTTCAAAGGGGATTACCGAAGGGGGACCTCCGAAGGGGATCTCCGAAGGGGTCACCGGAGGGGACCTCCGAAGGGAATCTCCGAAGGGGATCACCTGAGGGGACCTCCGAAGGGAACCTCCGAAGGGGATCTCCGGAGGAGGCTTCCGAAAGGGACCTTCTAAGGGTACCTCCGAAGGGGACCTCTGAAAGGGACCTCAGAAGGGGACCGCGACTTCAGGTCACGGATACGATGGTTTCCTCCTCTCTCTCTCTCTCTCTCTCTCTCTCTCTCTCTCTCTCTCTCTCCTGGTCGTATCGAACTGACGAAATTAAAGGATAAATTATTAAGGTCTGGATAACTGAAGAAATTACCGAGTCTTCTATTCGAAGTCGTTTAACATAAAAAAAACTATTTGTTAGTTATGTTTTTTTGTATTTTATATTTTTCTGTTTGTCCCTTTGATTTTATTGATTAGGAGTTTTTTTATATGAAATCACTGTAGAGGATACTTTCTTACTTTCTTTTATATGTTTTGATGATTTTTTTTATAATAGTATGAACCAAACCAAGGTATATTCTCTCTCTCTCTCTCTCTCTCTCGTCCCGTCCTCTCTCTTCCTTTCTCTCTCTACTCTCTCTCTCTTCTCTCTCTCTGTGATTTTACGTGTCTGATGTTTTAGGAGCAAAAAATTTTTTTTTTTTAAATTATAATATGCAGTCTAGAAAATGTTCCACGACGCTATTTAAACTAACAGATAGTAAAATATACGTTTGAAATATAAATGAAATCATTTATTTATTTAATAACTGTGTAAACAACGACCCTTCTAGTGATTTAAATAAACAGTCGTATAGAAGAACCTCCACCGAACTCCAGCCGGCATATTTTTGTAAAAATCATATCTAAACATGGGGCCATCCTCGTTTCCGAATTTCAATTCAGTTTCATTGCATCCCTGGAAATGCTACGCTAAAATCTGATCTGGATTCACTGTGCGTCTGCCCTACTTCTCACGCTGTCTCCTGCTCAATCTTTGGATGGGGGGACATGGGAGACCTTCCCACGCCACCCCATCCCCTCCATTTCAATGCCAAGCGGGTGGCGATGTGTCTTTCGTAAAAGGGAGAAGAAGAGGAAGAGAGAACCAGTGATCTCACTCCTCGCTCTCTCTCTCTCTCTCGTCCGTCTGTTTCTTTTTTTGTTTTATATTTTCACTTTTTCTCTTCACGCTAATTTGTACGATTGCGGATGGTTGACATTTCGCTGAAGTTAGCGGAGTTTATGTATGGATGGTTGATGTTCGCCTACATACAACGGGTTTATTACATGATTTCACTAAATATAGCGGTGTTCATAAATTTCGCTAAACATAGCGGGGTTTAAATGTGAATGTTGACATTTCGCTCAATACAGCGGCGTTCTTATATGGAAGGTTGAAATTTCGCTCAATACAGCGGGGTTCTTATATGGATGTTGACATCTCGTTAAATATAACGGGAAATATATGTGGATGATTGACATTTCGCTGAAGTTAGCGGAGTTTATATATATGGATGGTTGATGTTCTGCTACATACAGCGGTGTCTGTTATGTGGATGGTTGAAATTTCGTTGAATATAGCGGGGTTCATACGAATATATAGAGGGTTGAAATTTCGCTAAATATAGCGGGGTTTATATGTGGATGGTTGACATTTCGCTAAATATAACGAGGATTTACATGTGGAAGTAAAAAAATTTCGCTAAATAGAGTGTGATTATGATATGGATAGTTGAATTTTGGCTAGATATACCGGCTTTTATATCTGGATGGCTGAAATTCTTTAAGAATTGCAGTTTATTTGTTGATGGTTGACATTTCGCTAAATACATCGGAGTTTATCTGTTATCGCATTTCTCCGAATTGAAGCGAATATCTCAGTTCCCTCAGCAGTAAGAAGTAAACAGAAAATGTGGCGTCGACTGATTCCTCTTAATTTATGGTAATGAGCTCATTTTTATTCGCGTGTGGCTTGGCGCATTTGACTAGAATTAACTACGATTCGGGATTATTGCCTGGCCTAATTTGAAGCGAGGGATCTGTCACTGTCGGTACGCTGTGGGATTTTATGGTGAATGTAATCCCCACGAAATGTGCCCTAGATTATAAAATCAAAGAGCTGCGGAAATCTCAGAATACAAAGAAATTAAATTTCGTTTTTTTCCCCTTTTTTCATTTAGACTTTTGATTACCTGTTCGTTCTGTCATTAGTGCTCAATATTCAGTTCATATGCTGAATACGGAGATTATTTTTCTTGTTTTTCTCATAAATAAGATGGCTGTTTCTTAAGTTTAACAATCTCTGTACATTGATTCGTATTCTGACAGAAGAATTTATTTTTCTGTTTGGATGCAATTATTGCTGTATTTCTTCTTCTTCTTCTTCTTCTTCTTCTTCTTCTTCTTCTTCTTCTTCTTCTTCTTCCACTTGTTTTTATTTTCTTTTAAGTCGGTTGAACTTGTTGAGTTACACGATTTATCGACCTTATACGTATAAATGATAGCCGGATACCAGTTTTCATGGCACGTAACTATTATTATTATTGTTATTATTAATTAGTTTAGTAGATTTATTATGTGCGAAATTGTTCGAGTTATTGGCTTGCAATATCTTTTGAAATGACGGTGTTCATATCAAAACATGACTAGGTAATACGAAAATATTTGGGAGTGTTTAGTTTTAGTGCGTTTTTCTTGCCCAGGTGTAAAAAAACCGATACAACAATGAGCCCCCATAACCGGTTAGGGCCGTCAATGCCCTTACGCGGTGCACTGTAGGTGTTACTTAAGGTACTTTGCAGCGTCCCTTCGGCCTCTACCTGCATTCTCTTTCGTACCTTTCATTTTACCTCCATTCATATTCTCTCCTCCGTATCAATTTCCTCCGTCTTCTAGCATTTGTTCTGGAGCAACTGCGAATTTACCTCTTGTTACACCTTTAAAATCTTTTTACTATCAATTCCCGTTTCAGTGCTGAATGACCTCATAGGTCCCTGCGCTTGGCCTCTGTCCTAAATTTTATATTCCATTCCATTCGTCATTTGCATGATTTCGGTAATTCTATTATTAATGTTGATTTTTTAATATTTCTTATTTTCGTCCCTTTCCGATTGAGAGGTTTTTCTGTAGATACTGTATTTTTGCAGTTTCAGTAATACTGTCTTGCCCATTGTTTCTTCAGTTATAAGTTTACGAATTTGTCTAGCAAATTGTTCATTTACTCATAAATCGTCGCTATATTATGGGTTTCGGGAGCTTACACGCAACCCTCGTAGCTTGTTTATTTAAAGAAACCTAATTGAGCGTTAATGTCCTTAGATTTCGTGTTTGAATTTAAGCTTATGTAACATGGCCTTGCAAAACTCAAAACGGTTGGCCGAGTTTGAAATGTTGCATTTTATGGTCATTACTCATCACTCATCATAAAAAATAACCCCGTTTCTCAAAGGGAGAAAATCCTTTCGTTGAGTTTAGGCAGAAAAAAATGCCACACTATTCATCTCTCATTATTATTTTATTTTTAGGACCAGTGACATGAGTAATCCATCATTTCGGGTGCTTCGCGGAAGAGCTATTTTTAGAGAACACGGCTAAGTTAATGGTCTCTTGCGTGCAGAATTTTTTTTAACATGGTAACATCATTAAAATTTCAGAAAGCAAAAAACATGCTTCCGGGATAAATTGGACAGAAAAAGATAATATTTCCGCTTGGGGGAGGGGGAAGGGGAATAGTTACGTCAGTGCACCTTGCACCGTGCACCGTACGCTTTGCTAGTGGGTCTTTGCAGTGTCCCTTCGGCCCCTGGCTACAACCCCTTTCCTTCCCTTTTCTCTTCTTCCGTTCATATTTTCTTACTTCCATCTTACTCTCCACCCTCTCCTAACAATTATTTCACAGTGCAACTGCGAGGTTTACCTCTTGTTGCAACACTAACAACTTTTTACTCGCAATATCCCTTTCAGCACTGAATGACCTCATAGTTGCCAGCGCTTGGCCTTTGGCCTAAATTTTCTATTCGAATCAAGTATGATTTATAAACGGGTAAAGTAAATATGAATTCAGCACGTGAAATAAAACGCAGCTTTCGTATATTTTTCTTTTCTCGTTTATGAGGATCGGTGGCAAGAAACTGAAGCAATAAGACCGATACACAAAAATTGGGAGCCTCTTGACCCGAGGAAAGAAAAGAAAGTTATAAGGCTTCCACTGAAATAAATGAGACACTTCTATTTTTGCACGGTGTCTCGACGGTGTTGTTTGTATAACTCTCTCTCTCTCTCTCTCTCTCTCTCTCTCTCTCTCTCTCTCTCATCTCTCTCTCCTTTGCCTTTGTACGCTTATTCAGTTGTAGAATGAAAGCCTTTCTCGAAACATTAACCATCTCTCTCTCTCTCTCTCTCTCTCTCTCTCTCTCTCTCTCTTCGTTTTTTAGGCATAATCAATTGTTGGAATAAAAACCTTGCCCAAAGCAACTCTCTCTCTCTCTCTTTTTTAGGCTTATTGTATAGGATATGTTTTCCCAAATCAGTAACTGTCTTTCTCTCTGTCATTCTCTCATTTCTTTAAGCTTATTAAACTTAAGGATGAAAGCCTTCCTGAAACAGTGCAATCACATTCATTACCTCTGGTGTTTCTTACCAGATTACACATTGTCGCCGTCGTCATTATCATAACATCATTATCCTCATCATCTTCGTCTTTTTCTTCATCATCGTTGTGGTCTGTCTGTCCTTCCCCTTTTGCGTACCCTTGTTTCGCCGCCCGTCCCTACCCCACCCCCGCCCAAGCTATCCTCCCACCCACCCACCACCTCTCATCTGCCCTTCCAGAGTCAGCCAATTTCATGGGCTGGAAACTTCTCAATTTCCTGGTCCTTTTCATTGCAATTTTCCACCCAATACAAACACTGTAGACGCACACAAAACAGCCCAAAGAGAGAGAGAGAGAGAGAGAGAGAGAGGCGGGAGCGCGCAAGCGCGGCCTGGCATGTGGTGCTCGTTACCACGTGACGTTTAGCCAGCGACATTAGAAGAGAAATGTCGGCGGGTTTTGTCTTATTTACTAAAGGAATGAGGCATTATATAGTATCTCATATGAGGTATTTGAATTTTAATGTCTCACCGTTTGCATCTAAGTTGATGCATGGGTGTAATATCGTGAAGTACATGCGTGTGTTTGTGTGTTTGAGAGTTCGAACGCCTGTGGTCGTTAGCCGCCATGGCTGGGTGGCACAGCTCTAGGGTCACGTTTCCAAGGTCAGTGGTTCTCGCCGGGACTGCAGCTCACCAGTTAACCTCCTCGTGTTAAGGAAAGGGCTGAAGCTGACAACCTCATCCCATAGGACTTGCACAGAAACCGTCCCCTGCCACATTTTCTTTGTAGAAAAAACTTCAGGTTCTGTATTTCAGGTCAATGATTATTATTATTATTATTATTATTATTATTATTATTATTATTATTATTATTATTATTATTATTATTATTTGGGAAAAAACTCTCTATCACGAGATTATATATAATGTTCTAAACTGTACCCCCTGCTACAGCCTTCCAGTTTCTGTGCAAGTCTTATGGTGCCTATCCGGTTAAAAAAAAAAAAAATACATAAACACATTTTCTATATATATTCCAAAATCAATGGTTGTTTTCCCCACCTTGTATCCCTTGTATTCACCATATAATCTAGGTCCATTAACAAGGTTTGTCATTTAACGAGTCGAAAGAATAAACTGTACATCTCTGACTTTCTAGATTAGAAAACTGGGCCACGTCCGAAACTTCTATAGCAATGGGATTTATAGCGGAGAACGTTAGAGAATTTAGTATTTGGCTACTCACTAAGGTGTGGTGTGGTTCGTAGTAGGAAGTAACAAGGAACTTCCCTTACTGGAACGTCCACGTTGAATTTAAGTGGTTTCGCCACGACAATGATTGATATTTTTAGGTTTATGAAATAAGAAACGGAGCTGGTTCATTAGCTCTAGTTATATGACATGCATAACTTTTGCGTAGACACTTATGCAATGCCCTGTTAAACAAAGTGTTGCAATTAACTACGTGTGGTCCTTTGATAATGTGCATATATTTGATTGCCATACTGGCACTGCGTCAAAATCTATGATGGTAATTTCTGAGCTTACTTGGTATACAGAGTATAATTAAACCAAAAATGTCGTATTTGTCTGAATTTCTTAGAACAAGCTCATTTTTCTAATAATTTCAATTTGAGATGTATACAGAAAGACCAGGTTTTTTATATATATAATTCTTCATTTGCATCAGTTACTTGGCAACATCATTGGGCCCATAGCTGACTCTAGACTAACAGTAGTATGGACTGACATCATCGCTACTACCACCGCGCTATCATCGTCATTACCATCTTCATTATCGACACTTGAAGTTATTTTATCCTGGGACAAAGCATACCTCAGAAGTATGTTTAAATATATATTTGTATATATATAATCTATATTATTATATAGAATATTATATTAAATTTTAAACAAAATGTAAAATAAGACATAGATGAATAATAACCTTGATCACGGAAGTATCTAAAATCCGTGATGCCTTATGTATAAATTTTAAATGGTTTTTTTTTTTTTTTTTTTTGGCCACGAAGGAAAAAGGAAAAAATGAAAAAAAAAAAAAAAAAACAAAAAAAACAGATAGCGAAGTACTTTCGGTCCTATCTTCGGACCTTTACTGATGGCAAACTGATTTGTTTACAAAGAACAACACAGTCAAAAAGAAGACTTATAATTACAAACTGACCACTACCAGATTCAGCCATTAAGGGCGATTTTTTTTCCACTTTACAGAACAAGGAGGAAGGTCGCCAGAGGTCTAGCCACACCTTGGAAGGGATACCCGCAGTTTAAATCAAGTGATTCTTCCAGAAAACAGTACAATTTTGAAAAACACGGTGGGAGCACATATACATACAATACAGATTAGATACAGATATTATGATAATAGTATCAATATAGTAATAGATATATTATATAAATGGATCCCAATTAGTCGTCAATTTGTCGTAAATTTTAGTGAAGAATACACATTTTGGTCGTTGGCACCAATAATATATCTAGACACCAATAGTTTATATATATTATATAATATATACATAATTATTATATATATATATATATATATATTATAAATGTCCCAACATTGTCGTCATTTGTAGAATTTTTAGGTGAAGAATACAATTTTCGTTCGTGGCAACCAAATAACAAATAATATATTAATATCTATATATATAATATCATATTATTATTATATTATATATATATCTATATATAGTATGTGTAGTGCTTGTGTTTGTGTGTTTGTTTGCGTTTCGGTATCTATTATTATTATTATTACATCGTTATGTTGTCATAATATATATATATTCAAAGTTTATTTTTATTATCAAATGTTCACAAATCCCAGTTCGATTTGAACAACCCGAACAAACAACTGGGAGATAAAATAAGGATTTACGGTTATTGAAGCATATTTCATTTACACCAGACGCAAGGTTGAAGGTTGGAATAAAGAAGGGTGGGAATTTACGAAAGAAGCGTTTCCTTTCTTGTGTTTTTCTTACCTTAACCCTTTTGTGTATCAATGGCAATCCAAGCACGAAAAACTCACTGGGAACGTTTTTTATGGCTTTTGTTCGTTTGTATTGTAAGATGCTTCTAGAGAAGTTTTTAGTCGCTTTGAATGACACACGAGAGCGTTTTGGGAGGATTCATCGTTCTACTTTGTTTAGGTTGGTTTATATGTAATATACTTAGTATATAATTATATTGTATTATATATAATATATATATATTAAATATTATATATATATAATATTTATATATAAATGCTGTCTTTGTGGAAGGTGTATATGTGTGTGTGTATATACTATATATATATATATCTATATATATATAATAATATCTAGATTTATTTACATATATATATAATACATAACAATACACCACACAAACTAATATATATATAGAAATATATGCAAATATAAAAAACACCGTATCCGTGCTTCTAAGAAATCAATAGAAGGATCCACAGTAATATCCTTGTTTTATCAACGATCAAATATATTTATGGTAAAATGGAAATCAATACAAAGCTCAAAGCTTTTGACGTTCCATCCTCAATGTGGACCCTTGATCACACCAAGTAAAGTAAAAATGAAACAATAGTATTGTGGTGAAGAATTCCAAATAAAATAAACAAACCAGACAATAAAAATTTAACAAGGGTTAAAAAAATGCGAACAAGTCCATTGGGATCGTGTTCCTTTTACCCATAATTCGCTGTGATCTTACGAGGCGGGACAAAGAAAGCCACCGGTCTTCTTCCTGAATGAACATCTTGATGGGTTAGTTAAGCCTCCAAAAAAGGTATTTTGGTAGAATCAGACTCTGGAACGGGCGAAAGGGTTGGCCATACCACATTGTATAAAAGGGATTTTAACTGTGGTCCTTTTTATATATATTATTTATTATATTTATATATATATATAGTTCTATATATATATATATATTTATATAATAATATATATGGTGTTTGTGTGGTGTGTGTGGTGTGTGTGTGTGTGTTGGGGGGGGGTGGGTTTGGTGGTGGTGGGTGTTGTTTTCGTGTGTGTGTTAAATAAAAATTTTCTTCGTTAAAACATGGATACGTCTTCAAAGTATTAAAGGCTCTTTGAAAAACACCTGGCTTAAAACTAAAGGGGACTATGTTTTCGGTGGACTGCCTTCCACCCATTATCAAGCACATTCACTACTGATAAAGGGTGGAAGTCAGCCCACCGAAGTATCAATCCTTAGTGGTTTTTCAAATGGGACCTAATATATTAAATATATTTAATATATATCTTTATATTAATAGTATATGAATATAGCATACTATAGTATATTATATATAATATATCATAAAAGAAGATCCATAAAAAAGGAAACCAAAAAAGGCCAAAATATAGAAAATCAAGTGTTAGATTTTAGAGACCTGCTGTCTCTCATTTCAGGTTCTTTAGGTCAAGCAAGGTCAAATGAATGAGAAAAGTTTACAGAAAAGGTGGTATTTGATACCAAGAGATCCCTCCACAAGTCAACCGTTCTTTTTAGGTACTAGGTCACCACCCCTGGCTACCTGGGGATGGATATTTTGAGGTATAAACAAATTATATATTAATTAAGAATATATATATATATCCATATACATTATATAGTTCTTAATCATAATTAATACTTAATAATATTTATTTATATATGGTTTTTATATAATATAAATAATTAAATACTATTATATATATATATATTATCTATAATTATTCTAATATAATATTAATAAAAGATATTGTGTGGTGTGGTATGTGTATGTTCGTGTGATGCGTTTTGTTGTAATCAGTATTGTCTTTCACTTATTTACATCTTGATAGTAATGATTGTTTTTTATTCTTAACTCAAAAGCCACATTTTAAATGGCAGCTCTCTCTCTCTCTCTCTCTCTCTCTCTCTCTCTCTCTCTCTCTCTATCTCTCTGCTCTCGATCCTCCTCTCTCTCTCGTCACAAACACACACACACACACCACAAACACAACACCACACCCCACCCACACCACACACACACAACACACACACACACACACACCATCTGTCCTCTCGTAAGAATTGTTGATATTTCTTTGAGTTTGGTTAACTTAATTTTGCCCTCTAATTTTTTTTGGTATGAAGGATATTTAATTTTTCCTTATAGAAACATCTTCCATGTTTTTCCAGTAGAGTAGATCTTGCTGGAATAATATTTACTTACGAAAACATCCCAGGTAATTTATTGTATTGATTAGGAGGAAGTAAGCTAGAAATTTTTCAGATGTAATTAGTAATGCACAAAAAATAGAAAGACGCCCATATTTAAGTGATACATTGGTGGTTAAAGTATATTTTAGGCAATCCTAACCATTTGCCGATCCTTTTATTGTCTCTCCACTCATTCCTCTTTGAGGTTTACATTGTGGTAAAAGTATAAAATTTTAGGCAATCCATTACTATTGCCGTAGTCTATGGAATAAAAGAAAATAAAATAAATCGGAATGCCCAGCGAATATATTATCATTTTAACCAAGGGAAGCGGAAAAAGAGATAGAACGGAGTTCGTCTTTCTTATTAGATGACGTGACTCACACGCCCAATGTGGAATAGTTTTATCGCCTCAGTCCTGAAATTATGTTGTTAATGGCCAAGTTATTAGATTTATTATCCTAATGTCATAATGAAGCCAGTCAGCAATCTTAGCTTTTGGTGGAGGGAAAGATGGAAAGCCCCTGGACAAACCAAGAGTAGGAGACGAGGAGAGAGAGAGAAGAAGGAGAGGGAGAGGAGAGAGAGAATTCATTGATTTAGCTGACGTTCGAGGTTTCTGCTTGAAGCGTTAAATGAAGAATCCGACATTGACAAAGCTGCTCCGAAAATTGGATCAAATTTTTTTTTTCTCTTCCCTTTTTATGATAATGAATATAGAGGGAGCTACTTTGCATGAGCAGAGTTCAAAAGGGATCTTGTTTCGAAAACTGAATTAGATTTTATGCGATATTTAGAAGTTTTAAAGTTGTCCTTGAAAGTAGGTCAGACTACCGAATTTTTCCAATTCCTACTCTCTCTCTCTCCTTCTCTCTCTCCTTCTATCTACTTCTCTCTCTGCGGATCTCTCTCTCGCCTCTCTCTCTCGCTATGCTTAATTAAAGTATGGTCAAAAACGAAATTTTATTACCTTACCTTACTGAAGAACAAAAATAAAAATTTTCTCTCTCTATCTACCTGCCGCTATCTCCTCTTCCTCCTCCTCTATCTCTCTCTCTCCTCTCTCCCCTCCCTAATGGTGGTTAATCTTTAAGTAGGTATTTCAAAACTAAGTTTTTATAAGTTATTTAGATATTGGCCTAAATTACCTCTCCTCCGTCTCTCTCCCTCGTCTCCTCTCTTCTCAATCTCCGCCCTATCTCTCTCCTCTTCTCTCTCTCTCTCTCCACCACCAATAAATGGTTAAGTACGTAGCAACAAAAACCTAAGTTTTAATAATCAGTTTAGACAGTAAAATTACCTCTCCTCTCTCTCCCCCCCCCCTCTCCCCCCCCCCCCGCCCCCCCCCACCCCCCCTTCCTATTCTCGTCTCTCTATCTCTCATCTCTATCTCCCTCATCTCTCTCTTCTGCTTGAAAGTAGGTCAAAAACTGAATTTTATTTACCTCTGCTGAAGAAACAAAAATTCTCTCGTCTCTCTCTCCTCATCTCTCGCACCTAATGGTTAAGTAGGTAGCAAAAACTAATTTTTATAAGTTATTTAGATAACTAATTTACCCCCTATCTCTCTATCTCCTTCTATCTCGGCTTCTTCATCTCTCTCTTCGCTCCGGTCTCTCTATTCTTCTCTCCTCTATCCTAATCCTTAATCCGAACTAGATAGCATCAAACTAAAGCTTTTAATGATTGTCTTTAAACACTAAATTACCTCTCTCTATCTCCTCTCTCGCTCTCTCTCCTTCTCCTCTTTCTAACTGCTTAAGTAGTTAGCAAAAACTAATGTTTTATAATCTTGTTTCGATACTGAATTTACCCCCCCACCCCCCCACCCCCTTTCCCCTTTCTCCTCTCCCCTCCTCCTCTCCTCCCTCTCCTCATCTCTTCCCTCTCTCTCTCTGTCAATGCTCCTAACAAAGATGTTAAAATACCCAAAATTTCCTCTCTCTCTCTCTCTCTCCTCTCACTCCTCTCTCTCTCACCTAATGGTTCAAAAGTAGGGTCAGCAAAACTAAGTTTTTATAATCTTGTTTTCAAAGCACTAAATTGCTTCTTCTCTCTCTCTCTCTCGTCCTCCTCTCCCGTCTCTCTCTATTCTCTTCTCTCTCCTTCTCTCCTAATTGCTTTAAGTAGGTAGGAAAACTAAGTTTCATAATTATTTGAGATACTAACAACCTTCACCTCTCTCTCTCTCTCCTCTTATCTCTCCTCTCTCTCTCTTCTCTCTCCTCTCTTGGTAAACCATCAGTCCATGGCAATACCAAGAGGACAGAAGGATCTTGTTCCAGATAATCAGAAAGTGAACGAAAAAAGGTCTTTGCCAAAAGAACAAAAAAAATGCATGAAAAGTGATAGAACTAAAAAAGTAAGAACGAAATGCCAGAACAAAAGATTATACAATCAAAAAGAAAATGAAAAAAACGGGGACTTGGAGGAAGAAAAAACCCTAGTAAATATCAAGCAAAAACTCAAAACCCCAAACTATTATACTCGTCTATACGAAAAAACAAAATGATAACAACAAAAAAGAATAAAATGGGCCCCTCCTTAGAATTGGAAGGGAGATTAACGAATGAAAAAAAGGAAATTATGCAACATCTTGGCAGAACGAATAAAGAGAGCAATTCACCCTTAGAATTGATAATGAAGATAATTGATAAATAGAAGTAAGGGATGAAGAAAATAAGTGAAGATTTAGCAAGACCATAGCTATTAATGTAAGTTGATATTTATGCAGGCTATTAATGAAATTAAAAATGGAGCTGACAGCAAGGGCCTGATGGTATCCCTGCTATTTTTGTTAAGAAAGTACTTCATTCCTTCTATCGCAAAGCCCACCCTTGCCAATATTATGTAAGACAAAGTGTAGAAGATCAGGCCGGACGATTTATGATGAGCACAAATTAGCATATATTTACCCCTACTTTCAATAGGTGGATCAAGACTAGAGGACAAGTAATTGATAGGCCCGTGACGTCTAACATCACATATTATTTGAAAGTGTATGGAAAGTGGTATAATTGAAGAAAAAATATTATGAAAAACCATTTAATAAAAAAATAATTGTTTTTTTAACTATAGGACCAACAATGGTTTCGTACCCGGACAAAAAAGTACAACAAAACCCAAGTGTTTAGTCCCACCGCGAGACAATCATTACCAACAAAAATAAATGAAAAGCGGAAATTAACCAAAAAGATTGGTTGGTTATTCTAGACTTTGCAAAAGCTTTTGACAAGGGTAAGATCATAATTACATTAGCGAAGAAAATTAGAAAACAGAATATCATGGAATTAAAGTAGGAAAGATCTTAAAGAACTTTTTACACAACTGAAAACAGATAGGTTATTTTGCAACAATGAGAAATTCGGATGAAGCTAAGGTTAACAATCTTTGGTTTGTGGCCACTAGGTACGGGTTTTAGCTGCATTACGTTTGTTAGCATGATTGCAGGACATAGACAGTAATGTTAAGGACTCGGTAGGATGAGGGTTTCAGTAGTTTCGCCGGATGACACCCAAGAATAAGTAGAGAAATTAACTTGAGATGAAGATAGGAACGGCCTACAAAGAGGGGCACCTTAACAAAGTATATGATTGGGCCAGAGGTTAAATTTTTAAAGGAAAGTGGTATTTAAACTCTGATAAATTTTGAATCAAATTTGATCAAATTTATCAAATTTATTCTTGATAAATTTAATCTGATAAATTTGAATCAAATTTAATCAGAGGAAGGAAAGGCTATTATTGCATATATGGGGACCTAAATAATAATGAGACAATCACAAAATAAGGAAAGGCAGTTAGAAAGACCTTATTGGGTGATGATGAATAGGAAATGTTATGGCAATAATCAAATAAGCAATCTTCTATTGGCAAAATGGTAAAGCACAAAAAATGGGGAATGTTGTTTTACTGGCACTTCAAAAGAAACAAGGAAAAGCTGAAAACAATGATTATGCTTTATAAAAACATATGTTTTCGTAGTCCAACTTGAATAATTTGGCAATATGATATGGTACCCGAACACTATCAAAAGGAATATTGGGCACAAATTTAGAGAGTGTACAAAAAGGGTCCTTTACAAGCTAGAAATAGAAGAAAAAAAAGTTTCAAGGACTTCTTGACTTACTGGGTAAAGACTACAATCCTTTAAAATTATAGTCTTAGAAAGGAGAAGAGAAACGCTACATGATAAATTTCAAGGCATGGAAACCAGATAGAAGGAAGTTGTCGCAAAACATCATGGAGCTTAAACAAATATCAAAAGAAAGCTAAGGCAAGCAGATGGTAGATTAATAGTGCCCACAAAACTATACCATGAAAAAAGTAAGGTAAAGCACACAGGACATTAAATCCACTACGCACCAAGCATAGATAATGCAGCGTCTATTCAATGCGTTTGCCAAGCTCATCTGAGGAATATATCAGCGGAGTGAAGCGTAGATGTGTTTTAAGAATAAGCTCGGACAAAGATCTAAGCGCATCCCAGAACCATCCAAGATTGGAATAATAACAAATTGATACCGGAAGATGTTTACTAGCAACTCCTGGAAGGACATTAGAGGATGACGCACACTGAGGGAACCTTGGGTTTAACACCCGAAACAAGATGTAAGGTCTGAGAAGGTCCTCCTAATGCTTAACTAGATAGCAGAACTAAGTTTTTATAAATTGTTTTAAAAAACAAAACTAAATTAATCTCTCTCTCTCTACTCAAAGTCTCCTCTCTCTCTCGGTCTCTTCTCCTCTCTCCTCTCCTCCTCTTTTCTAATGCTTAAGTAGTTAGCAAAACTAAGTTTTATAATATGTTTAGGATACTGGAATTAAACCCCCCCTAACCCCACCCCCCCTTCCTCCTCGTCCCTCACCTCTACTCTGTCAATGCTCTAAACACATTTCAAATACCAAAAATTTTCATCTCTCTCTTCTCTCTCGCTCTCTCGGTCTCTCAATCGAATCTATCTCGCTTCTCTCAAAGCTCTCTCTATCTCTCATCGTTTCCTGACGTTGGTGGCTAAGTAGGATTCAGGGAATCCGGACGTTCTCAATAAACTCCTATTCGTAGTTTCGAGTAAAGGCAAGAAAGGTGCAGCGCTTTAAGATGTACTCATCGTCTTATTCTTTTCGGGTACAACTGCTTGGGACACCTTTAAGGTCAAGGTTTTACCGAAAGGGTATATAGCGGTTTTGTAAATGGAAGAATAATGCTCAGGCTTAGTCTGTGGACTTGGAATCAATTTGGGTAAAAAAAAAAAACAAAAAAAAAAGAAAAAAAAAAAAAAAAAAAAAAAAAAAAAACCCCCCCCCAAAAAAAAAAAAAAAAAAAAATCCCCCCCACCCCCCCCCCCCCACCCCCCACCCCCACCCCAGGACATCTACTTACCACATTCTAACCCTTTCGCATGCTACAAGGGCGTGCCATTCCACTCAGCAATCATAATGTATTTATTTTTGTAAGACGTTAATTTTGCATGACCCCTATGGAAGTAGTGAGGTCAGTGCACCTCACGTGGTGCACTGTAGGCATTATTTAAGGATCTTTGCATCGTCGCTTTCGCCTGTAGCTGCAGCCTCTTTCATTCCTTTTACTCTACCTCCGTTCGTATTATCTTTCTTCCATCTGACTTTCCGCCCCTCTTTAACAATTGTTTCATAGTGCAATGGCGAGGTTTTCTTCTTGTTACACCTTGAAAGTCCTCACACTCATAGGTCCCAGCGGTTGGCCTTAGGCCTAAAGTCTGTATTCTATTCTGTTTCAATTTTGTATGGATTACTTCGATCGGATCTGTCGGTTCCTAAATTTCGTAATGCAGTTCCGTGACCTATCTGTTAGATTTTAAGGAAAGAATTCTGTAATTGTTTTTTTTTAGGGATGCCTGTCAAATCACTCTCTAATTTCCTGCACATCAACGATGTTAATTATGTAATGGAGCATCTTATACGGATTTTTTTTCCAAATGCCAGGTCGCATAAAGAGAGCGACCGAGTTCCGTGATTTGTTCCCAGAAAGACTTACCATGTTGGAACTAATTCAGCTCGAAGCTTGGTTACTGTTTCTATCCGTGGTAACTACCAGCAGCTTCTGATAATCAGGTAGTTTAACTTTATGCCAGAACTGGAGACCTAGGAATCTAGGGAACGCTCTGAATATGGAGTTGGGCATTTCTCTCTCTCTCTCTCTCTCTGCAGTTAAGGTATAAATTTTCCTAGTTTTCCTAGATGCTATTTTTTTTTATTTATTTTTAACTGACGGAAGTTAATTAAGACCCTTGCTTCGTTTCCTTAAACATTCTTCTTTATTTATGAGTTATTATATTCTTGATATCTAGTGAAGTTTGGAGCCATATTTCCTTAAATCTTGCTTGCGACCACTGTAAGTAAATTAAATGTCGACAGCCCCAATTAACTGAGAGCAATTCGCACGGAAATGGAATCATTTCACTCAGGCGCAGATAGAGTATTAATTCCAGATTCAGTTGAAATGCAGAAGACCCATTCATGGTATCCAGTTTACAGATGAGTAGAGGAAGCGATGAGAGAGAGAGAGGAGACGAGAGAGAGAGAGGAAGACACACCTTACCATTCTTTAAGTAGTGAGAAAGTGGGGGTGATGGTTATCTTGTTTACCTTTTGTGCATGAGAGAGAGAGAGAGAGAGAGAGTAGATGAGAAGAGCACGAGAGAGGAGAGAGAGAGAGACTGACTTTATCCTCTTTTAAGTAGTGAGAGAGAGAGATTTACCTCGTTTACGTGGTTTGTGTGTGTGTCTAAGAGAGAGAGAGAGAGAGAGAGAGAAAGGATGTGTTGTTCGTAGCACGTAGTGCGTTTGTGTGTGTGTGTGTTGAGTTGCGTTGCGTGTGAGGGACAAAGTTGGAGGGAGGGGGGATTAATGGGGGTGGAGGAGGAGGATGGATGGAGGAGGAATCCGAATGAAATCATGTCCGGCAACGAACCACCATGGCGAGGTATAACTCGCCCTTTGCCGGATACTATTGCCCTGTTTGCAGACAGTCAGATCAACAAAGAGCAAGAACGGGGAGGACGGGCGTGGTCAGAAGCGAATCACAACTACGCCCCCGATTCAGGCCCTCGCCGCAACCGGCTGTAAGTTTCTGAAGCGAACAGACGGAGCGATTGGGAGGTGGAGGGGGTTTGGGCCAGGTTAGAGGGGGGCGGGGGGCGTGGTGGGGGGGGGGGAGGGGGCGTTGGTCCTCCCTCCTATTAACTCGCAGCCTTCCCTTCTCCCGGTTCGAGATTCTTAGCCATTTGAATCTTGATAATTGGGTATCCATTCGCGTGTGATAATAACCCCAGCCGGGCCTTCTTAATAAGAGGTGAAAGATGGTTATACTCGAACGCAAGCAAAATTGGGAGATAAGTTTTAATTGAGAAGATAAATTAAAAGTATGCCCGGGGAGTATGAGAGAAACTTCTTCAAGAGCCGAAAATGGATGAGAATATTGGTAAACCTATACTCTCGGGTTCTTCCCAACTGAAGGAAGTTTCAAGGATTCTCCTTTCCCTTATTTTGATTTCGAACACGTGTGGTCTTGGACCACGATTTTTTAAGTATGAATTATTATTATTATTTTCTTTTTGTGAAGAAATCCCACAGTCAGGGGCCAAATGTAAACAATATATTAAAAAAATAATGTACAGATCAAGCCGGTTGTTGATATATATTTCCAATATATATCATTTGCACCACTGGATTTCTTCACCTGTATAGTGACTCATGTATTTATTATTATTACTTAATTATTATTATTATTATTCATTATTATTATTATTATTATTGTTTTTTTTTTTTTTTTTTTTTTTTTTTTTTTTTTTTTTTTTTGTTTTTTTTTTTTTTTTTTTTTTTTTTTTTTTTTTTTTTTTTTTTGCTCTATCACAGTCCTCCAATTCGACTGGGTGGTATTTTATAGTGTGGGGTTTCCGGGTTGGCATCCTGCCCCTGCCTTAGGAGTCCAGCACTTTTATTATTTATCTTGTGACCGTTCTTTCTAGGATCACAACTCCTTTCTGCATGAGTCCTAGAGCTACTTCAGCGTCTAGTTTTTTCTAGATTCCCTTTTCAGGGATCTTGGGATCGTGCCTAGTGCTCCTATGTTATGGGTTACGATTTCCACTGGCATATCCCATATCCTTCTTATTTCTATTTTCAGATCTTGATACTTATCCATTTTTTTCCCTCTCTTCTCTTCAACTCTGGTGTCCATGGTATTGCGACATCAATGAGTGATACTTTCTTCTTGACTTTGTCAATCAACGTCACCGTCTGGTCTGTTTGACACTATCACCCTATCCGTTCTGATACCATAGTCCCAGAGGATCTCTTTGCGTGATCGTTATCTATCACTCCCTCAGGTTGGTGCTCGTACCACTTATTACTGCAAGGTAGCTGATGTTTCTTGCACAGGCTCCAGTGGAGGGCTTTTGCCACTGAATCATGCCTCTTTTTGTACTGGTTCTGTGCAAGTGCCGGGCATTCGCTTGCTATTATTATTATTATTTTATTATTATATTATTATTATTATTATTATTATTATTATGACAACTGCGTACTGTCTTTGAACTAAATTTAGGTATAAGAAGAGCTTTCTATTATTATAAGACCGATTGAAGCTTGACTTCTAAGAAAAGTTTTATAACTGTGACAGTAAATATTAAATGATTTCAGGTTAGGACATTAATGAAATTGGTAGAAGTTGTCATATCATTGTTAAAAAATGCTAAACATTAAATCAGTTTAGTATTTGGTATTGTTAGAGATGCAGCACTTCTTTGCTATTGTTAGAAATGCAGCACGCATTTGCTATTGTTAGGGATGCAGCACGTGATGTTATTGTTAGCGATGCAGCACGTGTTTGCTTTTGGATATGGATAGAGCACGTATTGTAGCGAGAGGATCTCAGACTAATGACACTTAAATATTTTTTTAGATCTCTCTTTCCTTATGCAGCAATTATTGGTTTCTTGATGTGAATTCTCATCAATCGTCAAAATAAATTTAGATGACGGTTCTCTTCTTGACTCACTCCCTGGCCCCGTGCCAAAATGCATGCCAATCAGCTCTCTCTCTCTCTCTCTCTCTCTCTCTCTCTCTCTCTCTCTCTCTCTCTCTCTCTCTCTCTCTCGTAGCGCAAGTGGTATTGCTCTCGATTCACAACCTTGTAGACCTGTGCTCACACACTCACACACACACACACACACACACACACACATACACTGTATGTGATCAGTACTCCGTCGAAATTCTTATTGTTATTGTTGTTATTAAAAATCTGGAGTTCCCCAGAGGTAATTTATTACCTGACCCAGAAAAGCCTCTCTCTCTCTCTCTCTCTCTCTCTCTCTCTCTCTCTCTCTCTCTCTCTCTCTCTCTGCCTTTAAGCTACTGAATCTTTTTAATATTGATTGCGACGAATAAGAATAGAAAGATTCGTATGCGTAGGGATTACGTTCGCTTTTAGCCCAAATAATTTACATACTCATTTTCAAGGCTAGCTGCTTATTTCATGTGTCCTCATGAGGATGCAACATTGCAAAATAAGTTTGTTCTTTCTAAATATATATTTTTCCCCCTTCTCCAGGTTCGGGTCAAAGGAAAATGCATATTCTCCACAATTCAGAAACTCCAGCCACGACTTACGCTGTGTTAGACACAGGGACAAAGCAGGTTAGTACAGCGATATATATATATATATATATATATATATGATATATATATATATATATATATATATATATATATATAGATATATATATATATATATATATATATATATATATATATATATAATCTTTTCTCATATGGATCTGTACGTATGTGTGTGAGGATGTGGCTGTTGGACATTGGAATCTTTTATGTATCGTCCGGTTTTTATATGCTATATGATATTTCCTTCATTTTGTTGTGGGAAAATTCGTTCCCATGGGAACAAAATAAGAATTGCTTAGCAAGTATCGCGGTAAATATTGAAAAATAATATTTCTTTTCTGTGTATGTGGGAATATTCCTTTAAGATTTCCGAATGAGCAAAAATAAGGATTACCTTCGCAGTTATAAGGAAATGCATAGCATTTGATACTGACTGATCGAATAATTACGTTCTACAACAACAGAAGGCTATCGCCTCGGTGGCGTGGTCGGTGTGGTGTTGGCGTGCCACCTCGATGGCCGTGATTTCGATTCTCGGGCATTCCATTGACGAGTGAGAGATGTTTATTTCTGGTGATGGAAGTTCACTCTCGACGTGGTTCGGAAGTCACGTAAATCCGTTGGTCCCGCTGCTGAATAACCACTGGTTCCATGCAACGTAAAAACACTATACAAACAAACAAACATCAAGTAAAAGGAAAATGCTTGTTTTAATGGTACCTACCCGATCACACGCACTGTATTCGCACTGTATTTTCCGGCTCGTAACAGAGGTTAATTAGAAGTTTGGCCCCAAATATTTTGAAGGAAATGACATTGTTAGTCGACGTGTAGGAAGAAACCAACCGTTTTATGACGTTTTAAGTTGACCGTAAGTCTTGGTTATGTTATCGTAAAGTTCAGACTGTGATTTAATTGGAATTTTTATTTTTATTTTTTATTTTTAATATTTCAACTCTTGGCAATGATCGAAACCAGCAGAGAATTAAAGGTCAGATGTGAAGTTGCTGTTAACACTAATAGTGGTCACGACAGTCAACAGTAGTAGTAATAGTGGCAGTTCGCTGTTAATATACAGTTGTTTAAGAATTGCAACATTTGCTGCAACCTCTTTCATTTCCTTTAACTGTACCTCCGTTTCATTGTGCAACTGCGAGGTTTTCCTCCTGTTACACCGTTCAAATATTTTTACTCTTAATTTCTGTGTCAGCGCTGTTACCTCATAGGTCCCGGCGCTTAGCCTTTGGCCTAAACTCTGTATTCTATTCTATCCTATTCTACAGGAACTGTAATGAATAACTCATATACTATGCCAACTTTGCGTAAAAATTTTTCAGAATTTTTTCCTTGAGTTTGATTATTATCATGAGTAAGGCCGGTGATCGTTGATGCTTCACCGATGCAATATTTCTTATGTTATAAAAGGATCTCTGTTACATACGAATACAAAAGAACATAAGCATCATTGTGCAAGTGTACGGTTGAATTCCTCACTGGCATTGTTGGATTTATTACAGCACGAACTGCGTAAAAACTAGAATAATGTGGAGATTAATTTTCGAGTTATAAAGTGATAAAGAAGGTTTTCGTTTAAGAGGTTAATCACAGTAAATGAAGCAAAGAAGGTCATAGGATGTGTACATAAGATTGTGAGAAAATCGTGGAGCGTCATTGAAAGCCATGATTGGACTTGATGCAGGTATTATTAACCGACGTTCCTTTATAGAGGTGAAGTTTAGATGTTGAATTGTGACAGAAAAGAGAAATAAGGTTGTAAGAAGAATAGACACAAATAGATATATGGGTGATATGTAGAAATGATAAATAGAGTAGCTTCGTGATAGGAGAGATATGAGTGTTTTGAGAAGAATGGAGATGTTTGGAAAGGAATAAATAATTAGGAAGTGTTAGGTAGAAGGGGGAGAGGAAGAATTAGGGGGTTGAATAGTGTGGAAGAGGTATTTAATGTAAAGGCCTTTATAATCAACGAAATTTATGCAAAAAATATATGTAAATGGGAGTATATGGAAAGGCTTTCAACGTGCTGCTGATGATCCTTCAGTGTAGATGAAGTATGAATGTGGCAGTGACCATTTTTCGGTGTTTTATTTAGAGCCACCCCCTTGGTTGGGAAACTTAAATATTCAATCAATATATATATATATATATATATATATATATATATAATATATATATATGTATATATATATATATATATATATATATATTATATATATATATATATGTATATACTATATACACATACATATATATGTGTATTATACATATTCCACATAACATATATGTGTATATACACACACACACATATATATATATATATATATATATATATAATATATATATGTGTGTGTGTGTGTGTGTGTGTGTGTGTGTGTGTGTGTGTGAGAGAGAGAGAGAGAGAGAGAGAGAGAGAGAGAGAGAGAGAGAGAGAGTATATAAACACTATATATGGGTATACATATAAAAATGTATATAAAATGTGAATGTGGTAGGTATTCTCCCTTCATACGTATGCGTGTCTTTATGTTCGTGTATTGAATATAAACGCTTTTATGCTCCGGATATCCAGAGGGTCGCTTTCTGAGATGGGTTGCGGCATCGGAAATTCGTGAATAATGGAACATCCCTGTTATGGGCGCCGTCCTCTCCCGGTCACGAGTCAGACAAATTCAGTGTGTTTGTGAATTTGGCCTTAGTCTATTTTTTCTTTATCGTTTGAATTTAGGGCGATATAATAAAAGTTAAAATATTTAGCATTTTTTAATCAAATGTTATGTTTACTTTGAGTGGTCGGGTCTTAGAAGTGAAACTTCCTTTTAACGTTCATTTTACTTTAGCCATTACTTAAGGTTCTTTGCAGCTTCCCTTCGGCCTCTAGCTGCAGCCCCTTTCATTTCTTTTACCGTACCACCGTTCATATTCTCTTTTTTTTTTTCATTTTGCTTTCTATCCTCTGCTAGCAATTTTTCCAGACTGCAACTGCGAGGTTTTCATCCTGTTACACCTTTCAAACCTTTCTATTCTCAATTTTCATTTCAGCGCTGAATGAATCATAGGTCCCAGCGCTTGGACTTGGCTTAAATTATTTGTTCCAGTTACAATTTCAACCCTATATATCGGAAGCATCTTTTCCCTTTTAATCGTTTCAATCCATTGCTCTGTTCACTCGGTCAAAAGATATGTCAGAGCTCTGTCGAGACCTAGTTCCTCGTTGACGAGTGGTTTACGTGCTCACCTACCGATTCGGTAGTCTCGAGTTCGATTCCCCGATCTGCCAACAAGGAGTCTGAGGAATTTGTTTCTGGTAATTAGGAATTAATTTATTGATATAATGTGGGTCGGATTCCACAATAAGCTGTAGGTCCCGTTGGTTCTTAGCCACGTGAAAATGTCCAGTACTTCGGGCCATCCCTAGGAGAGCTGTTAATCAGCTCAGTGGTCATGTTAAACCAAGATATCCTTAACTTTTTTCTGTCGAAACCTGTCTAACTGAATTGCAGTATAGTAGCAAATAAAGTTGATGCACACATGAATATGAGTACACTAACAAAAGTCAGTAATGCGATGATGAATTTATGATAAAATATGAATATCAGCGTCGAAGTTATTTTGAGCCTACTGCCCTTGGCTTTAATACACTGAAGGCTAAAGAAAAGGCCAAGGGTTTTGCAAGAATATGTATTCATTTAAGAAGAAAAATTATGTAATCACAAAAGGAAAAGTGTTACAAATATTTGGTTATTAGAGAAAATTACAATCCAGTGATTCAAAATTTCAGGACGAAGACGAGGGATGATATTATTTTGAGAAAGAGTGATTTATTGCAACATGAAATAACAATATATACATATGTATATATATGTATATATATACATACACACACACACACACACACACACACACATATATATATATATATATATATATATATATATATATATATAATATATTGTATTATAGTGCGAATATATTTCAAAGTTTGCTTAAATTTTTTTTTTTCTCTCTCTCTCTCTCTCTCTCTCTCTCTCTCTCTCTCTCTCGTCATAACAGCTGTAGTAAAACTGTCACACCACTATTGCTCTTCAGACCAGCGCATTTAAACAGCAAACACTAAACCAATCTGTGGTTAAAGATTGCTTTATGAAGTGTGCCATTTTATCCTCGTGTGTTTGTCAATTAATTTCATGTAGTTATTCAGTGAGATATATTTGTCATTTTAAACAAAGGATGGGAAATTGGAAATACGGTCGAAATTGTACAAGACCAGTAAGAGAGAGAGAGAGAGAGAGAGAGAGAGAGAGAGAGAGAGAGAGAGAGAGAGAGACTCTAGTAATAAGCAGTATTTTTTGTTCCTTTTCATTTTGTCTATTATTGCTTATGAGTGTAATGAGAATATGCTTTCACACACACACACACACACACACACACTTAAGATTACTTCATGACCATTAATGAAAGTGTAAAGTTCGTTCATGGATGGTTTTGTCATTCATTCATAGATTTGTTGTCACGTCCATTCATGGAAATTATATCTAATACTTTCTTGGAAATATCACCGTATTTCTAGTATTTATTTATGTTTTGATTCGTAGAAAGGTAGTCAGTCATTCATGCTCCCTGACAACTGCCCCCGAACATGCAGAGGTATTCAGTCGGGAGAAATGGTACAGCAGCGGTGCCTTTTGAAAAATATCGTCCAGATATGTCGTCTTCCTAATACCTTCGTAAGAATTATGGTCGCTCTTCGAAAGGGACAAGGAATTCGGGAAGTTTGGTTGCACTGCATTGAAATGCATGTTCTGATCGTGTCCAGGTTTACCTGAAATATGTCAGGAATTGATTGGAATTCTTGTTTAAAGGTGAAAGACATCTGCCTGTTTTTTTTTTCCACTTACATTTTTTTATATCTTTGTTGGTTTTTGCCTTAGTGTTGTATGATTTGAATTCTAGGTGAAAAGATTCTTAAAGGAAGTATTCTATCAAATAAAAGACATCTGCCTGCTTGTTGTTATCTTATTTCTCTTATGTTTTTATACTTTTGTGGGCTTTTCGTACATGTATGTTTGATTACGGTTGTGAGGATTTCCTATTTGTATGCGTTTGCTGATTTGAATTCTGGGTTAAAAGATTTTTAAGCGGAGTATTCTGTCAAGTAAAAGACATCTGCCTTTTTTTCTTTTTTTTTTTTACTGGTTGTGGGCTTTTCCTGTATCGTGTTTTATAATTTTAATTCTTGGTTAAAATATTTTTAAGGGATAGATATCTATTGTGTGTTTTTACTGTCAGTATGGTATTTGAAATGAATTTGATAAAATATATTTTGCAAGGTATGAAAATAGTGTAATTTTGAGTCCTATGTAATTATGGAAGTATTGTAATTTTGTGGAGTTTTCCTGTCTGTGATATTTTATATTAATTGGAACAAAAACAAAAATCTTTTTTAAGATGTGAAAATAATGTAATTTTGTCATTTTATGGTCAATAAATCAATCTATCTATCAGCCTATATCTGTCTATTATCTATGTAAGTTTTAATCTATATATCTATACCTATGTGATTTATGTAAATATTTGTGTGTTCGGTGTATTTTATATCACTCATTTTTTCTATCTATGTATCTTTTATATGAAATAAAGATGCACTGAACTATCTATCTACTTACCAATCTATGTCTTTTATTTGCTTTTCTCCTTTTCCCAGATAACCCTGTCAGCAGATCTCCTCTTCGATTTGCTGTTGCCAAGACTCGACCACATGTATCAGAATAAAAAGAACCTGAAGATCGAGTCCAAAGGAGCCAAGTACGAGATCGGCGACTTCGTGGTGAAGATAGGGACGGTCACCATGAGTGGCCATTACAAAGGGATCCTCGTCGAGGTGAGAGGAAGGGGATGGATACTATTCCGACTTTTGCTCTGAAAGTGCGAAATGGCATGACTTTTGTGACGGGTGTTTGGGGTGGGGATTCAGTTGTAATTGTTTGTTAGTGCGTTTTACAGTGATTTGATTTATATTTGGACATTGTTGAAGTTTTTGTGGCAAAATTATATATTTTCGAACATTTTATTTTATTTATGAATATAGAGAAATTTGGTTACATCAAGGATTTTAATAAGGTGTTTCAAATTTATATTTATGTAGTTTGGAGTAATATTTCCAGTATTTATATACTACCGTAAAATTTTGTGTTCAAAACTTAAGTACACTTTCCAGAAATGTGTAGCTTGTTATAATTTAGATAGTTCTGTCCTTGATGATTATTGTAATGACAATATTTTTTTCTTATTTATTGAGTTATTTATCCCTTTTTTTTTAATTATATCTAGGTCGAGTATTTGCCCTGTTCGGTGCCAAACTTGTGTTGGTCGCTGATGCGTGAATTTATGCAGAGCTTCATGGGTTCCTGCGTGAGTGCTACCGTCCCCCCATTTCTACAGGTGAGTTGTCAAATACTTAATGAGCTAAGATTCGTTGACCTTAAGATTTTTCAGGTATTTATTTGTATCTGTACAATTATGTTAGTTTTGAGATAATGTCATCACATTGACTGTGACGATCGAATGGATATTAGCAACAATTTTTCATTTCAAATATTTTTCAATTCTTATAGTCTCAGTTCTTTCAACTGATATTTTCATATAGTACTCACATCACTTAATAAAGCAAAGGGGTATAATACGTGTTTTTGATGTATGGAATTTTCTAGTTCCTGTCAAGATTTGAAAATGCCAATGGTTGTGGCCTCTTTCTGAACTATACTCTTGTTTTTTTCCATCTGTCCATCCGGCTGTGGTGTATGCGTATGGTAACACTGCGTCCCGGGCTTTAGATAGAGTTACAATCAGCTAACATTCAACAATAATGATAATATCCTATTTCGAATATTAACGGTGTAATTCGCATACAGTAAATTATTAAAACACTTTTCAGTTGCAAATGTACACCCAGATATCCTTTTATTTACCTAAAACTTACACATAGCGTAACTATTTAAAGCCCGGGACGCAGTGTTACCATGTGAAAACACCACAGGCGGATGGACAGATGGAATAAAAACAGAGTATAGTTCCCCTCAGGATTTGAATTGCAGTAATCGCCAGTAGATCTAGATTCTAATTTTTTGCTGACTGGAAATCACACAAGCAGTCATTGCGGCTGTTAAAATTACTATCTTCTTCCGCTACTCTGGTATTCACAAACATTAAACTACAAATGACATATGTGATAAAACTGGAATTTATATGAATAGATCAAACTATTTGGAAAATCTAAATTTAGTTATTCCCCATAGGGTGTTAATGCCGTCTGTACTCTCGCGGGGTGCACGATAGGCATTATTAAAGGTTCTTAACAGCATCCCTTCAGCCCCTAGCTGCAATCCCTTTCATTCCTTTTACTGTACCTCCATTCGCATTATCTTTTCACCAATCTTGCTGTCCACCCTCTCCTAACAATTATTGCCTAGTGCAACTGCGAGGTTTTCCTCCTGTTACACCTTTCAGACTTACCTACTCTCTTTTTTACTTTCCAGCGCTGAATGACCTTTTAGGTCCCAGTGCTTGGCCTTTGACGTAAACTCTATATTCCATTCAGTTTAATTACCATCACCACCGTCTGTCCGTGCTGCCAAGGTTTACCTCGGAATTCGGTGTATTCGCTCTGTTATCTCTTCTCCCTGTCATGTCCTCCGAGTTAGATATCATCTTCAATCTTCTTGCGCATCCTGAGCCTCAGTCAGGTTTCCTTTGGCCTCCTACGTCCTAATTTTCTCTGTACGCCCTTACCATAGAATATCGTAATCGTTGTCATTAGCTTGAAAAGAGCTTGCTCGCAAGAGGTATAGCTTTTTTTTATTTTCATTTTTTTACACCAACATTTCATCCTGTTACGGCTTTAAAGGTAAAAACTATGATCATCTGAATGAAGCGATAATCTTGTGAGATAACTGTAGGGCATGATGGGATAACAAAATGTTATTTTCATAACTTAGGTGAATCTTCTCATATCATGATTTGAATAAAATTCGTTGGACAGTTAGTTGCACATACAAGTAGTATTCTTTTAACACGTTTTTATTTTCCTCAGTTTTCGTAATACTTATGGAAAATAATCAGTCTCCAAATTTGGCGTACTGTAGTTTTTCATTTGTATTTGCAAGGCCATTTCCATTTTATAACGGACTTTTTACTAAAGGTGTTGAATTACTCCAAACATTTAATTTCACGTTCTTAGTTTCATTTCATTTAAGGCTTCTTGTTGATGTGTGTCACTTCTCATGTTTTGATTTAAAGAAATCTGGTTGGGTAGTTGTGTATACAAGTAGCATTCTTTACTTGAAAGAGTCTCTAATGAAATTGTTTCAATCTCCGGTTTTGCTCTATTGTAGTTTTTCACTTGCATTTTCCGGGTCATTTCTATTTTATAACTTTTATTAAAGGTGTTTAATTCTTCCCAAGCGTTCAATTTCACGGCGTTGATATCTCATTTCATTTATAGTCTTTTTTTTTTGATGGATGTGGAGACGTCATATCCTTCTCATATGCCCAAAAAGAAATTAGTCATTCTCCTCTTCCATACCAGGTACAATTATTATTATTATTTTTTTTTTTTTTTCAATGACAGTCATCCTATTCGACTGGGTTGTTTTGACAGTGTGGGGTTCCTGTTTGCATCCTGCCTCCTTGGGAGTCCATGACTTTTTTTACTATGTGCACTGTTTCCAGGAGCACACTCTTCTCCATGAGTTCTAGAGCTAATTTTTCCAGGTTCCTTTTCAGCGATCTTTGGATCGTGCCTAGTTTCCCTATGATTATGGGTACAATTTCCAGTGGAATATCCGATATCCTTCTTATTTATTTTCAAGTCTTGATTGTTATCAATTATTATTATTATTTATTATTATTATTATTATTATTATTATTATTATTATTATTATTATTATTATTATTATTATTATTATTCAGAAGATGAACCCTATTCATATGGAACAAGTCCACAGGTGCCATTGACTTGAAATTTAAGCTTCCAAAGGATATGGTGCTCATTAAGAAGTCAGAAAAGATATAGAGAAATACAGAGAAAAGAGCTCTTACTTTAAAAAAAAATCAATTTATAAATTTTTTAAATAATCAAAATATGATGGCAATCGGTGTTCATTCACCCCTTTACCAGGTACATGTGCTCAGATCCCTGGTAATTGCTGTTGGTGTTGTTGCTGTTATTGTTGTTGTTTACATTTCAGTAGGCTTAATATGTTTTGGGGGGAAATTCAATCGACGCCAGAGCGCTCTTACACGCAATTTGTGGTCGTA
>NC_087210.1:74409052-74424052 GCF_015104395.2 Macrobrachium nipponense | reverse complement strand
ATAATATAATAGTATCTGTCTGTTGCTTTCCTCAGGAATTCCCCCCCCCCCTTCTCTCTCTCTCTCTCTCTCTCTCTCTCTCTTAATTTCCTTCTTTCGGCTGTCAAGCAGTAGAGTTGCTCTCTCTCTCTCTCTCTCTCTCCTTCCTTCTATCAAGCAGAAGTAGAGTAGCTGTCTGCCGGTTTCTTGGCGAATCTCTCTCTCTCTCTCTCTCTCTCTCTCTCTCTCTCTCTCTCTCTCTCTCTCTCTCTCCTTCCGTTTGACCTTGGGGTTTATTGGGAGCTAAATCTGATAGAAATTTCCTAAAAGAAATGACGTTTTTGTTGCTTTTTTGCTTTTCCTTTGAAGTAGAAATGAAAATATTATTATGAATTATATATATAGTCAATGATTGGCCTCTGGAAACTAATACTCGGATTTACACTGAAGTTTATTTGATAATGGTTTTAACCTTACAAGGAAAATAAAGTCAAAATTTTTATGTAATGATAGGTATTCAGAAAGATTCGGCTAGTACTAGTCTGGAAGAGGTCAGAATATTGTGAAGTATATTGTAAGTGTAAATTCCTTCTAAAATACGAAATACATGCCGGACTGTGCATGGTGTATTTGACTCTAGCGTTTATTTTTTGTGGTGTATATGGCTACCGGTAAAGGATTCATTTACACAAATTGTGTCACCCAAGTCGCTCCTCTGCTGTCGTCATTTTTATACTAATTCTGGAATTCAGGGAAATAGAATAAAAACACAATTGCTATGGGGAACATTTTAACAAAGTAGTAAGTTGGAACCTGATGCCACTGGCACAAAAATTAAATAAGGAAATGTGGAGAGCCAGTGTGGTTTTATATAGAAAAGCATGCAATCTGGTGCTGTATAAGAGTGACATATTACTTTCTATGATTCAGAGTAAGATAAAACTTTTGGAAATAATTTACTGTATTTCTGTCTATACTTATTAAGAAAGCTTTCTGATCTTGTACTAATATCGCATTATATGGCCACAAGGTTGTAAATTGTTGTGACAGATCGACATATATTATCAGTATTATAGAAACAACGGAGGATAACAGACGGAGCCTTATGATAAAGTGCACTATCGATAAAATACTATAGTATGATAACATAAAAAATATGTAGTTAATCGTCGCTGAAACATGTCAAATGTTTGGCTTAATCTATTGTCACATAAACCTATGTTAAGCTATACTTCTGATGATTTTATTAACTGATTATAAGAGTACGTAAGTTTATATTTCATGATTTGTTCGGTAATTTGATAGCTTATTCATATCTAATTACTTAACTTTTATATATAATAAGGAACGTAACCTTAAATTAAATCATGCGGAAACTGTACTTTAATTACACACACACACACACACACACACACACACACACACACATATATATATATATTATATATATATATATATATATATAATATAATATATAATATATATATTATGTATGTATACACATTAGATAGGTAGATAGATAGATAAAAAATCGTTGGCCATTACTCCTGTTCACTGAACAGTCTTAATTACCAGTAAATAACTTCAAAATGTATATATTTAAAAACTGAAAGTAATGTTGATCCGGACAGTTCTTTACCTGGCTGTTAAGTTTTGCTAATCAGCTTTGTTCCAATCCCTAGAACCGGCTAGAAATGGGCTTGTCTCACGGACAGGCAATCATTCATTTATTCACCATCTCTGTGATCATCATTATCGTCATAATCAGTGTAGCCATCTGTCAATCATGACATTCCCTCGTTGCCTGCGTGTTCCTTTTTTTTCTTGGGGGGGGGGGCGGGGGGGGGGCGGGGGGGGGGGAGATGTTGGCGGGTGGGTGTTGTCTGTGACCTTTGATCTTTGTGAGGCCGATTTATTCCTGCCATTAATCAGCCGGCCAATCTCCCTAATTTTGGATCCTGAAACTGCCTCTTGGCTTGTTACCTGTCGTGCGTTCCAGAATCACATCTGTTAGACATTCTCACTGTAAATGGTTCAATCAGCATCTCTCTCTCTCTCTCTCTCTCTCTCTCTCTCTCTCTCTCTCTCTCTCTCTCTCTCTCTCTCTCTCTCGTCCGTTCCAGAACCACATCTTTAGAAATTCACTGTAAAAGATTAAAAAATTCTCCCTCTTTCCAGTTCTTGGTTTCTTGCCATTTTTGTGTAGTCTGACACCTTTCCTATGGTTAGTGACCTTCGTTCATTTTTTTTCCAAGCCTGTTTATTTCAGTAATAAATGTTGTTATTACTGGTCCCACACACATTTTCGAAGTATCCAAATTATTCCCTTTTTTCTAAATTATTTTCATGAGCTACCTCGTCCCTCCATTTACTCTGTGCGACCTCATTTGCAATCCAATCTATCCACTTTCCCAATATCTTTCTCAATTGCATCCAATCTCCTGATGTCATCCGTTTTCAATGCCCCGGTCTTGGGCTCCTTAGAGTTTATAACACTCCTTGGACGATTTCCCTCGGCCTTTTCTTTAAAATGATGGGGGAAATCTACTCGGGTTTTTGGTGTGTTGTCGTTTTTCCGTGGCTTGCTTTTATCGAAGATTATTGTGTGTGTGCTTATACATATATATACTCACACACACACACACACACACACACACACAGCACATATATATATATATATATATATAATATTATATATAATATATATATATAATATATAAAAGGCCCATTAAAACTGACTTAAAGCTATGGACTCCTACCCTTATCAAGTAGTGAGTGACAGAAGAAGTTACATTGGCGAAATATATAGTGGGAGATATGCCCTTAGGTGATGTCTGGGGTCACTGCTAAGCCAGCGTTAGTTTTGTTAATTGTCTTAATCTGCATTATCGTTGCCTTAAGGAAGATACTGCCTATATGGTCAGAGTCCCAGGCTCCATTGGAAAGGTTGATCCTATTATCTCGTTGTTTTATCAGTGAAGATTCTATCATCCTTAATTAATATTCAGCAGAAACCAGTTTTTAAAGATGTAGGAGTCTATGAAATCCCCTGTAGGGATTGAGATAAGTCATGCTATGGATTCATGGGAAAATATATCTCTGAAAGATTAACTCAACATAACCGCTCTGTTAAATATGGACAACATAGTTCGGCAATTTTCCATTATATAAATAACACAAACCATACCATGCATTGGAATTCATCCTGAATTATATACAAAAGCAGTTGTCGATACAAATGTCAGATGGTAGAATCTTCACTGATAAAACAACAAGATAATAGCATCAATCTTTCCAATGGAGCCTGGGACTCTGACCATATAGACAATATCTTCCTAAAGGCAACAATGAAGCGGATAAAGACAATTAACAGAACCAACGTTGGCTTAACAGTGACCCCAGGCATCACCAAAGGGCATAGCTCCCACTATATATTAAGCCAATGTAACCTCTTCTGTCATTCACTTCTTGATATGGGTGGGAGTCAGTCCACCGAATTATGTTTTTCTGGGCCTTTTTACGAAGAATTTATATATATATATATATATATATATATATATACATATATATATATATAATATATATATATATTAATTTTTATGTGTATATACTCGTATGTATGTATTTAGCTTTAGTTTTGTTCTTATGGTCCCGATATTTATTTAGTTAACTCATTTTTTATTTTTTTAAATAAAACATTGTTACAATTATCTATCACTAAAACACACAAGTATATATATATATATATATGTGTATATATATATATATATATATATATATATATATATATATATATATACTTTACTAACATATATGTGTTTATAGGTATGTGTGTGTATAGCCTTAATCTTGTTATTTTTCTTAATTATTTATTTGACCATTATTTTTTTGTTTTTTTTTATTATAGCCTTCTGTAAAAAAGTTCATCTATCATTTACTCAGATATTTTTGTTGAATACTTCTCTATATCCAGTACGTAACATATCACTCACTCTCTCCCTGTTTTGCTTTCTTTCTACGCCGTTAACTTTTAATAATTGTGACCCCAGTTTAACGCAAACTTATCTAAAATAAATAATAGGAAAAGATTCGAATTTAATTGCAATTAGAGTGTATCGACAAGGCTCCAAGGACAAGGTTTTTGTGTGTGTGTCGGGGGAGGGGAGATTGGAGGGGGGGGGGGGGGGGGGGGGGGGGGGTTGGACACTACGCTAAGTTGCAAGGACAAATTTCGGTGTTTTAGTGACCGTAAACAGTTGAGTGCCTCTTAACCCGGTCCTTCATAGCGCTGGTCTCTTTAGAGGGTAATTACCAAGGAACTTACATGTCCAGCGTAAAGCTCCGGGAGTAGTTAGGGAATCTCAGGTCCCCCTTTCACGAAATTATTATCAGAAAAATAAGGGAAAAATGAACTGAGTAAGGCGCAATCAGTTTTGTTACCTATTTGTTCATTTTTCTTTTTGTTCCTAATTAAATACAAACCTTCAGTCTTTACATTGAAGTTAAATCCTATGTTAAGACTTTCAGGTTTGCATGATTGGGAAAGTTCAGTTAAAATACAAAAATTTTAAATTGTTCCTACCACAAATACAATCCTTCGATCTTTACATAGGATTGAGCTTCTATATAAAGACATTTAGGTTTGTGTATTAGGGAAAATACGATTTACTTTAAGAATTTGCTTTATGTTTTTGTGTCTTGATTTTTGTCCCGTTCCGTACTGTGCTTGACCCAAACTAAAAGTAATTTTGTGCTGACATTTTTTTTCGGATAGAGACAAGAATAGTCGTTTGATTAAATGTCAGCAGACAAACAGACAATGCGTCAGAATCAGTAACAACTACCTTGGCGTGGGTTATAAACTCTGACAGTGCTTGAGACAGATAAGGAATGTAATTAGCCACTATTCTGTCAGAAAACTCATTTTAACTCATCGCACTAACTTCATATTTGAACAGGTTTTTAATGCTGACACAGGACTGCAAGTGCTCATTGATAAGGCAGTAATATCGTCGTTTTTGTCATTAACGTTCCCTCGTCGTGTTTCCCCTTTACGGGATTAGATTTGTAATTTATTAAGGAGAATGAATTTCAATTTATTCTCCTTTATTACATCTGGTCCAGAGCTTTGTTTATACCCTTGGTCAGTGGGTTTCTGGGCCATCCTAACGATCACCGCTCTTATATCTCGGCATCTACTGAATTTCTGAGACTACTCGGAGATTTATCATAAGCCCTAGTTATATCTGTCTCGGAGACAGTAGTCACCCTTCTTGCCTCTAGACACTAGGTCTTTTAAGCACTACATTTGCTGTAGGATTACCATGACCCACCATTATGATGTGACATTGCTAATGTTTCTTTTAATGTAAAACCCTCCCATATATATATATATATATATATATATATATATATATATATATATATATATACTATATATTATATTATATTATTATATATAATAATATATATATATATATATTAGATATATATATAGATATATATATATAGATATATGTATAGATATATATATAGATATATATATATATATATATATATATATATATATATATATATGTCTATATATATCTATATAGATATATATCTATATGATCTATATCTATATATATATATATACTAATAAAAGGAGCCCATAAAAACACCAAAAATATAGAGAAAAAAGTACTATATTTCAGAGACTGCTGTCTCCCTCTTCAGGTAGATGATGAGAAAAGTTTACAGAAAAGGTGGTATTTATACCAAGAGGTCCATCCACAAACAAGCCAATTTAAGTCACCCCCGCCTGATAATCTTCCTTTAATCTTCTTAAGTGTTGGTTGGATGAAGACGTTGTCGATCGTATCTGAAATCCATGCTCCTTTTGAGATGTTCATTACCTGCCTCTCTTTTATTGAAGGCCGATTCCATCATTTGACTCTTGTAACGGCAGTTGCTGCTAAATTACACGTGACAAATTTCCAGTTTATTCTATGGTTATGTTCATTTATATGGTTGAAAATAGCCGAGTTCTGTTGTCCATACCTAACTGACCGTTTGTGTTGTATTAATCTCTGGGGAAGGGATTTACTGTAAATCCGATGTAAGATTGGTCACAGTCCTGGCATGGGATTCGTATACCCCAGAGTCCTTTGGAGATGTCTTTTGTTGGACGTTAATCAGGGATTTGGCTCAGGTGTTTGGGGTAAGTAAATACAAAAGGGTTCGATTTTCCGAGGGGGTTGGTTATTCTCTTAATCGTGTCCAGGTGGGGAATTATTATTTTATTGTTGGGTGTATCTCTGGTCTTGTCTTTAGGGGGTCGGTAGAAAATTACGTTTGCTTTGTGAATTGCTTTCTCAATTATATGGTCAGGATATTTTAAAGACGAAAGTTGCTTGCGAATTAGTTCAAATTCTTTTTCCAGGAATTCTGGGGAACAAATTCGTAATGCTCTTAAGAACAAGTTACTAGCTACACCTATCTTGATAGTACTGTCGTGATAGCTAAAGTAGTGAATGTATGAAGTGAGAAACGTTGGTTTTCTGTATATGGTAAATTTGTATTCTGTCGTATCTCTGATTATTAAAACATCAAGAAAAAGGAATTTTGTTGTCTGTTTCCCATTCAACTTTAAATTTGATGCTGGGTAACTAATGTGTTTAATTTCGCGAGGAATTCATTAAAATTGCCCCACATATTATCCCAAAATGTTAGGATATCATCCACATATCTCATCCACAGCATGTTTTGTTTTTTTGGGTTTTATTGCATTTATTACTGTAGTTTCAAAGTATTTCCATGTACAGATTGGCTAGAACAGGACTTAAAGGAGGCTACCCATACTACACCCGAATTTTTTGCTTGTAGAATGATTCCCCGAATGAAAATACGTTATTAGATGCACATAATTCAACTAGCTTTATTATTTTGTCAAGCTAGTTGAATTATGTGCATCTAATAACGTATTTTCATTCGGGGAATCATTCTACAAGCAAAAATTCGGGTGTAGTATGGGTAGTCCTTTAAGTCCTGTTCTAGCCAATCTGTACATGGAATACTTTGAAACTACAGTAATAAATGCAATAAAACCCAAAAACATGCTGTGGATGAGATACGTGGATGATCCTAACATTTTGGGATAATAGGTGGGGCAATTTTAATGAATTCCTCGCGAAATTAAACACATTAGTACCCAGCATCAAATTTAAAGTTGAATGGGAAACAGACAACAAAATTCCTTTTCTTGATGTTTTAATAATCAGAGATACGACAGAATACAAATTTACCATATACAGAAAACCAACGTTCTCACTTTCATACATTCACTACGTTTAGCTATCACGACAGTACTATCAAGATAGGTGTAGCTAGTAACTTGGTTCTTAAGAGCCTTACGAATTTGTTCCCCAGAATTCCTGGAAAAAGAATTTGAACTAATTCGCAGCAACTTTCGTCTTTAAAATATCCTGACCATATAATTGAGAAAGCAATTCACAAAGCAAACGTAATTTTTCTACCGACCCCCTAAAGACAAGACCAGAGATACACCAACAATAACATAATAATTCCCCACCTGGACACGATTAAGAGAATAACCAACCCCTCGGAAATCGAACCCTTTTGTATTTACTTACCCAAACACCTGAGCCAAATCCCTGATTAACGTCCAACAAAAGACATCTCCAAAGGACTCTGGGGTATACGAAATCCCATGCCAGGACTGTGACCAATCTTACATTGGATTTACAGGTAAATCCCTTCCCCAGAGATTAATACAACACAAATGGTCAGTTAGGTATGGACAACAGAACTCGGCTATTTTCAACCATATAAATGAACATAACCATAGAATAAACTGGAATTTGTCACGTGTAATTTATGCAGCAACTGCCGGTACAAGAGTCAAATGATGGAATCGGCCTTAATAAAGAGAGGCAGGTTAATGAACATCTCAAAAGGAGCATGGATTTCAGATACGATCGACAACGTCTTCATCCAACCAACACTTAAGAAGATTAAAGGAAGATTATCAGCGGGGGTGACTTAAATTGGCTTGTTTGTGGATGGACCTCTTGGTATAAATACCACCTTTTCTGTAAACTTTTCTCATTCATCTACCTGAAGAGGGAGGGAGACAGCAGTCTCTGAAATATAGTACTTTTTTCTCTATATTTTTGGTGTTTTGTATGGGCTCCTTTTATTAGATGGAATTCTGTTGTTACAGAACATTTTTACCAGTCATATATATATATATATATATATATATATATATATATATATATATATATATATATATATATATATATAATACATATATATATACACTTCATGGGAAATTAGAAATTACAACCCTCACACGAAAGGCATATACTCAAAGTGTGCATAACATTTGGATATTATCATGCATTAGTAGTCCAATAATTTTTTCTTACTCAACCTAGGCTGTTGATACACTGGCTTCTCGGTTTCAGGTTCACAATCCACATGTCACATTGGTAACAGGTTTTTCGCCCCTCCATTATTTCCCCCACATGCTTTCTGCTTATTTCGGCTATCGAAGATCTGTTACTCAGTTTATAGTTTGTAATCATAGCATCTCCTCTGACACCCTGTTTTACATTTAATTCCTGTGTATTTTATTCACCCTTGCACGTTTTCCGAAGCCTCCCTTGATTGTGACTCCTTGCTCTTTTCATTACACTCATCCATCTTTTGAACATTTCTAGGAAGTTTTCCCTTGATTCAGCTGTCAGCATTAGGCTTTTTAAATACAGTTTGTCTCATTGGGAAAGCATATCGCTTGGATCACGTGTTAATGATGTTGCTCCATTATATGCTTGGAAAGTCATCCCGGTACTACTCTGTATTCTCTCCTCCGCAAGGTTCATCTGATTGTGTGTCGTGTTACTGTATCAATTATCTTCTGATTATGCAGAAATATATAACTTCATTGTTGCGTTTACTTTCTCCTGTTGTTTCCGCAGAATAAAGATCGCCCCTATGGCTAATTTTCCCGATAAATTATGTTAATATTATTAAAGGTCCACATTTTCCTGTGGCACCTGTAATTTCATTGATTCAGCCAATATTGCTCTGTCATTTTCACGCTGCTGTGCACCTCTTTTTCCTTCGCATGTTATTATTGTAACACTTTTCCCCACTTTGGTCCCATCCCATCGTTTATCATATTCTCTCATTATGTTGTCAGCTCTTCAGAGGATTAGTTCTCCGCTTCCTTATCATAAATCGCTTGGGGCACCTGATGGCCCAGGAACTTTACCGTTTCACATCATCCCAAGGGTCCTTCTAACCTCTTCAGACGTCATGTTTTCCTTTGGTCTCCCCGTCATGTCGACATCAAGTTCATATTTAATCGCTTCATTCAGAAAATTTTTAAAAGAACTTCTACGTCGTTTCGTTATTATGTTTTTCCTTTTTACTTATATTTTTTTTCCTACACAAATATAAACCCTCATTCTTCACATAAAAGCTAAATCCATGTAAAGAATCTGTTTTGGATGTTAGGGAAAATAGAAATCACTTTACAAATTTGCTATTTTTTCTTACAAATAAAAACCCTCGTTCTTTACATAGACTTTAGCCTCTAAGGAAAGAGGTCAGGTGTGTATGTTAGTAAAAATACAAATTACTTGAGAAATTTGCCAAATTTTCATCTTTATTGTGCCTTACTCCTGCATCTTTCCATCTTTCCCCGTCCACTTGGCTATTCCAGACGTTTTCTTATTTCCCTCTGCTGTGTTCAGATTCTAATTCCCATTCTTCCCAAATCCTCCATTCTGCCTTGTCAGCTGCATCTTGGTCTCTCTTCTAATCCCTACAGACCATTTTTATTCGCTTTCATGCCTGTTCTCTTCGGGAGCTTGGAAGATCGCCCGCTTGTATATCTTCTGTGTCGTAATCCAGGTATTTTCTCTCTATTCTCTCTCAGATTCTTTTCCTTCTGCATATTCCTGTTCGCCTCTTTTGAGTTTGTCTGTTGCGAGCACATTCGTTGCCTTCCTTAGATTATTGTAGTTACCTCCATTCTTTCTTTTATCTTCTCACTGATATCACATATTTCGCTATTGCATCTTGGATCAGGATATACACAGTTCGTTATACTTTGCCGTCACTACGCCAGATTTTTTATTTCTGTATCCGTAGTAATTTTGTTTGTGCTCACTTACATCTATCTGTCTGTACAGAACATTGTATGTTAACTTTTATTGCAATCTTGTGCTCTTTTCTCCCCTATCTCAACCATTCAGAATTCACTTTCACTGTTGTTCTTATCTTGTAATATTTTTTGCATTATTTGTTCACTCCTCTGCCTATTCAAAGGCCTCTATATCCTAGAGGCCTAGACGCGATACCATTAATAGATTTTTTTTTTATCAGTGCACAATTTTACCCGGGCTTTGAGCCAAGATGAACGGTCATTAACTCAATTAGTTTTGTAACCCATCAGGTTGGCTTATATATTTGTTATGACATTAAACTTCCTAGCATTTTGCTGTACTTAATTTATCACAAAAGTATTCCTGCGGGTTAATGTGGCTTTTTAATTTTAAAAATCGAAGAGATGTTGCTGGAGAAGTACTGTAGTTTAGTACTTTCAAAAATTATTTTCTTCCCCCATTAAATGAACACTCTCTCTCTCTCTCTCTCTCTCTCTCTCTTCTCTCTCTCTCTCTCTCTCTCTCTCGTATGTGGAACCCATGTACTGCAATATTTGTAATATGTGTTTTACCTTCGTATATTTTGATATTTCAACATAATTGCCTCGACATACTTATCAAAAATGCACCCTTTGACACGAGTTACGTAACAAACAATTGTAGTCCTTCTCCTTCCTCGTGCATGCTGCTGCGTAATGCTGTCGACTTATCGGATATTTGCTTTCCGATTTGCACAGAACGGATGTTTGTCGTCCCCCCCCCACCCCCACCCCCTTTTTTCTCTTTTTTTTTAAGCTTCTTCAGTTTCTCTTTCGTGCTCATCTCTTTTTCCGGGTTTGAGTCTTCTTCGAAACTACTCCAGCTCTCCTGTCGAACAACCCTTTACCTTTTCCATAAGGCATTTTATTTCTTCTTGAATTGCATTTTGTCCCGTTAATTCCTTTTATCCTGGAAAAAGAATTGAAGCGGCTCTTGTCTCCCAGAGACAAAAGCGCAAAAAGTATTTTGAAGTTCTTTTTCTGCACTGTCGGGCGTAATCTCTCTCCTAAATTCTTTGCTCATACGACGACAACCAAACCCCCCCCCCCCCCCCCCCCCCACCCCCCCCCCCCCCCCCCCCACATCTTCCCTTTACCCTCTCCTTCACCATAACTTTTCATACGTTTTCGTATGGCATAGCTACCCCTCTTTTGTGCTGATATTTTGTCAATAGCTTTTACATGGCTACAGGATTCGTGCCGTTTTATGCAAGTTCTGTTTGTTTCTGTCGTGTAGTTTGTTTGTTTGTGTCGTTTACTTAATTTTCCATATTTGCAAAGCCATTATACTCTAGTAAGTCTGCTCTCTCTCTCTCTCTCTCTCTCTCTCTCTCTCTCTCTCTCTCTCTCTCTCTCTCTCTTTTAAGCATCCTATTTTCCCTCGAGACTTATTTTATAGGCCTTTATATTGGTACATTTCTTAACCTGCTCTCAACCACCACTTTGTAAACCCGTATTCTCTTGCTAAAGCGGTTTTCTGCCACTACTGGTCATAATGCCCTTCTCTCGTTATTCATGTTCTCTCTGCTTGTCTAAAATCCCGTTTTCTGTCACCATTTCTGTAAACCCTTTTCTCTCACATTTATGCAAACTTGCTTCTTTCGCTCCTCTAAAATGATGTGCTTACTTTTACAGCAAACTCATTTTCTCCAGCTTTTTTCAGGTTTCCTCATTTCCCAATTTATTGTTTTTATGCACTATTTTATCGTTAAAATAAATTGCCATTGTTCTGTGCAACCATTCGATTAGACTTAGGATTGTGATATTGCACACGATTATGAAGTAACTTGTACGTACTTCTAGTGGCATTTCTAGTGTGAGAACGATAGTACGCTTTGATTCGTTTCACTAGCTTACTCATACTAGTATTTTTCACTAAGTTTGCTGTTTGCTTAAGGCTTTGTTGCGGAACTGTGATTTTGAGCATTGTTATTGCATACAGTTATGAAGTAACTTGAACTCATGTTATTATTATAGGAGATTCATTTCAACCGTGCATTCGATGTCTAGGCCAGTCTCTTACCACTCTCCTGATTAGCTGTTAACAGCCAATCCCAGGCCTGGAAACTCTCAGTCTCTTTCTTAAGTTCACATAGGTAGGATGTATGTTCCACATCTCCTGAGGGATACGTTTTTCAAGTATCCATCAGAAGAAGTGGAACATAGATCCTACCCATGCGAACTCTGGAGAGAGACAGAGTTTCCAGCCCAGTGATTGGCTTTAACAGCCAATCTGGAGCGTCGTAAGGGACTGGTCTAGACATCAAATGCACGGTTGATGTGATTCTACTATAGTATGAGGGTCATAATACACGGTGACGAGTCTTACATTCATACTCCAAGTTGGCAGTTTTCATAGGCTTTGTTGCTGAACTGTGATATTCAGCACCACGTTCTGAAGTAACTTGTACTGATGACGGGATTTCTAGCGTGAGCGCGATAGTACGTGTTAGTCCGTCGTACATTCATCCCCAAAGTTGTGCTTGAATTATTTTAAGCTTTCATTCTTTACCACCACCACACACACACACACACACACACACACACACACACACACACACACACCGTAAAACCGGCTTTCCCTCCCATCGTGTACAAGTAAACTCGATTCCTCGCCTCTTTGCCTGGGTGCTCATCTCCATTCTGCGAACCGGTTATTTCTCACGGCTATTCATTCTATGGCATTTCATCTCCTTCCAATCTCTTCTGTTTGTATACTTAGCACTTGTTAGGCCGGTGTGTTCCTTTCATCTCTTTTGTGAAGCTGTAGGGGTGGTTCTTAGGAGGTTAGGAGGTTTACAGCCCCCTTCTTTCAGTCCTTTGTTGCTTCGTATAGATCTCATACGCACGGCTTTTCCTTTTAATACTTGTGGCATCTAATAACATACGATGTGTTCGTGGATGTATGTACGTAGAAATGTGTGTGTATATATATATATATATATATATATATATATATATATATATATATATATATATATATATATATAGTATGGCATTTAATTACATACAACAATAAGTATAACAAAGGCCATAGAATTGGAATAAAAGATGAAGCTACAGACAGTTTTCGTGTTATTTCAATACATTGAAGGAGCACACATCTCAGAATTCGCGTTTGACTATTAGAGGCGAATAACATGACAGTAACTGGCAAGCAGAGGTTTAGTACCACGCACTCTTTGCCCCGGGTTTTCTTTTTGTACCCCCTCTTGATATTCCATCTATCTATTTATCTATCTATCTGTCTGTTTATATATCTAATATATATATATATATATATATATCTATATATATATATATATATAGATGTATGTATATGTTATGTATGTATGTATACGTGTATGTACATATATTGTATACAATGTTTGCTACATTTTTCGTGGTATATTATATAATGCTATTGGAACACACCTATATGCATAAATACTTACATAATTATATATATTTATATAAATATTATATTATATATATATATATTATTATTATATATCTATATATAAGCTATAATATATATAATTATAATATATTATATATAGAAATAATATATATATATATAATATAATAATAATATATTATTATTATATATTATATATTTATATTATATATATTATATATATGATTATATATATCTATATAATAATATATATATATATATATATATATATATATATTATATGATATAAGATATATATATACTATAATTATATAGATATTATATATTAGTATATATTTATAATATTATAATAATATATTATATTATATATATATTATATTATATATATTATATATTCATATTAATATATATATATTATATATTATATATTATATATAATAATTATATTATTTTAATTATAATATATATTATATTATTAGATATTATATTAATTATAAAATATATTATATAATTATATATTATATCATATATCATATATATATTTATAGATAATTTATAGATATATATCTTATTATATATATATATATATATAATATATACATATATACTATATAATAGATATAATATATTATAATATATATATAAAATTTTATATTATATATATATATATATAGGTTATGCAGGTATATCACATACATCCATTCAGGAAATCGGAGACAACCACATCAGAAGAGACATTTATTGAGACGTTTCGCACATACAATGTGCATCTTCAGTCTGTTGAGATAAAAACATATACATATTAACATTCAATAAGAGCAGAATTCTTAATAAAGTAAAAAATACAAGACTAGAATTAACTTAAAATTGACAAAAAAGAACTAAAAATTGACAAGTAAAACGAAAAAATAAAAAGTACAAATAAAAAACAAATACCAAGGCGCAACCAACCGTTAGTTGAGAAGGAAGGAGGTAGAATGACTAGACTTGGGCAAGAAGTTAAAACGTTGACTATGCCAGATAAAGCGGAGAAGATGAAACTCCACTATTCAACGAGGGAACAAGACGTTTAATATATAATGACTCTAGAGTGGTTAGGTAATCAGAGTCTTTAACTGAGCCTAAAATAGAGAAGTGTTGTTTCTTAACCTCTATCTTGCAATTGATTGCGTGATTTTCTTATATATATATCTATATATATAATATATATATCTATATATATATATATATATGCATGCGTGTGTGTGTATGTTTGTTTATAAAATAGATTCATTTATCATACCGGTAATTCTCTCTTAAGAAGGAATATTTTACCCTAGTCGTGATGTTTTACTTTCATATTTTAGCATGCACAAATGCCTTCATTCATAACAGGACGGCAATATAAGTGTTTGCAGTGCAGTTTAAG
>NC_087210.1:74381552-74404052 GCF_015104395.2 Macrobrachium nipponense | reverse complement strand
ATCAAATATTAGTGGGAAAAGTTGGCATTTTTTAAATGTCAAGAATTTCTGGGAAATGTGTGGAAAAAAAAGAACAAACATACGCCAGAAACAGGAAAGAGACATGCGGGAAAATCCTTTACTTTAACTTACTCACCAATATTAAACTGAAGGAAAACAAAATCTACGAACTAACCATCATAGCTGATGAATGCGCAGGGTTTAGTTTTTACGCCAGTAACTCAATTAAAAAGAAAAACTTAGACGTACTTCAGAAGGAACTAACACCCAAAAGTGAAAACAACAAAATAACGAATATACTGGTAACAATACTAAGATGGAAACCTGGTATTGCCCAACAGAACCTGGGGAAGTTGATCGATCAAATAAAAGGGTTTTCCAACAACTTATTAGATCAGATAGAAAAAATAAAGGAATCAGGAAATCAAGGGGGGAACCGCAATTAATATGGGGAAAAGACAAAAAACAAGGAAAATAAAATTATGAGAAATATAGTAACTCAGAATGTGAACTACAATAGCGGTAGAAAATTGAATCTGCAAAACAAAATTGAATGAACATTAGTAAATATAGTAGACCTCCTTAAATACTAAACGAGTTTGACTTAATTAATTGAAAAATTGATGAATTAATGTAGAAATCACACAAGGACTTGGAGCTATTCTTTTCCCTATCCTGGGTGACTGTTCAAACTTTCCTTTCGCAATAGAATGGAAAGAACGAACTAGGAAGACTTGTTGGATTACTACTTATACATATTAAAAACAAAAGAGAGAATATGTAGGTGCAGGAAGAATAAGACGGCCAATTTGAAAAGCTATTTAGATATGCTACATAGAATACAACAAAAATTCAACAAATAAATACACCTGGCCAACAAGAAAGCGGAAAATACTTAGAGACCTAGTAGTTTTGTGAAACGAGAATTTAATTATGTTAAAGAAACAATAAGTTAGTTATAATGCGAGTATTTAGAATTCAATAGAATGTCATAGAAGCTTAACAGTTCATTCCAAAAGTAAGCAACGTGAGAAAATAGAGATTAAGCCAAGAAATGAAAACAAAAATGGGAAGGATATTGGAAAAACAACAACTTTTAACCAGGTAAAAAATTATAAAAGGTGGGTCAGAAATTAAACTGAAGAATAAACAAAGATTGCGGGATACAACATTTTTTCGTTAAGTGATGACATAAAGGTAAATAACGGAAGACTATTATAGTAAAGAAAAATAGATTTGGGAGAAAAATAGGTGGACTAAATAATATATACCGGAAGAAGAAGAAAAAGTAAACCATTCCATTCATGGCATACCAAGAAACACAGAATGGATCCGTTTTACCAGAAGGAAAATCAGAAAAGTGAGGAAAAAAGGTCCTTGCCAAAAGAAAATAAAAAAAAATTGCAGTGGAAGTTTATAGAAATGCTAAAAAAGGTAAGATAGAAAGAAAATTGCAGAGCAAAAAGATTCATCACAATCAAAAGAAAATGAAAAAACCGGCAAAACGGGACCTCCTTGGAAGAAAAACCCACCATTAAATATCAACGGGCAAAACCCCAAACCTGATCTTTATACTTTCATGAGTGGCAGGGAAGAATGAATAAACAAGAAAGAAATAGGAAATAGGCCCTCGTGAGAAAATTGAAGGGAAGATTAAACAGAATGAAAAAAAGGAAACATTTGCAAACTAACTCGGCAGAACGATAATTAAAAGAGAGGAAGGATTCCACCCCCTAGAATAGATAATGAAGTACAATGATATAGAAGTAAAAGGGACGAAAATAGTGGAATATTTTAGCTGACATAGAAATTACAAGGTGAAGCTGATATTGTGCAGGCAATTAATCGAAATTAAAGAAAAATGGAGCTGCTGCAAGGGCCGGATGGAGTTCCCTGCATATTTTTGAAAAAGTTAAAGACACAAGTAGTTCATTATTCGCAAAGGCCACTATTGCAGAATATTCATTTTAAGACAAAGTGTAGATACAGGCAAGTATTTAATGATCAGCACAAGAATTAGCATTAATATCACCCCTACGTTTGCAAAAGTGGAATCAAGACTAGGAAGGCAAAGCTAATTAATTTAAAGGCCTGTGAGTCTAACAGTCAACTAATTAATGAAATGTGTAATGAAAGTGGGTAATGAAGAAAAATAATTAGAATGAAACACTTTAATAAAAAAATAATTTGTTTAATACTAGCGGAACAATGCACGGTTTTCGTAACCCGGAAAAAGCTACACAAACCCAACTTGTTAGCTCCCACCGTTGAGAACAATATCAAAAATTATGAAAAGCGGAAATGAAGAAACAGATGTTCGGTCTTTTATCTAGACTTTTGCAAAAGCTTTTGACCAAAGTAGAACCATCAAAGTATATTAGCAAAGAAAATTAGAAAACACAAATTATCGTAGAATAAAAGTAAGAAGATGGTTAAAAGAAGTTTTTACACAACAAAGGAAAACAAATTAGTTATTCGCAATAAACGATGGAGAAATCGGATGAAACCAAGGTTAATATCCCGGTGTGCCACAAGGTACAGGTGCTAGCTGCAATATTGTTTGTTCATTCTTATGATTGAAGACATAAGACAGTTAATGTTAAGGATTCGGTAGCTTGAGTAGTTTTGTTTCGCTGATGACAACAAGAATAAGTAGACGAAAATTACTTATGTATGAAAGATAGGAACGCCTCTATCAAAGAGAACCTTAACAAAGTAATGATGATTGGGCAAGTAGGTAATAAAAGTGATGCGGGTTGGATTGGTTTACAGTCATTGAAACCTGATAAATAAGGTTTGAATGCAATAAATTAAAATTTGGAGGACAGAAGGAAGGAAACGGCTAATATGGCATAATAGGGACCCTAATAATTGACGACAAATCACAAACATAAGGAAGCAGTTAAAGACCTTGGTGAGTGATGTAATGAACAATTCAGGAACAATGTTTATGCAATGATCAGCAAATAGCAAACTCTGTTGGCAACAAAAATGTAAAAGCAAGAAAATGGGGAATGTTGTTACGCCAGCACTTCAAAACAGCAAAAAAAGCATGAACACATGCATTTATGCCTTTGAATACAAACATATGTTCGTAAGTCCAAAACATTGAGAATATTTGCAACTATGATATGGGTACCGCCACACGTAATCAGACAAAAAGGATTATTGCCACACAATAGAGAGTGTACAAAAGGTCCTTGTTTGACAGCGTAGAATAGAAAGAAGTTAAGGACCTAGAACTACTGGCGGGACAAAGACTACAATCCTTAAATTATAGTAGTTAGAAAGGCAACAAAGGAAAGAGAACGCTACATGACTAGGAATTCAGGGCATGGAAAGCAAGATAGAAGGAATAACAGAAAATAAAAACCATGGGAAACTAAAAACTATCACGAAAGAAGCAAGCGAGAGGCATAGATTATTTTAATAGTGCCCAGAAAACTCAATACCAGGAAAAATAATAAGGAAATGCACACAGAACATTAATCCACTAACGCACCATCAGCATCGGAATAAATGCAGCGTGCTATTCAACAATGCGTTGCCTAGCCTAATCTGAGGTAATGATATCCGAGGAGTGAGCGGTAGCAGTGTTTAAGGAATAAGACTTCGACAGAAATATCTTAAACTGCATCCCAGAAGGAACCATCCAAGCATTGGAAGGAAAGTGCAAAATATACCGGAAGAAATGATATCTAGCAACTCTTCTTGGTAGGACATTAGAGCGGACCCTCACACTGAGGGACCATGGGGCAACCCGACAACGAACATGTAAGGATCTCGTTAATGGTCAAGGTAAGGTGAAGGGTTCTATGCTCTCTCTCTCTCTCAAGAACTATAATTATTCACTATATATATACTATACTATAATATATCATAATATATAATATATATATATATATGTATTTATTATAATATATATGATGTGTGTGTTGGTGTATGTGTGTATGTACTGTATTGTCTGAATATATACTTTATGCGTGGCTGTGTATTTGCGCGGTGGGGTTTTTTATCTTTTTTTTTTCATCAAGGGGGAGTAAGTTAATGCAGTAAGTAGTAAATGCTTTTCTGTGCATTTTTCATAGGACCCCAAAATCTTAGTGTTTCTGATGTCGAACCTATACTTGCCTTGGATATTGTTGAAATGATTGAAGGTCAAAAATTGGAAAAAGAATAATTAATATATGAACATCAACAGCGATTACGGACGTATCGTTACAATTTCGAAATATAACAAGCGATGAAAAATTCTGCAATTTGAGAATTGCAATTACCGCCTCAAACCTAAATAACCGCCCATCGATTGAACCAAATGACAGAAACAGGCCCGTAATCAAGTCATTTGCAGTCCAAAAAGTATGGTAGGTCAAAAATCAATCATTTTTTCACCAAAAAGAGGATAAAAACATTTTTTGTTCGTTGTTACAAACACTGTGAGCACGTTCGCTTGGATTAAGCCAAAAAATGCCCCCAGCTTGCAAAATAGACTTGTAGAATATTGCTTTGTTGTGATATATAAATTTCGCATAAGGTTCTTTGCAAAAGGAATGCAATTAGATAGCTAAACAGTTTACTAGCTACAGCTGTTAGAGAACAGCCGACTACAGGCTTACTGACGATGGTGTATGAAATGATGTATATAAGGAAATTTCCCGTCAAAAGTAAATCTCTCTCTCTCTCTCTCTCCTAAAACTGTGTTTGTGTGTTTTGATGCTGCATGCACGTTTATAGAAGAGAATTTCAATTTAGCAGTTGCTTGACTTGCGTCAACAAGAGGTAAATAATCCCGTAGACGGCTGACTTGTTTGTCCCCTAGGCGATGTCTTTGAATGCAGCCACGTCAGCTTTGCCACGGTTTCCCTTGCCCCCAAGCTGTTCCGGCCAATGCCTTAACCTGGAGATGCTCTTCAGCGTGTTTAGCTATTTTTTTATTGTAATAGAAATATTTATTGATTTAAGCATCATGAATTTAAATTGTCCCTTTTACAGTTCCTTGCCCCCCGCTTCTGCCAATCCTGAGCTTCACTGTTATATATTTTTATTTAAGGGGGAAAATGTTGAATGACTTAATCCAATGAATTTAAATTCTCACATGATAAATTTTGGTTCTTCAGTCTTGTGAGGAAAAAAAAAATCGTCACGCGTTTATGAATGAAAATTATCATTCCAAGCGAGTTTAAACTACCTGGTGTTGGTTGAGAAAAGACGTCGGGGGTTGGAGTTCCTTGGTGAATATATTCACCCCAAGCACGTTTTGAGACTACACGTGAGAATGTTGTGTTACTTTGAGGGGCTTCGTGACAGAAGAAAAGAAGAAGAAAGAAGAAGAAGAGGAGGCCTCCACTAGAGATAGACTGACTCTCCTCTCTCTCTCTCTCTCTCCTCATCCCTGCTCTCTTCTTCTCTCTCTCTCTCTCTCTCTCCTACACTGATTTGACCTTTGGCTTATTTAAGCATTTCAATATAGTTTGCTTATAAGGCAAATAGCCCTTAAGAGTGAAAATGATATACTGTTTAAGTGTTAAGTATCTAGTGAATGTAAGTAGATATTTTTTTTCTTAAATTCGGAATATCTTTTCATTCCGGGGATATGGATATTCTTCATTAATATAAAAGTAATTAATTGCATTTTTTTATTAAAAAAAAAAAATTAGGTACTTGAATGACGCTTTAAACGCAAGGTAACCAAAACCAAAGCAACTTTCAAGGAAAATGATCGAAGTTTTATACTTTTATGAAAAACATTCAAAATTAATTTCATTCCGAGTATCGAGGAAGTAATATATTGTAACAGTAATACACTTAGAGACACTTAACAAATTGTAACCTCTTCCTGTATATAAGACCAGTCTCATACCACATTACTCTACAACTCTCTCTCTCTCTCTCTCTCTCTCTCTCTCTCTCTCTCTCTCTCTCTCTCTCTCTCTCTCTCTCTCTCTTCCCAGATCTCATGAACGACCTAATTTGGCACATAACCCCTAGTGCCAAGTGGGTCTCTTCCTCACTCGTGCTTTTAACGGGGTCATTGACAAAAAGGTCTTTATTATTGGTTCGCGTATTATAATCTTCAGCGTCCAATTTTATTATTGGTTTGCGAATTATAATCATCGGTGTCCTATTTTATTATGGTTTGCGAATTATAATCCTCGGCGTCCTATTTTATTAATTCCATTCGGCGAATTACCAATTCATCGGCGTCCTATTTTATTTAATTGGTTTCGCGAATTATAATCATCGGCGTCAATTTTATTATTGGTTTGCGAATTATAATCTCGGGTTCCTATTTTATTATTGTTTCAAGAATTATAATCTTCGGCGTCCTATTTTATTATTGTTTCACGAATTATAATCATCGGCGTCCTATTTTATTACTGGTTCGCGAATTATAATCATCGGCGTCCTATTTTATTATTGGTTCGTGAATTATCTTCCTCGGCGTCCTATTTTATTATTGTTTCAAGAATTATAATCTTCGGCGTCCTATTTGATTATTGTTTCACGAATTATAATCCTGGGCGTCCTGTTTTGTCAATGGTTTGCGAATTGTAATGTTCGGCATCCTTTTATATTATTAATTATTGGTTTCTCTAGTTATAATCCTCAGTTTCCTATTTTATTATTGGTTCGCGAATTATAATCCTTGGCGTCCTATTTTATTGTTGTTTCACGAATTATAATCCTTGGCGTCCTATTTTATTATAGGTTCGTGAATTATAATCCTCGGCATCCTGTTTTGTCAATGGTTCGCGAATTTTAATGTTCGGTGTCCTATTATATTATTGATTATTGGTTTCTCGAGTTATAATCCGCAGTTTCCTATTTTATTATTGGTTTGCGAATTATAATCCTTGGCGTCCTATTTTATTATAGGTTCGTGAATTATAATCCTCGGCATCCTGTTTTGTCAATGGTTCGCGAATTTTAATGTTCGGTGTCCTATTATATTATTGATTATTGGTTTCTCGAGTTATAATCCGCAGTTTCCTATTTTATTATTGGTTTGCGAATTATAATCCTTGGCATTGTATTTTATTATTGGTTCACGAATTATAATCCTTGGCATTGTATTTTATTATTGGTTCGCAAATTATAATCCTTGGCGTCCTATTTTATCATTGGTTTGCGAATTAAACGCCTTGGCGTCCTATTTTATTATTGGTTAACGAATTGTAATCCTCAGCGTCCTTTTTTATTATTGGTTCGCGAATTATAATCCTCGTCGTCCAATTTTGTTCCGAGTTTTCCTAGTTTCGGGAGTGGAGGATGTCGTGACATCCGAGATGCGTTTTGTTGTTCTGTCCTGTTTAGTGTGATCTCAGTTATCAAGTTAGATAGTTTCGAAAATCAATCGTTTGGGGGTGGGAAATATGGGAGGCTTCGGTAATTCCAGCCTTCTGTTAATACTTTTTTTTTCTTTTTCATACAGACTCAGTAGGCAGCGCCATCTAACGTACACTATTATGTACTGGATTATATGAAGTATTGTGGTATATATTATTTAATATTATTTGATATGGTTTACTTTGAATTCTATTATGTAAGCAACGCAGCGCCCGAATGTATTCTGATGTGTTAGACCTGAAAGGTTAGGTGACGTCATTAAGCCGTCTATACTTTTAAATTGGTTTCAGGAAAATAACACATTTGCAAAGTTTTTGTTTTAGTCGACCTATTTTACTCGTGTGGAATAGGGATCGATGTGTCGTTCAAATATCATTCTGTTTCAGAGGGAATTTTTTTTTTTATGGCTTCATGTAAATATTCGTTGACATGTAATACGGAGTTCTCTTAATAATAAATTCGTCGACATGTAATACGGAATTCTCTTAATAATAAATTCTTCGAATAAATCAGTCCTAGTAAAGCACGAATTATAATTTTATAAATGTGACATTACCCACTATGATTTGCTATCTGTAGTTTTTAACTTTGTCTAGTTATTCAAAGATGTTCATCGAAACCACTTTTGATTTACCTGTATCGTTGACATATCTATGTCTCATCATCGTCATTAAGAAAAATTGACTATACTAGTTTGTTAAAAATTCAGTGTTACTCCCTGAAACTGAAATTGTTCAAAGAACGACGATTTTTGTAAGGCCTCGGGAACTAATGGTTCAGTCCGGTTTATATTGATGTTGCTTTGCTAAGGTGATAATTTGAAGAGACAGTGATGCCTTCTTTGTGTTTCCTGAATTATTTATTATTATTATTATTATTATTATTATTATTATTATTATTATTATTATTATGATTATTATTATTATTATTATTATTATTATTATTATACAAAAGTTGCCATTGGCGGTGATGTGAAGAAATACCACTGTACGTCTGATCTTACTGGGTGGAGTTGCTGTTATATTTGTTAATTTTTTCACATATTTAACCCTCTCCAATTGTTAGGTATTTTTACTAGTGTAACAAAGGGATATGGATGTTTGTCAAATGACTTTATGTTGTGTGTGTGTGTTTTTGTTCGGTTGAGAGAGAGAGAGAGAGATTGGGTTGGCTCTGTAGTAAGAGAAGAATAAAGAATAAGGTCCCAAGGTAAAGAAAGAGTGGAATATTCTGATATCAAATCTTGAGATAAGCATTGAGTTTTCAAAACGGAAATGGGACTATAAATTAGTACTATGGCATAAGTATGAAATTGGTCCTATTACCGAATTAGGGCAGAAACCATAAGGATGATGGACATTCTTCTAGCTTACTTTTCTTTTCTTTATTCTTTCGTGTGAGAGGGAGAGGGAGGGGGTGAGAGAGAGGAGGGACCATCTCATGTCTTCCCGTTGCCCATTTAATCCGATAAAAGGTCTTTAGGCCGACTTAAAAGAAGCTGAACTTGATTGATGTCGAAAACTAAAGGCGAAGCATTCTTTTCTCCTCCTCCTCCTCCTCCTCCTCCTCGCTTCTTGGCAGTCTTTGCTTTTTCTCAGTCGAGAGAGAAAAAATGGGGTGATAAGGCAATTGGGGTTTTGCGGGGGGAGGGGACGGGAACTGGGTGATTGTATTGTTTTTGTCTTTTCATTTTCTTGCGTTACTTCTCTACCCGTTAGAGATTTTTCTAGTATTCTTTCAGTTATGTCATAAGAATCATCACATTCGTGAGCAGCAGGGACAGTAATAGTAATAGTAGTAGTAATAGTAGGTAGGGGAGGGGGAGGAGGATGCGGTAGCGAGTTGCTTATATCTTCCTTATTTCTTCTGATGGAAGCCTGGCCATTGGAATTAGCAGCACCTTCACGGTTCCCTAAACTTTTGCGAGCCTCATTTAACCAAAGTTCATAATGTGATTTTGCTAAGGCTTAAGAAATTTGAGATGGGTTTCGCCCAGCTGGGTAAAGAGGAAATTATATATATATATATAATATATTATATATATATATATATAGATATATATATATATATATGGAAATGTATGTATGTATATCACGTGTATGTGTGTGTGCGTACTATAGAACGTAGCATTTTTTTTTTAATTCTTAGTGGGTTATAACCGAATAGATTGTAAAAGAGGAAAAATGTCGTCATTAATATTACTCAGAGCGTTTGTTCGGCGTGATGGTTTGACTTTTTTTTTTTTTTTTTTTTCAAATTTGGCTTCCTGAGCGTTATTGAACTCCTGAATTCTGAGGGAACAAATGGAAGGCCATCAATGAGGCGAAGAGAGTGAGAATGAGCAGGGTAGGTAGGGCGGTTTTTTTCAAATTAAATTCTCATCATCGGGAAACCGATGACGTGTATATCCGTCTTACCTATCTGATGATTCGAGTGGAATGTGCTGCTCCTGGCTGTGGAGCCTCTCAGTTCCAGAGGTCCTCTGTTCCTCACACCGTTGGACTGTGGAACAGCCTCCCTAAGGAAGGATGTCGCACAATTGGAAAGTCTTCGGAAGTTCAAGCGGAGATGCGATTCGTTTCTCTCCTGTTGCAGTTCAACTTGCATTTTCATATTTTAGTTCACGGTTTTATTTATTTATTTATTGGTGTTTTTATATTTATCTGTTTTTTCTAATGACTGATCTCCTCTTTCTGTATTTCCCGTTACCTTCTGTTACTTCTTTTGAATGAATACCATAGTATTCTTTGGAAGTTTGAATTTCAAGTCAGTGGCTCGTCTGGGCTTGTTCCATAGATAGGGTACATCTTATGAATATGTGTGAAATGTCGCTATTTCACACGTAAGAGAATGGCAAGTAGTGACATCGCTGGTCAGTTCACGGATCTTAGGTTATAATGTGTATTTGTGGTAGCTGTGTAAAAAAAACAACAACGAAGGGGTATTAGTGTGACGTATTAAAAAATATGTAGCCTAAAGGAAAAGAAAAGGAACCAACCCAAATGATATCGATAGAAGGCGAATGAGAAATAACCGGTGCAAATAAAATGGAAATGGAAACTATTAACGATCGAACGATTTGTTAAGAAGACAGATAAGAATGATATCATTTTAATCTCATATCACCATTTCTCCGTGATCTTTAATTGTTTATATTTTGTAGTTTTCTTGGTATATTGTAATGAGAAGACGTTAATCCACTATTTTAAAATATGTCCAATTATTAAATCATTACAGACCAGATGGATAGATACTGAAATTGTTTCTTTTGTAGTAATGGGAATCATATTTAGTTAGTTAAGTATATCTTAGTTTAACCAGACCACTGAGCTGATTAACAGCTCATCTAGGGCTGGAACGAAGGATTAGATTTATTTTTGTTTACGTGGCTAAGAACCAATTGGTTACTTAGCAACGAAACCTATAGCTTATTATGAGATCCGAACCACATTATACCGAGAAATGACTTTCTAATCACCAGAAATAAATTCCTCTGGTTCCGCTTTGTTGGCAGCGGGTAGCAAACTCGGGCTACCAGATTGATAGGCGAGTACGGAACCCACTTGTCCAACGAGGAACTTTAGTCGAATGATTTGCACAAATAGCTGTGATATTGATTTTCTGTGGATATTACTTAAGAATTTCCCTTTTCCTCAGACATCGCTTTAATATTGTCTTTCCCCGGAAAATCCTGTATATTAAATTTTTTTCGTGTTATTGCTGATGTGGAACAGCGTCATGTAACGTATTGGCATTTTCTGGATATTGACGCGAAGAAATTCCCCAACTGTCGACTCGATTCTTGAAAAAATGCCCACTTACAGTTTTCGGAAATCATTTCACATCTTTTCTAAATATGTCAAATTGGCATCCGCCGAGTCATAAAGGCAGTTTTCCGCGAATTTTTTTCTTCGTTAAAGTGTTTTTGACGTTTACTGCGCACTAATGTCTATCTCGATTTTTTTTTTTTTTAATTCTTGAAGCTGTATTTTAGGATATAGTATTCGGTATCGTGAGCCTTTGTGTTTGTCTGGGAATTTTGAAACTGGGAATTTTGAAACGAAAAGGGGTTCCAGTCATGTAAAGGTGACGTCATGAAATATTTACCTGTAGGCTAAATCTCTATTCCTGCATTCTATATATTTGCATATTTAGTCATGCTTACATACAATATATATATATATATATATATATATATATATATTTATATACACACATGCATACTTACATACAAGCGTTCGAAAGCCCCTAAGTGGCGTGATCGGTATGGCCTTGGCCTGCCACCTCGGTGGGCCGCGAGTTCGATTGTCGGGCATTCCACTGAGGGGTTAGATATGTGCATTTCTGGTTATAGAAGTTCGCTGTCGACGTGGTTCGGAAGTCACGTAAAGCCGTTGGTCCCGGTGCTTTGAATAACAACTGGTTCCATGCAACATAAAAACACCATACAAACAAACAAACAAACAAACAAACAAACAAGCGTTCGAAGGATCTACAACAGTCCAAATGTATTAGCCTCTCTCTCTCTCTCCTCTCCTCTCTCTCTATCTCTCCTCTCTCTCTCTCTGTTGTGTGTCAGAAAAAGAGCAAGTGGTGGAAAAATGTACCTATATATTTCCCTTTTTTTTATTATACCTTTAAGCCAAAGTCAAGAGAGAGCGTGATTGTTGTGAAGGGTAGCAGCGCTTCCCGGCACACCTGTTGAGAGAGTTCCTTAATTGGGGCGGACATCCTACCTTAACTTTTTTTTTTTTTTTTTTTTTTTTTTACTCCCGTACTTTTTCTCTTAACCTTTCACTGGATTTCCTTTTTTCCGAATTGGTGAAATTTCATTCAGATGGCATTTGACAGTTCGCTCATGCAATTTGATTAGCTGGGGGGGGGGTGGGGGGGGGGGGTGGGGGGAGGGCGGGGGGAGCTTCGAACTAGAGAAGAGATTTATTCAGTACTCAGTTCGTTGATCATTTGTTAATCCTTAAAGGTTTTGAGCAAATTTAAAAAGTGAATGCATAAATCTAATTCCTTCATTTACTAAGTTACCTTGGTCTTTTGCTGTTAGTCATTTCGTTGATCACTTGTAATGTAATGCAAAGACCCTTTACAAACCGATGAATGATTAGTCATATATGGATAAGGTTCGCGATCAATTACTGCATTGGTCATTTGTTAATTGATAAATGAATTTATCATTTACTAGGTAAATATGCTATTTGTCTGTCACTCACTGACTTTTGAGTTAATTGCGTATTGATCATTGGATACATTAATCATTCATTGATAATTTAATTTTGATTGAATGTTATCCATTTCTCATAAATAATTAATGAATTTTTAATTAGTTGTTTCACTTCACACTTTCAGGAATTGTTCAGAAAATGTATTTACTCTGTATTAATAGATATTTACTCTGTATTAATAGATAAACTCACTTATATTTACCTTTTGGAATAATTGTTGAGCAGATATTAATTGACTTAGTTTATCATTTATTAATCAATAAATACTATAATCAGTTTATTATTCATTAATCAATATATACTCTGATTATTAATTCATTGATGATACATTAATGCAAGAATTTGCAAACCATGCATTCTACAATCAGTATTTTAGTTTGAGGCAGATTCTTTCATTTATTTACCCTTGACCATTTGTTAGTCAGCGCACATAGCACCAGTTAATTACACCTAAGCTTTATATAAATATGTAAGTCAGTTGATACAGTGACTGTTTAGGGGAAAACTAAAGGTGTCATTTTACTTCATTAGTGTGCAGTGTTCAGCATACCTATATGGAGAGATGATTATAGTCACCTATTTATCAGTATTGTATTGACCAATTATTACTTTGATTGTTAATCAGTGTTTACACTGAGCATCACCGTCTTCGTGATGAATTATATCCCGTCGTATTTTTAAAATTGAGCCCAACTATTGGATAGAAAGTTAAGTATAGTTTAACCAGACCACTTAGTTTATTAACCGCTCTCTTAGGGCTGGCCCGAAGGATTAGATATTTTTGCGTGGCTAGGAACCAGTTGGTTACTTAGCAACGGGACCTACAGCTTATTTTGGGATCCGAACTACTTATATCGAGAAATTAATTTCTAATCACCAGAAATAAATTCTTCCGATTCCACGTTGGCAAAGCGGGGAAGCGAACTCGGACTACCACGTAACCCACTCGTCCAACGAGGAACTAGTGCTACTGGAGTAAAATGAAGCCAATACTCAATAGCGACCATGTGGTACAACTCCCAATTTCAGACCTTGTACCTCTCCTTAAAGTTTTTCATCAGTCACTGCTCCATTTTCCAGTACCTTCTTTCTCATTCTCCTTTCTATTGTGTTATTTCTTTTATTCACTCTACATTTGCCAATTCCCATTCCCGTAATTGTTATATTTTCCCGTTTATAACTCGTCAGTCCAGTAATTATTTCTTTTATTTTCTGAGGAACAACTCTATACCAGTACTTGTTTCTTTTATTCTTTCCCAAGTTGCACAGCCTTTTCTAACCACTATTCCATTCATTCCATTACTATTCCACTTTATCATTTTTAAATGTATTCGTTATTCTAGTATTTGTCTCATTTTCACTTTTTGCTTATGTATAACTCCCATTCCACCACTTCTTTCCTTTTGCTCTTTATAGTGTATCTCCCCTTTCCACTACTTGTGACTTGTTTTTTTTTCTTTTAGTAGAACTATATTCCAGTGCCGTGATTTTTGTTCTTTCAAGCGCAAATCGCCATTCCCAGTAATAACTACTTTTACTCATTCTAATAAATGATTTTTTTATATTCTTCATTTTAGTCAGCTCCCCATTATTGTTTTGTTTAAGTACAACCCCATCCCAAGAACAGTTGCCTTTCATTTTTATTTTGATACAACTGCTCATTCCGGTTTTTGTATCGTTTTATTCATTCTTAAAGTAGCTGGTGTCAAATATTGACGGAAAATAAAAAAAATAAAAAGTTTATCTTAAACGCAAATAAAAAACATTAACTCTCAAACGTACTTTTTTTTTCTCCACATATTGTTAACACACTCTTAAGCTATTAAATAAGACTTAGTTTACCTCTTTATCTCTAATAATTTTAAAGAAGCCGCCGTTTTTACTGTCGCATACTGAAATACCTTTTTTTCTTTTCGTTGTTTCTATTGTAGATTTTGCCTTCAGCAGTTAAGAACAGAATCTAGGTGGAAATAATGTCTTTCAATAACATTTCCCGTTAGTTGTATTGGTTTCTGTAACCCAAGTCAATATTTGAGCAACAGACCCTTAAATTAGTTATATTGGTTTCTGTAACCCAAGTCAATATTTGAGCAAAAGGCCCTTAAATACAATTTCTCTGGCATTTGGTTTAATTTCCTTGACGTCCCCGTGCTGTTGTGAAACCACGCCATTATTCCCTCTTCCCAAAGCGGAAATTGTGGACTCGAGAATAAAAAATCATCACGAGAGAGACGAGGAGGCAAAATATTGATTTGATAAGTTCGTAATACTAATGCCCTAAGTAATATCGGCAAAACAAGTAGAGGGATGCGACCTGACGCTGCGATTGTAACGCACCCGCTGTGTAAGTCAGCATCAATAGTATCGATTTTGTTTTGTTTCCTAGGTCCTTTAATTATTGATTTTTATTATTATTTGTTTTTTACCTGACCGTGGTGATCCTTTTCCTTTCACTTATTAAGGAAATTCTGCTCATTTTTGAGCTTTCAAGGCTTGGTGCATATCTTCCACGGCTTCTTTGTGTCCATGGAAAACGTGTAAGGAAATGTAATGTTACCCGTAGTGAATTTTACAGTACTGTATTTTATGAAGGTTGAAACTGCGATGAAAGTGAAACAACTTATATCCAGATCCAAAAGTAGTTGAATCGTAAAATGCTATTTGCATTCTAGGATGTTTACGAGTATCCCCCTCCACGTTATTACAGTCATTTATAGCAGATCTCGTGATTTCCCTCCCTCTGTCTCAAGCCATCCCCGATGTATGAGGGCTTACGGCTTGGGGCCCGGAGCGGCCGAGAGTTTTCCTATATATTCCCCCTGGGTGATTTAACTCAAGGGGTGGTGGATGAAAAATGCGAACCCTCCTGGAACCTCTCTTTGCATCGTCGGGTGCTTTGCACTGAAAGAGAGTCGCCTCTGTTGATTTTTCTGTGAATTGGAGACTGTTTTTCAAGTGTTAATTCCTACGGTTGTTGGTATTATTACCTTTTTATTTTTATTGCATTATCTACATTGTTTTTTGTTAATTTACTTGAGAATTAAGGGCTCTTTTTTTAGTGTTAAATTCCTACTGTTCTTGGTGTTATTATATTTATTTATTTTATTTTATTTACTTATTTATTGTTGCATATTTTGTCGTTTTTTGTTAATTTTTCTGAGGATTTGAGGCTTCTTTGGTGTTCAATTCCTACTGATGTTGATATTTTTACGTTTTCATTTTTCTTCCATCTTCTGTTGTTTTCTGTTAAATTATATAAGGATTAAAAGCTCTTTGTGAGTGGTAAATTGTTGATATTATTGTTTTTTATATCTATTGCATTTTTTCGTGTTTTTGTTGTTTTTTTGAGCAATAAAAGCTCTTTTTTTATGTGTAAATTCTCTCTGCTGTTGATATTTTCACCGTTTTAATTTTTTTACATTTTCTACCACGTTTTCTGTTACTTTTCGGAGGATAAAAGGCTTTTTCATTTGTAAATTCCTTTTATTGTTGATATTATTATGTATTATTTTTTTTAAATTTTGTACCGTGTTTTCTGCTAATTTTTCTGAGGATAAAAAGCTTTCTTAAGTGGTAAATTCCTCCCTTTATTGGTATTATATTTTTAACATCTGTTTAATTTTCTTCCGTGCTTATCATTGCCTTATGTAGCATATTATACACATTTCTGCCTGTATTGTCATCATTCCCACAATGTGTCCATGTTATGAGTGCTCTCTCTCTCTCTCTCTCTCTCTCTCTCTCTCTCTCTCGATAGTGCATTGTCTGTCGCCCCCCTACGTTCATTGTTATTTTATAGGCATATCGTTAACCTTCTTTATCTTCCATCTGTTCCCCCTTAGTCTATTCAATTTACATGTACAATTTCCCCCATCGCGCCGCCCCCTTCATTCATTGTTATTTCATGTCTGTTGTCCGTCTGGGCACCTTCCCCTCTCTTTTAGGCTTATTCTCATTGACATCTTCATTGGGGTTTGGAGGTTGGGGGTGGACGGGGGCCCGTCGGGGTAGGTGTTGTTGGGGGTGGGGTTCGAGGCCCTTTTCCTGAGGGAGAGAAGAAGCCTACCCCGACTCTGACACTTTTTCTTTAAGCAACGAATAATTCTTTTCTCCTGACACCCTCCTTCTCCTCCTTTTTTTTACTCTTCTCTTTCTCTTCCCCCCATCTCTTTTACCCCTTTTTTTTATTTTATTTATGCTAGTTTGTTTTTCCCGTCTTGGACGATTTATCTTTCCTTCCCCCGAGCTATGTCAAGTTTAATGTCTTCACTTATAGGACGTAGTTAATGAGAAGAACTCTCTCTCTCTCTCTCTCTCTCTCTCTCTCTCTCTCTCTCTCTCTCTCTCTCTCTCGATTGTTTGCGTTCTTGTAGGCCTAATAAAGGGGACTCCTTTTTTTTTTTATCAGGTTGTTACTTATACAAGAATAGTCGAGAGACTGTTATGATTTCCGATGTTTTCAGAAGCCTTTTCCACTTTTAATAAAGAAAGGAATGTCATCATCTTCCGGGTTTTCAGTTGTTTTAAGCCACTTAGTCTGTGAATAAGGTCATATTGTCCACTTTATTTCGCGGTGCCTGTTCATTACCTATTTGCTAAACTTTGTCCAAGAATGGAGCACAAAAGAGACAGTATATATACTTGGAACGATAACTTAATGCATGCCTGCTAAATACTCCTGTTATCATTAATTCTGTAATAGTCTGTTCGGTTCTCTGATGATTTTTTAAATTATTTACTTAATTTCATTTTTACAATTTTGTTGGTATTCATATTTTGTCATTTATAAAGTTACACTTTATAATTGTTCAGAACAAAAGTCGAAGACGTTCTTTTAGTGGTAAAATCAAGGACTATTGAGAACAGTAAGCGGACGCGCACTGTCAAAATTTATTATTATTATTATTATTATTATTATTATTATTGTTATTATTATTATTATTATTATTATTATTATTATTATTATTATTATTATTAATGGCCCTGTTATTAATCCTGTTATTAATTGCCCACAGGGGCCATAGACTTGAAATTCATGAAACTTCCAAAGAATAATTGCAGACATTCTGTATGAGAGCAAAGAGCATATTTTGGAAATTTAAGACTTTCCTTTTTAATTAGAGGTTAAGGATTTTTTTTAGTACAGAAGTTCATGTATCATTGGTAACTAAGAAATGAATTATTTAGAATTCTGGGACCATTGTTTCGTTTTTGCAGTAATGACCGTTTGATTAGTAATGACCAGGAGCCTTCCGTGCGTGGTTCATTCCTCCGTGAGATTAGGCTTATAAAAGCCTTTACTCTTGTTGCTTTTTTTCTTAGTCATTTCATGTACTTGTTTATACTTACATTGCCTAGGGAATTCTCTGTTCTGGGAAGAAAATTATTAAAATGCCTGTCCACACAGGGAAACATTGTTTGCAAACAGTTGCAAACAATGTTTCCTAGTGTGGACAAGCCATTAGAAACAAAAACATAAAAATTTCATACTGGATTTAGTCAATAGCACAATTTTTACTTGTTTGTACTGACTTAGCTTTGGGAATTCAACCTTTACCTCAAGGAATTCGACCTTTCCCTCAAGTACTTTTGCCTACTTTGCTGTTCTGGGAAGAAAATTATTAGAAACAAAAACACGATTTCGTACCGGATTTAGTCATCAGCCCCAAGTCTTTTACAACATTTTTTTCCCGGAGTTATTTCAGGGCAGAATGATGCCGTAAAGAGCATAATACCCTTGAAATCGCCATGAAATGAGGACCTCATAACAGGCTTTATAAGAGTTTTTGGGTTCTTTTGAAAGTATTTTACGACGTACTTCGGCGTTATTCTGGAGCAGAATAACGCTGTTTAAAAAAAAATAAAAAAAAAAGATGCCTTTGAAGTCGTGATGAAGTGAAAACCTCCTCCATTTCGTGATTAGAACGGAAGAGCTGCTGGTGCTGCTGCCCCAGACATTCATTAGTGCCACGGGCTATTGAAGAATTACACGGCCTCATCGTGGCATAATTATTAGCATCAGAGGCTTCATCTTCTGTTGGGGAGGGATTCTGTTTCTTTCAAGTAGTCGTGGGGGTTAGCCGTGCAGAGAATATTAACTTTATTGTTGTTGCTGGTGGTACTTCTATGGTAGTGGATTTGAGGTAGTTGATAACACTAACAGGAATTATATTTTCCATTAGAAATTATGGCTACATCAGCAGAGATTAGCTTATAATACAGTTTATTTTTCTAACGATTCCATTTTTTGCTGTAGAAAAGTAGAGAAACTTTATTTTAAGTTAAACTGTGCCCCAGCCATAATACTTAACGAAACTTGTTTACGAGAGGATCTCCTTGCCAGTAAAGAAGAAGAAGATGGTGATTTATTAAGGCTCTTATGTTAAAAATTGGAGATTCTCTCGTCTCCCTCTTCCTCCTTGCAAAATGGACGTGATCGTGTTAGTATTCCATTTCCCCCTCTTGCCTGCGTCCCCTCCAAGGTAATCTTCATATATTATTCCCTCCCTCCCTCCCTCCCTTCCCGTAGACGTCTCTCTTTTACTGTTGTTTCCAGATGTTTCTTTCCCGAATGCTGGGCGAAGGAAGCCTTATATAGCCTGTATTCGCGCGTCCGCTGCACTGAATAGTGTAACGCTTGTTTAAAATGTAAATTTTAGTTTCCGCTAGATGGTTTAATGTTCCCTCAATGCCTTATGGTTAAGCAAGATCTAAATAGCATGAAGACCTCGAGTTTCAGATTAATATCGAAGAATTGAATGGCTCGCATTATAGATACACTTTGGATGAACATTTTCATGGCGATTTTTCGTGTCACTTATCTTTGGAGGACATGAAACAGTCATTTTGTTCCCTGTGTTACCGCAAGAGTCCCCATGTCATCCATCTCTCCCATTTACAAGTAGATAAGTAAATAAATATATAAATAGATAGGCTGAACTAGGGTTTGGGCTGAAGAGAATTGCAGAATCTTCATAAAGGAAAGAATTCTACTTTAACTCATAAACTCCTGAAATTTGTATTACGAAGAATGGATTAGTTGTTCCCTGTGCGTTCTTCCTTTTCATCTGCAATTACTTAACTTAGGATTGTGCATTGACTTTTAATTCTGTTTTAAGCAGTCACTTCTCTCTGTTTTCGAAAAACTTTCAGATCTCAATGGAAAATATTTATCAAGAGTAGCTAAGTTGTTTTTTGTGCGATCTCCCTTTTCGTCTCCCTAGTTCATAATATATCTGCAATCACTAAACTTAAGATTATGACTATTAATCATATTCTAAACAGTCACCACAGTGTTTTAAAATAATGCTCTCAGATCTCAATTGCAATATTAAACAAAAGGAAAGCTTCCTTCAGAAGTGCACGAAACCAATTACACCTCCCATTAAACCGGATTCTATTAAAACCTTTTAGCATGATGGTGCCAGTAGGACCTATCATGGTCATTGGCTGCCAAATGTTCCGTTGGTCGAAATTGGCCATTATAATTTTGAATCCCGGAGGGATTGAGAGTGAAATTGCCCGCTGGCTTTTTTTTTTTTATCGAAGTGAGTGAGAAAAATGAAGGACGCTAATGTTAGCTTGAGTTTAATCGTCTGGGAGGAATACATTATGTGTATTGTAGCAATTTGCATGATTCTATGATGCTTTATATGCTTTATTTTTTAATATATTTATTGCAAAAGGAAATTTCAATAACAAGAAAGAGTGCCTTTTGGGAAAGTGAAGTCCCAAGTCTTCTTATTTTATTCATCTTTTTTTTTTTATTATTACGTTAGGGACAAAAACTGTGTGCTAAATTTGACCATCACATAGTATGTTCTACCTCTCTCTCTAAATATATATATATAATATATATATATATATATATATATATATATATAGACACATATATATTTTATACTTCCAATACATATATACGATCATTATTTGAATACAATATTTAGAATTTCATTTGTTATTTATTACGCGCCGCATGTGGTTAGATGTTTCTTCGACTGTACACAAAACGTTTGTCCACAAAATAATCTCGTAAAATAGCTATTGTACAGGTTAAAAAAGATAAAGTAAGATAGCACAATTTCATGCATTGCAGACGCCGTCACTTTCGTTTTATGCCTCCTTTTGGCCATAAAAACGATAATAACTGTAATTTTATTTGGCAGCACAATTTTATTGTTGAAAGGCCTCCTGTTTGATTGTTTTTTAATTGCATCTTAACTTTTATCTCATAAACTTCTGCCTTTCTCATGGTTTTCAACCACCGGTGCTTTCCTGAATACAATGTTGAATACACAGTTTTGATACCGATATTTTATGAGTGAATATAAAAAATACGAGAAGTTTCACGGGATACTTCCTTGGTGTCTGCTGAATCTAAGGGTTAGTGCCATTCAGAGTAACCTGGTTACAGTAGTCCTGCCGAACATGTATGGCTTTGTTACTCATTTCATGTTATAGTTGATTACTTTAACTTTTCACTTTTCTTAATTTGTCTTTCACGCTGCGCTTGGGTTAAAGGTGGCCATTCTTTGAATTTTGAGACTGATCACATTGAATTGATTCATATGCAATTTCGTGAACTTTATGTTTCACTTATTTTGTACTCGTTCTAACCCCCCCCCCCCAACCTACTATTTTTGTAAGGTAGAATGGCTTAGTTTCGTTAAAAGAGTTGTTTCCAGCCTTTTACAAATAAAATGAGAAAGGACCAGTTCCCTGATTCATTTCTGCACAAATGGTGCAAGAGGGAATCGTCCCCCCTCTCTTAGCAGTGTATAAACGCAGGAAATAGCTTAACTTTGTTTAAAATGTACATCAAGCAGATTGAAGAGCTCATTTCGAAACTTAACATTGCAATTAAAGAGGATGAAGAGACCAGCTCCTCTGACTCAACCGTACACTGACGAGGAAAGAAGAGACAAGCTTCTTGTGTCCGCTGTCCATTAATGCAGGGAGAAGGCACCAGCTGACAATCTTAACCATGCACTGATGGGGGAAGAAGTACATAAGATCTCTGATTCAGCCTACACTAACAGGAAGGGAAAACCAGCCCCCTGCCTCAAATTTCCCACCATCGGTGGAAAGGGACCATCTCCGTGCCTTAAATGTATATTAACTTTGGGAGAAAGGAACAGCTTCTTGACTCACCCTCTTACTAGCGGAGGAAGGAGACCAATATCTTGCCTCATGTGCGCACTATAGTAGATTCAAATCAACCGTGCATCTGGTGACTAGACCAGTCCCTTACGACGCTCCTGATTGGCTGTTGATAAGCCAGTCACAGAGATGAAAACTCTCAGTCTCTCGAGAGTGTTCACATAGGTAGGATGTATGTTCCACCCTTCCTGAGGGATACGTCTTTCAAAAGTATCCCTCAGGAGTGGTGGGACATGCATCCTGCCTATTTGAACTCTCTCGATAGACTGAGAGTTTCCAGCCCTGTGATTGGCTTTTCAACAGCCAATAAGGAGCGTCGTAAAGGACGGCCCTATAGACATCAGATGCACAGTTGATGTGAATCTACTATAGCAATGGAAGTGAGGATCTACTTCCCTTATCAGATATAAGTTAAAATGAAAAGAGACCAACTCCCTTACTTAGCCATGTAAGAACACAGAATGAGAAGACAAGTCCTTTACTCAGGCTTGCACTAAGAAAGGAAGAATAGTTTCAACTTACAGACTCATCCCTTTACTAAGAAAATGATAAGTGACCAGCTCACGGACTCAGCCATGTACTCATGGTAGTTGAAAGGATATGATCCAATTCTACAGAAAGCAAAGAACTAGTGAAGTAAAGAGATTAGTTCCTTGATGACTGTGGTCATTAACTGGGGAATAAGGGATTACATCCCTGGTTAAAAGCATCCTTGACTTGACCCTATACTGACAGAAATAGGTGACCAGCTTCCAGA
>NC_087210.1:74361552-74379052 GCF_015104395.2 Macrobrachium nipponense | reverse complement strand
TCTATATGTATGTCTATGTATAAAATACTTACTTCCTATTCTTTTATTATAATTTGAAGGACCTTCAACGTTTAGTTATAAACGTTGTATTACCCATATTTACCCTTAAGATCTTCTCATATTTTGAAGTCATTTACGTAATAAAGAGTATATAAACGAAAAAAAATTGCATGCCCATTTATGAACATTGACGAAGCAATTTTTTCTTATGGAGGCCGAATGAAGGTCTTAGTCTTCGAAGCTTTAAAGTAATTTAGATTTTTCACTATTTGCGTTTAATCTTGTCTTGAAATAAACGAGTGCGAGGCCAAGTGGTGCTGTTGCATCACCTTTTCATCCTGCTTCATCGGTGAAGGTTTTACAGCCTTTTGTTCTCTGTGGTTTTCAAGACATCGTGGATTATAAGTATAAGGCTTAATTTTAAAAATTTGGTACATTTAATCTTAAGAGCTGCTGGAATTACAACCTTTCAACATCAGGCTGATTAAGATGCCATAGGTTCCCATTCTTTGACCTCTGCCCAAAGTGAAATAATTCAGTAGGTTACCATTCCTTTGACCTCTGCCCAAAGTAAAAATGATCAGGTTTAGTCCCATTCTGACCTCTGCCCAAAGTGGAAATGATTCAGTAGGTTTTCCCATTCCTTTGACCTCTGCAGGTGATGAATTCAAGTAGGTTCCCATTCCTTTGAACCTCTGCCCACGGTAAAATGAATTCAGAGGTTCCCCTTTCCTTTACCTCTGCCCAAAGGTGAAATGATTCAGTAGGTTCCCATTCCTTTCCCACCCCTTCTTGCCCTAAAGTAAACCCAGATTCATAGGTTCCATTCCTTTTGACTGGCCCAAGGTTAAAATGATCAAGTAGTTCCCATTCCTTGACCTCTGCCCAAAGGTGAAATGATTCAGTAGGTTCCCATTCCTTTGACCTCTGCCCAAAGGTAAAATGATTCAGTAGGTTCCCATTCCTTTGTTTGACCCTCTGTCCCAAAGGTCCAAAATGATTCAAGGTGTAAAGTTCCCATTCCTTGACCCTCTGCCCAAAGGTGAAATGATTCAGTAAGGGGTTCCCCAGCCTTTGACCTCGGCCCAAGGTTAAAGAATTCAGTAGGTTCCATTCCTTTGAACCTCTGCCCAAGGTAAAATGATTCAGTAGTTTTCCCATTCCTTTGACCTGTCCCAAGGTAAAATTTGTTCAGTAGTGGTTTTCCATTCTTTGACCTCTGCCCAAGGTGGAAAATGATTCAGTAGGTTCCCATTCCCATTGACCCTGTGCCCCGGAGTGAAAATGATTCAGTAGGTTTCCATTCCTTCCTTTGACCTCTGCCCAAGTAAAACCCTGATTCAGTAGGTTCCCATTCCTTTGACCTCGTGCCCAAGGTAAAATGATCAGTAGGTTCCCATTCCTTTGACCTCTGCCCAAGTAAATGATTCAGTAGGTTCCCATTCCTTTGACCTCTGCCCAAGGTGAAATGATTCAGTAGGTTCCCATTCCTTTGACCTCTGCCCAAAGTGAAATGATTCAGTAGGTTCCCATTCCTTTGACCTCCCAAAGTAAAATGATTTAGTAGGTTCCCATTCCTTTGACCTCTGCCCAAGGTGAAATGATTCAGTAGGTTCCCATTCCTTTGACCTCTGCCCAAGGTGAAATGATTCAGTAGGTTTCCATTCCTTTGACCTCTGCCCAAGGTGAAATGGTCAGTAGGTTCCATTCCTTTTTGACCTCTGCCCAAGGTAAAAATAAATTCATAGGTTCCATATCCTTTGACCTCTGCCCTAAGGTAAATGATTCTGTAGGTTTCCATTCCTTTGAACCTCCTCGCCCAAGGTGAAATGGTTCAGTAGGTTTCCCAATCCTTTGGACCTATGCCAAAGGTGAAAGATTCAAGTAGGTTCCCCATTCCTTTGACCTCGTTTCCCCAAGGTGAAATTGATTCAGTTTAGGTTCCCATTCCTTTGACCTCTGCCCAAGGTAAAATGATTCAGTAGGTTCCCATTCCTTTGACCTCTGCCCAAGGTGAAAATGATTCAGTAGGTTCCCATTCCTTTGACCTCTGCCCAAGGTGAAATGATTCAGTAGGTTTCCATTCCTTTGACCTCTGCCCAAGGTAAAATGATTCAGTAGAGGTTGCACCATTATTTGAACCTCTGGCCCAACCCAATGGGTGAAATGATTCCAGTTAGGTTTACCATTCCTTTGACCTCTGCCCAAAGGTAACTGAAATCAATAGGTTTCATTCCTTTGGCTCTGCCCAAAGTGAAATGGATTCCCAGTAGGTTCCCCTACTTTTGAACCTCTGCCCAAATGTGAAAATGATTCAAGTTAGGTTCCCATTCCTTTTGGACCTCTGCCCAAAGGTTAAACAAAATGACTTCAAGTAGGCTTTACCATTCCTTTGACCCTCTGCCCAACCCAAAGGTAAAATGAGTCAGTAGGTTCCCATTCCTTTGACTCTGCCCATAAAGAGAAATGATTCAGGTAGGTTCCCAATTACTTTGACCTCCTCCCCAGGTGAATGATTCCAAAGTAAAAGGTTCCCTTTCCTTTGACCTCTGTCCAAGGTGAAAGGAATTAAGGGTAGGTTCCCATTCCTTGACCTCTGCCAAAGTGAAATGATTCAGTAGGTTCCTTTCCTTTGACCTCTGCCAAAGTTGAAATTTGATTCAGTTAGGATTCCCAAATCCCTTTGACTTTGACAAAGTGCAAAGGAATTCAGTAGGTTCCCATTCCTGTGCACCATCCTGCCCCCAAGGTGAAAATTGATATTCAGTAAAGGTTCCCTTTCCTTTGAACCTCTGGCCCACCCAAGGTGAAATGGATTGCAAAGTAGGTTACCATTCCTTTGACCTCTGCACCAAAAGGTTGAAATGATTCAGTAGGTTTCCCTTCCTATTTGACCTTCTGCCCAAAGGTGAAAATGATTCAGTAGGATTTCCCATTCCTTGGACCTTCGGCCCAAACGGTTGAAATGATTCAGTAGGTTACCCCATTCCTTTGCCCTCTGCCCAAAGGTGAAAATGAATCAGTAGGTTTCCCATTTTCCTTTGACCTAGCCCAAAATGGAAATGAAAGTGATTCAGTAGGTTTCCCATTCCTTTTGGACCTCTGCCCAAAGTGGACAAATTAAAACTGATTCAGTAGGTTTTACCATTCCTTTGACCTACGGCCCAAAGGTGAAAACTGGATTTCAGTAGGTTTCCCAGTTCCTTTGACTTCCGTCCCATGCCAAGGTGAAATGATTTCAGTAGGCTTCCCATTCCTTTGACCTCTGCACAAAGTAAAATGAGTCCGTAAGGTTCCCAAAATTCCTTTGACCTCTGACGAAAGTGAAATGATTCAGAAGGGTTTTCCCATTCCTTTGACCTATGCACCAAAGGTGAAAATGATCTTCAGTAGGTTCCCATTCCTTTGACCTCTGCCCAAAGTGAAATGATTCAGTAGGTTACCATTCCTTTGACCTCTGCCCAAAGTGAATGATTCAGTAGGTTCCCATTCCTTTGACTTCCGCCCAAAGTGAAATGATTTAGTAGGTTTCCCATTCTTTGTCCTAACTGCCAAAGTAAAATGATTCAGCTAGGTGCAATTCTTTGACTCCTGCCCAAAGTGAAATGATTCAGTCAGGTTTCCCATTCCTTGGAACTCTGCCCCAGGTGAAATGAGCAGTTCAGGTTCCTTACCTTTGCCCTCTGCAAGGTGAAATGGATTCAGTAGGTTTCCCATTTCCCTTTGACCTTGCCAATGTGAAATTTGATCAATAGGTTCCCTTCCTTTGACCTTGACCCAAGGTAAAATGATTACAGTATGGTCCTTCCCATCCTTTGACCCTCCTGCCCAATGGTAAAATGATTCAGTAGGTTCCCATTCCATTATTTGACCATCTGCACCCAAAGGTGAAAATGATTCAGTAGGTTCCCATTCCTTTTGACCTCTGCCCCAAAGGTGAAAAAATGACTTTCAGTAGGTTCCCATTCCTTTGACCTCTTAGGCCCAAGGTAAAATGATTCAAGTAGGTTCCCATTCCTTGGACCCTCTGCAAGCCCAAAGGTGAAATGATTCAGTAGGTTCCCATTCCCTTTGACCTCTAATGCCCAAAGGTAAAATGAGTTCAGTAGGTTCCCATTCCTTTGACCTCTGCCCAAGGTGAAATGATTCAGTAGGTTCCCATTCCTTTGACCTCTGCCCAAAGGTGAAAATGATTCAGTAGGTTCCCATTCCTTTGACCTCTGCCCAAGGTAAAATGATTCAGTAGGTTCCCATTCCTTTGACCTCTGCCCAAAGTGAAATGATTCAGTAGGTTCCCATTCCTTTGACCTCTGCCCAAGGTAAAATGATTCAGTAGGTTCCCATTCCTTTGACCTCTGCCCAAGGTAAAATGATTCAGTAGGTTCCCATTCCTTTGACCTCTGCCCAAGGTAAAATGGATTCAGTTAGGGTTCCCATTCCTTTGACCTTCCTTTGTACCAGGTAAAAGGATTCAGTAGATTCCCAATTCCTTTGACTTCTACCAAAAGGTGAAATTCATTCGTTAGGTTCCCATTCCTTTGACCTCTGCCCAAGGTAAAATGATTCAGTAGGTTCCCATTCCTTTGACCTCTGCCCAAGGTAAAATGATTTAGCCAGGGGTTCCAAAATTCCTTGACCTCTTGCCCAAGGTTAAAGAATTTCAGTAGGTTCCCATTCCTTTGGAACCATCCTACCCAAGGTGAAAAATGATTCAAGTAGGTTCCCTTCCTTTGACCTCCTTGCCCAAGGTAAATGATTCAGTAGGTTCCCATCCTTTGACCTGTGACCAAAGTTAAAAATGGATTCAGTAGGTTCCCATTCCTTTGACCTCTGCCCAAGGTAAAATGATTCAGTAGGTTTCCATTCCTTTGACCTCTGCCCAAAGTGAAATGATTCAGTAGGTTCCCATTCCTTTGACCTCTGCCCAAGGTGAAATGATTCAGTAGGTTCCCATTCCTTTGACCTCTGCCCAAGGTAAAATGATTCAGTAGGTTTCCATTCCTTTGACCTCTGGTCCCAAAGGTAAAACTGAGTTCAGTAGGTTCCCATTCCTGTTTTGACCTCTGCCCAAAGTAAATGATCAGTAAAGGTTCCCTTCCTTGACCTACTTGCCAAAGTGAAATGGACTCCCAGTAGGTTCCCTTTCCTTTGACCTCCTGCCCAAGGTAAAAATGATTCCCCAGGTAGGTTCCCAAATCCTTGACCTATTGCCCAAGTAAAATTTGGATTTCAGTAGGTTTCCATTCCTTTGACCTCTGCTCCCCAAAGGTGAAATGATTCAGTAGGTTCCCTTATTCCTTTTGACCCTTGCCAAAGTGAATGGATTCCCAAAGTAGGTTCACAATTCCTTTGACCTCTTGCCCAAAGTAAAATGATTCAATAGGTTTACCCATTTCCCCTTTGACTCTGCCCAAAGGTAAAATTGATTCAGTAGGTGGTTCCCATTCCTTTCACCTCTGCCCATAAAGTGGAAATGAATTCAGTAGGGTTTTCCCATTTCCTTTGACCTCTACCCCAAAGGGTGAAATGACGTTTCAGTGTCCCATCCTTTGGACCTCTGCAGGTGAAATGGATGCCCAGAGGTTCCCTTTCATTTTGACCTCTGCCCCAAAAGTGAAATGATTCAGTAGGTTTCCCCTTTCCATTTGACCTTGCCCAGTAAAATGATTCCCCAGTAAAGGTTCCCATCCTTCAAAACCTTATTGCCCAAGGTAAATGAATTCAGGTTAGGTTTCCATTCCTTTGACCTCTGCCCAAAGTGAAATGATTCAGTAAAGGTTCCCAAAAATTCTTTGACCTATTGCCCAAAGTGAAATGATTCAGTAGGTTCCCATTCCTTTGACCTCTGCCCAAAGTAAAATGATTCAATAGGTTACCATTCCTTTGACCTCTGCCCAAAGTTAAAATGGCATTCCAGTACTTCCCATTCCTTTGACCTCTAGCCATAAAGTGAAATGATGCCAGGTAGGTTCCAATTCTTTGAACTCTTGCCCCAGGTTTAAATGGATTCCCAGTTACCCTTGCATTCCTTGACCTCTGCCCAAGGTGAAATGATTCAGTAGGTTCCCATTCCTTTGACCTCTGCCCAAAGTGAAATGATTCAGTAGGTTCCCTTTCCTTTGACCTCTGCCCAAAGTGAAATGATTCAGTAGGTTCCCTTTCCTTTGACCGTCTGCCCAAAAGTGCAAATGATTCAGTAGGTTTCCCATATTCCTTTTGACTCCTCTGCCCAGCGGTGAAATGAATTTCAGTATGGTTTCCCTTTCCTTAGACCTCTGCCCAAAGAAATGAATGGATTTCCAGAAATAAAAGGTTCCCATTACCTTTGAACCTCCCGTGAAATGATTTTTCAGTAGGTTCCCATTCCTTTGACCCCCTCCCCCCCTGCAAAGTGGATTTGATTCCCCCAGTAGGTTCCCGGTTTCCTTTGACCTCTGCAAAGGAAAATGAATTTCCCAAAGTAGATTCCCTTCCTTTGACCTCTGCCCAAAGTGGATTTGATCCAGGTAGGTTCCCATTTCCTTTGACCTCTGCCAAAGGTGAAATGATTCAGTAGGTTTCCCTTTCCTTTTGACCTTTGCCCAAGTGATTTGATTCCCAAAAGTTAGGTTCCCTTCCTGACCTCTGCCCAAGGTGAAATGATTCAGTAGGTTTCCATTCCTTTGACCTATGCCCAAAGTGAAATGATTCAGTAGGTTCCCATTCCTTTGACCTCTGCCCAAAGTGAAATGATTCAGTAGGTTCCCATTCCTTTGACCTCTGCCCCAGGTGAAATGATTCAGTAGGTTCCCATTCCTTTGACCTCTGGTGCGCTGTGCTGGCATCTGCCCAGGTGAAATGGAATTCATTAGGTCCCTTTCCACTTTGACCTCTGCCCAAGATGAAATGATTCAGTAGGTTCCCATACCTTTGACCTCTGCCCAAAGTGAAATGATTCAGTAGGTTCCCATACCTTTGACCTCTGCCCAAGATGAAATGATTCAGTAGGTTCCCATACCTTTGACCTCTGCCCAAAGTAAAATGATTCAGTAGGTTCCCATTCCTTTGACCTCTGCCCCAGTTGAAATGATTCAGTAGGTTCCCCTTCCTTTGACCTCTGCCCCAGGTGAAATGATTCAGTAGGTTCCCTTTCCTTTGACCTCTGCCCAAGGTGAAATGATTCAGTAGGTTCCCTTTCCTTTGACCTCTGCCCAAGGTGAAATGATTCAGTAGGTTCCCATTCCTTTGACCTCTGCCGCAAAGTGAATGATTCAGTAGTTCCCTTGCCTTGACCTTCTGCCCAAGGTGAATGTTTCAGGAGGTTCCATTCCTTTGACCTCTGCCCAGTGAAATGATTCGGTAGGTTCCCATTCTGACCTCTCCAAGGTGAATGATTCCAGTAGGTTCCCATTCCCTTTGACCTTGCCCAAAGTGAAATTTGATTCCAGTAGGTTTTCCCAAATTCTTGACCTCTGCCCCAAAGTAAAATGATTCAGTAGGTTCCCATTCCTTTGACCTCTGCCCCAGGTGAAATGATTCAGTAGGTTCCCTTTCCTTTGACCTCTGCCCAAGATGAAATGATTCAGTAGGTTCCCATACCTTTGACCTCTGCCCAAAGTGAAATGATTCAGTAGGTTCCCCAACTTTGCCTCTGCCCCAAGTGAAATGATCATTAGGTTCCCATAAACCTTTGACCTCTGCCCAAAGTAAAATATTCAGGTAGGTTCCCATTCCTTTGACCTCTGCCCCAAAGTGCAATGATTCAGTAGGTTCCTTCCTTGCTGCCCAAAGGTAAAAGATTCAGTAGGTTTCCCATTCCTGACCTCTGCCCCAGTGAAATGATTCAGTAGGTTCCATACCTTTTGACCCTCTTTGCCCCAGTGGAAATGATTCAGTTATAGGTTTCCTTTCCTTTGACCTCTGCCCAAAAGTGAAATGATTCAGTAGGTTTCCCTCCTTTGATCTCCCTGATTCGGTTTGACCAAATGATCAGTGGTTTCCCTTTTTCCTTTGACCTTCCCAAAGTAAAATGTTTAGTAGGTTCCCATTCCTTGACCTCTGCCCCCAGGTGAAATGATTCAGTAGGTTCCCATTCCTTTGACCTCTGTCTGCCCCAGGTGATAAGAGTTCAGTAGGTTCCCATTCCCTTTGACCGTCTGCCCCAGTTGAAATGATTCAGTAGGTTCACCCATTCCTTTTGACCTCTGCACCCAGGCTAAAAATGATTCAGTAGGTTCCATTCCTTTGACCTCTGCCAAAAGTGAAATGATTCAGTAGTTCCCATTCTTTGACCTCTGCCCCAAGGTTAAAATTGATTCAGTAGTTCCCATTGCCTTTGACCTCTTGCCCAAGGTAAATGATTCAGTTAGGTTCCCAAAATATTCCTTTGACCTCTGCCCAAGGTGAAATGATTCAGTAGGTTCCCATTCCTTTGACCTCTGCCCAAAAGTGAAATGATTTCCAAGTAGGTTCCCATTCCCACCTTTGACCTCTTGGTGGTCCCAAGGCCCTAAAATGATTCGTATGCTTACCATTCCTTTGACCTGCAAGGTTAAAATGATGCCCAGTAGTTTCCCTTCCCTTTGACCTCTGCCCACGTGGAAATTTGTTCCAGTAGTTCCCATTCCTTTGACCCTTGCCAAGGTAAAATGTTCACGCTAGTATTCCCATTCCCTTTGACCTCTGCCAAGGTGAAACTGAGTTCAGTAGGTTCCCATTCCTTTGACCTCTGCCCAAGGTAAAATGATTCAGTAGGTTCCCATTCCTTTGGACTCTGCCCAAGGTGAAATGATTTCTGGCCCAGTTCCCCCTTACTTGGACCTTGCTCCCCAAGGTAAAATGTTCAGTTAGGTTCCCATTCCTTTGACCTCTGCCCAAGGTAAAATTGATTCCAAAAGGATGGTTACCGATTCCTTTGCCTTCTGCCCAAGGTTAAAATTTTGATTCCCGGTATGTTCATGTCCTTTTGACCCTTCTGCCCAAAGTTGAAAGGTGATTCCCAAGTTATGTACCCATTCCTTTGACCTCTGGCCCAAGTAAAGATTCAGTTATTGTTTGCCATTTCCTTTGACCTCGTGCCAAGGTAAAATGATTCAGTATGTTACCATTCCTTTGACCTCTGCCCAAGGTAAAATGATTCAGTATGTTACCATTCCTTTGACCTCTGCCCAAGGTAAAATGATTCAGTATGTTACCATTCCTTTGACCTCTGCCCAAGGTAAAATGATTCAATAGGTTCCCTTTCCTTTGACCTCTGCCCAAGGTGAAATGATTCAGTAGGTTCCACATTACTTTTCCTTCTGCCCAAAGTAAAATGATTCAGTAGGTTCCCATTCTTTTGACCTGTGCCCAAGGGGAAATGATTCAGTGAGTTCCAATTCCTTGGACCTCTGCCTAAGGAGAAATAATATTATTTCCATCCTATAGTATAGATGGCATATCGTATATCAGGCCTTGAAGAGGACCCGAGTAATGTAAGTGATAATTTTAAGAGTCGACTGCATCTAATCTTAAGATCTAATCTAAGCAAAGCCTCCCCCGGGTCGGAACGCTCCCTCAATCTCTTCTTTCTGTCCTTCTGCAGAATCGAAATCTGGAGCTCTACACGCCCCAGGACACCATCCTCCAATACGTGGAGAAGTTCACGGAGCTCCGAGACGGAACATCCAACCCACCGCCGTCACAAGCCCAGACCCCCACTAATCCATAGCCCATGGCGGTCCCGCCTGCAGGAGGCCCCAGTCCCACGAATGTTCCTGCCAGCGTTCCGATCTCGCAGCCTCCGGTTCATTACCATAAATCATTACCTGGGCCCTCCAGCCAATAGGGCCTTTGTCGGCGGCGTCTTGTTGCCTTGCGAGCGACTGAACGCGCGTCCTGGCTGACGATTGAATATTTATTTTATTTTGTGTATGGTTTCATTAAATTGTGTAATTATTTTAACATTTTTTATTTTAATCCTGGGTGAATAGTGATTTTTTTATTTAACCAACCAATTAATATTATTAATGTTAGTTTTTTTAGAAATTATCCAGCCATTTATTACTAATATTATTTTTATTAATTATTCTATTATTATTATTATTATTATTATTATTATTATTATTATTATTATTATTATATCTAATTTGTGTTTATTTTGTGTTTGAGAAAAGAGACTATGTAAACTCTTAAGAGAACTATTATTGATGCTCCGCTGAAGTTTCCTGAAAAAAATATAATCATCAGTGTAGCATCATTATGCCATTTGATATATCATGTAAATACCATCCTATTATAAAAATTTCAGAGTATAAGTATTTATGTATTATATGTACATGCGCACAGAAACACAACGAACACGTAAATTATATATATACATATATAATATATATATATATATATATATATATGTATGTATATATATACAAATTATGCGCGCGCGCGCGCGCGATATTTGAACCAGGGTGACAACAAACAGTGCATTTGAGCACAGTTAAAGAAACAAGTGGAGTTTGACTTATGCACGACTTAAGGTAAGCGCATTATATATAAATTTTTTTTTCAACAGGTAGGTAGCAGACCCCGCACCTGCATTAATTTTTAATGGAAATCTTACAGGTAATTCTTTATGTTGTTAGTAGGATCAAACTACCTTTACTCCTTATCTGTACATTAGACACATTCCTTTGGAAATAGATTGTTTATGTTTGTACATATCTAGACAGGTATTCATACTGTTATCTTAACTTTCTTTTTATGAAACTGGACTCGGTTGTGTTACGTTCTATCATGTTATTAAAGCACAGCACTTTTTTAGCGACTTAAGAAAGAAGCCGGATTGTTTTTTCCAAGGCCAATAGAATTTTAAAATTCTATTGGCCTTGGTTTTTTCAAACATGAACGAATATTGCTCCGTTATTGACCTGTAATTGTAGCTGTATTGTATCCAACATGATGTGTGTTTACAAAGACGTTTTGACTATTCGGCATTGAAATTGGTGCACTGCAGGTATTACTTAACGGTCTTTGCAGCGTCCCTTCGATTCCTAGCTACGGCCTCTTTCATTCCTTTTACTGTGCCTCCATTCATATTCTTTCTTCCATCTGACTTTCCACCCTCTCTAACATTTGTTTCATTGTGCAATTGCGAGGTTTTCCTCCTGTTACACGTTTCGAACCTTCTTACTGTCCATCTCCCTTTCAGCTCTTGGCTTTTGGGTTAAATTGTATACTCGTATTGTATGAGATTTGTACAATAACTTCAGAATTAGTTAAGTCCGTCTGCGCACAGGTCAAGTTACTGCTAAACTCGAAGTGTACCCAACCCTTCAAATAACGTCACTCGGTATCTTGAGCGCAGTATTTTAAAGCCTCAGTTCTTCAACGCGAATAAGAGACTAATTCCACCCTCGGTCTTGCATTTCGTTAACAGACGTTTCCCCGACAGACATTTTTTGTCGACTGAACTTATCGCTGACGGACACTCTGTCAGGTTGTCATTTTTACTCCTCATGTAATATTGTACTTTTTAAGTTAATTGGTACCGTAATTTATTTTTGCCTTATCATAAAACATTGTTTATGTGCCAGTTTCTCTCAGTGCTGTCGGTCATAAATTTTGTTCCTTTGATTTTGTCATTTTATAATGCTTGTGTATGATTTTGTTTTATTCGCGTGCTTTGATTTTATTTGTCTTTGGAGAAATTGTTTTCTATTTAAACTCCGCTGTCAAAAGTACGATACCCAACAAGGGATATATTTTGTCTATTTCATTGAGGACTCGGTTGGGAAAATGATTAAATGAAAGACTTCCCAGTTGATAACATCTAGAAATATTTCTTCCGCTGGAAATGTAAGGAAAGAGAGAAATAAGAAGGACGTCTCCAGACTAGGAGTGTCATTCTGCAAGAACCTGTATCTCATAGTCATCCACCTCTTCTCTGGCCATTGCAAAACATATTTTGAACATCTGCTTTGGCATATTTGGCTGTCACCCTAGGGGGGGTAGTGCCGTCAGTGCACCTCACACAGTGCACTGTAGGTGTTACTTAAGAGTTGTGGCGTCCCTTCGTCCCCTAGCTGCAATCCTTTTCATTCCTTTTACTATACCTCCTTTCATATTCTCTTTCTCCCATCTTACTATCCACCCTCTCCTAACAAATGTTTCATATTGTAACTGCGAGGTTTTCGTCCTGTTACACCTTTCAGGACTTTTGAATGTCAAAATTCGTTTCAGCGCTGAATGAACCTCATAGGTCCTAGCGCTTGGACTTCGGCCTAAATTTTATATTGTATTATATTCTGGACCAAATTAATGTATTGTTAGTAATGCAAGCAATCACCATTTTTGTATTCCCGCCTACCAGTTCGTTAGTCCCGAGTTCGATTCCCCGCTCTGCCAGCGTGGAGTCAGGGGCATTTGTTTCTGGTGATTAGAAATAAATTTTTCGATTTAATGTGGTTTGGATTCCACAGTAAGCTGTAGGTCCCGTTGCTAGGTAACCAACTGGTTCCTAGCCACGCAAAAATAGCTAATGCTTTGAGCCAGCCCCAGGAGAGCTGTTAATCAGTTCAGTGGTCTGGTCAAAATAGAATTTACTTTTTTCTGTTTTTCGAATAGACAAAAATGTCTTACAACAAGAAGTCACTAAGTAAATATGTCCTTTCCGTGAAGAATGTCTGTTGAGGAAACTTCCGTCAGCGACAAGTCGAGAACTCTTCTGTGAAACTACCGGTCAGTGACAGCGGTAGAAATTGTCGTTTCGAAGTATGCGTATTGAGGTTATTGCATTTAATGCAATTAACCTACTTTTTATGAAATAATTTTGAAACTAGATTAATAAACAATCGACGGACATCAAGATGAACTAGTAATTGGAGAATAACATTACAATGGACAATATACGAAGGGTATTTTACTCGTGTATATATTATATATATATATATATATATATATATATATATATATATATATATATATATATATATATGTATTATATATATTTGTATGATTTGTATGATTTGTATTTTACTCGTGTATATATTATATTATATATATATATATATATATATATATAATTTGTATGATTATTTTTGTGTATATATTATGTTTGTGTGAGCGTGTGTGTGTGTGTGTGTAAGTACGTATAAAATTCAGACTCGCATAGAGATCGAACCTATGTCTCCCAAATTAAATGCATAGGCGCTACCAACTGACTACCACAGGTCATATGTATATATTTTTGTACGCGCATTCGTATGCTTATATTTATGCATATGTTTTGGTAAGGTCATTTTATTAAGTTTGAACAACAATCTTATTGTAGTTGTAGAATGAGTGTTGTAAAATAATTTGAAATTGTTCATAGTTGTAGAATTGTAGTAATATAATTAGAAATTGTTCTACGTGACTTTTGTATATGTCATATTTCTTGGAATTTTGTATTTGCTAGTTGCTGTTTATGCACTGTCCCCTGTATATAACTTGTATATACAATCATATAAACGTAACTTTGTGAAGAGATACGTGTAAAAGATATAAGTATTAACATTGAGGGTATATAAAAATGACTTACTCTAAGCCATATAAAGCCTATCAAACGTAGACCTTATTCGTCATATTGATGAAGCCGGTGAAGTGTCATTTCATGATACCGTTATGCAATGTGAGCGTTGGTATGTTTTAATAAATATTTCCAAGTAGGACATGCCTTTGATTAGGATGGTTCCACAAAGACAGGTGCTTCTGAGATTGTGAAGTGGGTTGCTCGCAGCTTGGTGCACTGATAGCTAGAAGTTGCGTATATAGTAATGGCAGATAACTTTGTAATGTATTGTGCAGTGTAGGTTCTCAATTGAAAAAAATAGATAAGTGATGCCATATGATAGTCAACAAGTAACTCTTGCCTAGCCAAATAGCAAATTAAGCTCTTCAGTGGCGTGGTCGGTATGGTGTTGGCGTGCCACCTCGTTGGCCGCCAGTTCGATTCTTGGGCATTTCATTGAGGTGTGAGAGATGTGTTTTTCTGGTGATAGAAGCTCACTCTCGACGTGGTTCGGAAGTCACGTAAAGCCGTTGGTCCCGTTGCTGAATAACCACTGGTTCCATGCAACGTAAAAACACCATACAAACAAACCACGGTCCAGATACAGTATCTGGACCGTGAAACAAACAAACAGCAAATTAGAAATAAGAGTTACGGTTACGAATACAGTCCCTAACTTAGGTTATATCTTCTGCCGAGAAGCTCTGGGCCTGGTAACCCAGAAATTGCTCCTAACTTATACGAAGTACTCTAAGACCAACCACCCTTACACGTTAGCAAAGGGATAACCTTTCATCTGATGCTTTTCATTGTCAGTTTTGCTTCGCACGTAGTAATGTAGGTGATACAAAGAATGCATTGCTGTTGGCCCGATAGGCAGGGTAGTGCCACCTAAGACGTGGTGAACTGTAGGCTTTACTTAAGGTTCTTTGCAGTGTCCCTTCGTCCCCTAGCTGCAACCCTTTCTTTCCTTTTATTGTACTCCCAATCATATTCTTCCATCTTAACTTTCCACCATCTTCTAGCAATTGTTTCACAGTGCAACTGCGAGGGTTTCTTCCTGTTATACATTTGTAAGCTTTTACCCTCAATTTATATTTCAGCGCTGAATGACCTCACAGGCCCTAGTGCTTGGCTTTCAGCCTAAAATTCTATACTTTCCATAGCTGTTGCTGTGTCGTGGTATCACAATGGAATTATTGGCAACTATGCACTGCGTTGGTTCAGAGTTCAAGCCGTACTGAGGCTATGATAGATTTTATTGACACGTGACCGTTTTTTGGACTATGCAAGTCTACCCTCTGGACCATCAGTAACCATTTGCCCGGCTCCCTAAGGTCTTACGGGAAGGTTTTTGCTCCAGTCATATGTCTGTATTTTCAGTCTGAACTATTGTGAGGCGGCTCAGTGACCTGCTGTCTTGCTTCTGCTGTGCATTGGTATGGTCTTGGCATGCCACCTCGGTGGCCGCGATTTCGATTCTCGGGCATTCCACTGAGGAGTTAGAGATGGGCATTTCTGGGGATAGAAGTTCACTCTCGACGTGGTTCGGAAGTCACATAAAGCCGTTGGTCCCGTTGCTGAATAGCCACTGGTTCCGTGCAACGTAAAAACACCATACAAACCTCTAAAATAGGTAAAATCTAGAATACATTGAATTTTTTACAATATTGAATAATGTAAAAATGTTTGTTTCCTGAGATATGTTACCCGATAAGCGTTATGTGACAGACAGAAAAATTAATGCTTTTTGCTCAATTACGCTTGAGAAGAGTATTTTATAAAAAAAAAAATAGTCAAAATATCAACGTTTTGTGATTGTTCCCGAAACGTCATGGGTTAAAAAAAAAACCAGAATTCGGATGACACAGCGTAAGCGAAGATTGCTTAGAGAGATCATTGATGTGACATTTTCTGTACCTTGGACAGGGTAGAAAGGTCACACGCATTCATAAGCTCTAATCCAAGAAACATAACAGAAAATAATGACTAAAACCAAAAGTTATAGCAGGATGCCATCATTGTCTGACTATGCATTTGTAATCAGCAGCTCTGCCCGATATCTGATGAGAAGCCTTACACTGGAAACATGTTAACCACTTTTTTTCACCTAGAATTTGTGAAGGAATGATCGTAATTGCATAATAATTATACCGATCATTTGTATATGGCAAATATTGCTGTTATTATATCTTCCACATTCTGCTTAAATAAAAAAGGAGAGGTGACATAGATACGTCATCTTTATGTTTCCTCCCGTAAAGGGTTAATGTCGTCACTGCACTCTTTCAGCGTCCCCTCGGCCCCTGGCGGCACCCTCTTTCCTTCGTTTTACTATACCTGCGTTTATATTATTCATCTTTCACATCTGTCCACCCTCTCCTAACAATTGTTTCACGGTGCAGCTGCGAGGTTTGCCTCCCGTTACACCTTTCAAACCTTGCTATCAATTTCTCTTTTAGCACTGAATGAGCTCGTGTTGGCCTGCCACCCCGGTGGCCGCGAGTTCGATTCTCGGGCATTCCATGGAGGGGTGAGAGATGTGTATATCTGGTGATAGAAGTTCACTCTCGACGTGGTTCGGAAGTCACGTAAAGTCGTTGGTCCCGTTGCTGAATAATCACGGGTTACATACAACGTAAAAACACCATACAAACAAACAAGACCTCATAGGTCACAGCGCTTGGCCACTGGCCTAAATTCTATATTTTATTCTATAATCATCTTTTCTGAAGAATTCTTGAAGGCTGCTTGACTAAACGTTTAGCCGAACAGGTCGTAATTCGTGAGATTCGATTATTGTCAGTCATGAGAGGACTGGAGATGCGTTAGCTGTCAATTCTTGTATGAACGACCGGTAGTTCAACAGTTAGAGCCACTCACAGGATTATCACATTTAGTGTCCATTGTGCTGTGGTGTCATGGAGGTAAGATTTATTGCCTAGTTCGCTGGGGCGGTAGAATGTTACGGCGCTAAAAACGTCTCATCACAAGGTGGAATTGTGTGTGCCAGTTTAAAACGCCATTTCCCAGTGTATTTCTTGAAATTTGAAAAATGAGATAAGTTTTGTTTTTTAATTATTGCAAAAGAAATCCTTGCATTTTGCTGGTGCCTATCCCACAGTACCCCTTCCCCTCCCATTTAATCCCTACCCACCTACCCTTAGATTCTTTTAATGCCAAAGCCTATTGGACAAACTACTCGGTACCCTGGTTTAACATTGGCCCGATTGAAACAAGAAAAAGCGGAAGAAAGATGAGAAACGCGAAAAGTGAGGAACACGGAAACTAGACGAGAATTCTAAAGACTTGGAAGGAAACAGCCACCTACCAGGAGAATTACTGATGTTAACAACAAATCTGTAAAATCAGGCCATGACTGATTCTTCGAGGTCACGTGAGGCACGGGAGGGAAGGAGGAAAAAACTGAATAAAATGAATTCCCATCCTGTTGGCATTTCTTGGTGTTATTAACTCCGGGCGGAGGGTTGGTAGCACACCCAGATTGGCTTATCATGTTTCCTCAAGGCTCGTAAAGAGCATACCAAGGACGACGGACCACGGGAATATTATAAGTTTCTCTCTCTGCCCATGAACCCCAAATGGTCCCGGGGGGGTGGGGGGAGGAGAGATTGTGTTGCTGAGGCTGCGGACGAGTATACTCGTTTTTTTTTTTTTTTTTTTTTTTTTTTTTTTTTTTTTTTTTTAATGCTGCTGGACATTATCTTTTGCCGTGCGGCTGTCCTGAAAGATTTGCAATTATTGTTGCTTGCTTTATCGCAGATACGTATTTCGTGTTGAGGTTAGGGTTGCTGGGGATGTTAGAGCAATTGTATCTATTTATTTATTAGTTTGTTCGTTTATTTTTTCCTTTTCAGTAACTTCTGTTACTTCGCTCTAACGAACACCATATTCTTTGGATTTTTTAATGTAAAGTCGTGGCCCCTGTGGGCTTGTTTCAATATGAATAGAGTTCTTTTTCTGAATAGTAATAAA
>NC_087210.1:74354052-74356552 GCF_015104395.2 Macrobrachium nipponense | reverse complement strand
CTATTCAATATACTTTTAACCAAAAGTTTTCGAATGAATTGCATCACCAGTTGACTTGTTAAATAACAGTGGCCTGGTTGGTATGGTGTTGGCGTGCCACCTGGGTAGCCGCGAGTTCGATTCTCGGGCATTCCACTGAGGGTGTGAGCGATGTGTATTTCTGGTGATAGAATTTCACTTTCGACGTGGTTCGGAAGTCACGTGAAGCCGTTGGTCCCGTTGCTGAATAACCACTGGTTCCATGCAACGTAAGAACACCATACAAACAAACAAAAAATAAATAACAAATGATGCAGTGGATTCTGGCTCTAGGAAAGTGTTATCCTCCTTGTCTCGATTCGTCACAGCTAGACTATCTGTTCCAATCGTTTATCCCCTTCCTTTCTAAGCTTCCTTTCCTCCATTTCCCTCGTGCACTAATCTCTTCTAAAGTGTCGTTTGAGTATTCATATCCTTCATGCTTCCTTCCTCGTATCCGCTGGAAGTCGTAAAGTTATCCATAGGCGTTTCATGTTATGTAATCAGCGGAGTAGGAAAAACAATAGATTAATGTTGGAATCGACACCAGGGAATTTAATTGCTCTTAACAAAGTTTCTTTGATGTTGGTGGTCGCTTTTGTAAAGGTATTTTGCTTCGTTCTGTTTTTTCATTTTTCATTTTTTTTTTTTTTGTATTTTGATGTAGCGGCTTTTCGGCTTAGTGTGGGAAGTTTTTAATTATTGAGGATTTTAATCTTCTCTTTGTCTGCCGCTTTTCAAGCTATAGTCATGGTTATCATTGGTAGTGTATTCACTTCTAAAACTAGTAGTAGTAGTAGTAGTAGTAGTAGTGGTGGTGGTGGTGGTGGTGGTGGTGGTGGTGAATTCACTCTTACTTTTAATCATGAATGTAGTTTGGAAACAAAAGAAAAAAGATTAAAATATTTCGTTGCTAGTACTAGTAGTAAAGACTAGTTCTCCCAACCAAATTGTCCAGTGATTAACGTGGAATCAAAACAGACTATGCAGACTCTCGTGAAGCTTAAATCTCGGGAATGAAAAGACTGGAACCTTGTTTGAAAATTATTGAGTAAATATTTAAGAATGAAGCCAAACGAATTTTTGATGTCTTTTAGTATATCGTTTCATTGGAGAGCGAACGATTCTGCCATTGATAAGATGTATCAGAAGAAACGGAAATTTAATTGATAATGGAATAAAGAAGAATTTTAAGATGGTGTTGAAAGAAAGTTCAAAACGAACAATGCAATGCCGTTTAGCAAATAGTGAGAAACGTTGTGCTTGATTAATAGTTGAGGTTAGTATCGTGGCATGCCACTCAGATGTCGCTGTATCATGATCAGTTACTGCTGCAGTGTGGGGTCTGCGGTGGAGGTTGAAAACAACATTCTTTGGAAGCTTGAATTTCAAGTCAGTGGCTCCTTTGGTGTGCTTGTTCCATGTGAATAGGTTTCATCTAATGCAGTAATAGTAATAGATAAATAATACTAGATACCGCAAGTAAATAACTGATGGTGGTAAAGCCAGAATTTCCTGATCATCGGTAAAAGAAGTATTCATCTGACAAAAGCAGGTAAGCCCCAGAAGCAATAGTCATAAGGACGCCAATCGCGTGACGAATATATGACGGTTAGCGTCACAAGCATCAACCTCGCCTTTTGTTAGGCCTTCGAGGCCAGCTGCTATAGTAGATTCACATCAACAATGCATCTGATGTCTAGGCCAGTCCCTTACGACGCTCCTGATTGGCTGTTGATAAGCCAATCGCGAGTCTGGAAACAATCAGTCTCTCGAGAGAGTTCACATAGGCAGGATGTATGTTCCACCTCTCCTAAGGGATACTTTTGACAGGCGTATCCCTCAGGAGAGGTGGAAGATCCTATCCATATGAACTTTCGAGAGAGACCGAGAGTTTCCAGCCCTGTGATTGGCTTATCAACAGCCAATCAGGAGAGTCGTAAGGGACTGACTTAGACATCAAATGTGAATCTACTATAGCCGCAGTGACTCTGCCTCATGAAGTTACCTCTCTGAGGCCAGAGAAAAAATTGGCGTTATTGATGCCAGTCGTTTGGGTGTAGGGACGGTCGCGGTGCCATCGTATATCAGGTTAATGAATATTCATTAGTGTATTATGTTTCGGCCATTTTCAGATTGCGATTGATGTGTTCCTTTTATAGCTTGTGTTTTAAATATTTTTGACTTGTCCGTCGACGTGAATTTAGTTTGCTAAACGTATAGTGTATCTGTAACTTGCTAAACTTAGTGTATCTGTAACTATATAATTTCTTTATCTTAGTGCAATATCGGATAAAATCAAATAACTTGCAGAGGACATGTTGGTAACGTTCTAATCAGTATCTCATGTTAACATGACTTACAAGCAGGCGATGAAAATTTTTCGGAAATAAAAATCCACAACTAAGTTAGTGTGGTATATTTTCTAAACAAACAAAACAAACAAACAGTATTTTCTAAATAACAGAAATTTTCGTCTAAC
>NC_087210.1:74344052-74351552 GCF_015104395.2 Macrobrachium nipponense | reverse complement strand
TACCTGTATGTGTGAAAGCATTCGGTCAAAAAAAAAAAAAAAAGAAAAAAAAAGGAAAAAAAAAGGGTTGAAGGAAGCAAGACAAAAAAAATTAAAAATTTATTCCGATTTAGGGAGGGTAGTGCCGTCAGTCAACCTCGCCAGTGCACTGTAAGCATAACTGAAGGTCCTCGTAGAGGGGCAGCGCCGTCTGTGCACTTTACGTGGTGCTACGTAGACATTACTTAAGGGTCTTTGCAACGTCCCTTAGGCCCCTAGCAGCAACCTCTTTCATTCCTTTTACTTTACCTCCATTCATATTCGTTTTCTTCCTTCTGACTTTCAAACCTTATTACTGTCAATTTCCCTTTCGGTGCTGAATGACCTCATAGGTCCCAGTGTTTGGCCTAAATTCTTTAGTGTAGATATCTTTTACTTAGGTGCTTTGCAGCGTCCCTTCGGCCCCTAGCTGCAACCCTTTAATTCCTTTTAATGTACCTCCGTTCATATTCTCTTTCTTCCATCTTACTTTCCACCCTTTTGCTAACGATTGTTTCAGCATTATTTGCAGCGCTAAAAGAAATTATATGTCCCAGCACTTGACCTTTGGCCTCAATTTTATATTCCAATGACAATTCCATGATCAAAATGTCATTGATCAATTCAGAATAAGGTCAGTTTTAGTTTTTTAAACCGATCAGTTGGCCATTTTATCGGGAACAAAACTGAACGTATCAGGCCTTTGTTATTAATACAGTATGCTGACAATAATGATATTGTTTTCCCCTTTGAGAAGGCACGTTTTATTTTTGTAATAGAGGTCATGAAAAGATAACCATTTTATCACCTCATAGTAAAAATCAGTATTTGACTGATACATTTGCCACCGAGATGAATTTTAATTTCTTCAGTCATTCTCTTGCTCTGTTTTATGGATTGGGAATATAATCTCCGGAAATGTGAACAAATTCAACTGTGCGCTTTTATGAGCAACTTTGTTGTGTGTATCCAAGGCCAGATCGCGACCAAAATTTAATTAATGGTTGCCTTATACATAAAAGATATTGTCATAATATGTTGCGAAAATCAGCAACAAGATTTTATCAATTTCGTGCCATAACAAGGAGCAGCTGCCCCTAAGCACAATGTGATCATCAGATTATAATAGGTTGGACAACCTTCCCCCCTCCCCCATTCGCCATACAACCCCCCCCCTCCCCCACCCCCCACCTTAAAAAATTGCAAAAACTGTGTTTATCGCAAGTCGCCTTAATCATACTTTATATTAGAGATTGTGTGAAAATATGTAGATTTTTACGCTATAAATGAACTAGAAAATAATCAAGGAAACAAATACAGTAATGAAATACACTCTTAGCGTACAGTGTCGATTTTTTACACATTCCCCTCAGACATTCAAACACAACATACCTATGTTTAAACATATGTACGCATTTGTAAATACAGTATATTGGAATATATTCATATATAATATCCCTTTTGCACCAGTATATTGCAATTTTCCAAAGGATTTTATTTATTTATTTTATTTTTATTTTATTTTATTCTATTTTATTTTTATTCATTTATTTATTTTTTTTGGGTGGGGAGGGAAAGTTCTCGCATATCTTGTTATAAGGTCAGATCTTACATGTAAATGGGATTTTCGCACATTCCGTGGCATATAAAATGTCCCAAATGCGTTCTAGGACTTTAGCACGAAGCGCCTCTTTATTCTTCTTAAGGTGGAAAATCTCGCGGATTATTTACTGCCCAAGCAAATCCCGAGCTGCAGCAGCTGCAAGCATCATTGCTGTGTGCATAGTCGGAGGAGGACGCTAAACCTCGTATACGACTTTGCGAAACAAGGAGCTTAGACTAGAATGTGTAGTTTTTAAGAGACATTCGTATCACTTATCTTTGAAGGCCCCCGCGTCCTCCCACGCAGGACAGAGATAGATGTAAGTAGAACAGAGGGATCATTCGGGAGGGATTTATGCAAGTGACCCTCTTGTAATGCTGACATCAGGCGCTCATAACACCCACGCTCCCGGTGCGGGGATGGGCGTGACCCCCTGATTTATGCATGTGTGGGCGGCAGAGGCGGCCTTCACGGTCTGGACGCTGGAGTCTCATGGCTGGGGGGAGTAGAGCCTGGCTCATATCCATACTGTCATCGTTTCAAGTCGTATTTCTTCTGCTAATATTCTGCTCTTATTTTTGCCCCTCGCTCTCTAGAGAGCGAAATGTGGGTAGATAAACACGTAAACAGACAGACGGACTGGTTTTATAGATCCATAAGTTAAAAAATAAATGAAATGTTTTAAATATAAAAAAAACTAACTGTCAAGAAACTAGACGGGGTAATTTGAAAAAATGGTACAATAAAATTAGGCAAATTTGAATTGTTAAAGAATTAAAATAGCGACTCTGTTACTTTTATTCTTTATATTCTACCTTAATCAACTCTGTTTTTACGTAGATATATTTTTAGATCATCCTAAAATATTGAGACTTACTACAGTCATAATAAATAGTTTTTTTTCCTCCAGTAACCCTTTTTCTCAAAAGGAGGTTGACTCTAGAGAAAAACAACATGTCAGTCACTGCCACGTTTATCCTTTATTTGCTGAATCAAGGATGGTCCCTTGTACACAAAACTTCCATAACGTTATCTTGTTTTCGTACCTTCACAAAAAACGAATCTGCTGCATAGTTACCTCATCAACACAATACCACACTCGCCTCTGTTATAAAAGGGCTCGCTCTTCCGGGCTGTTGAGACCCTTGATTCTAGTACATTGAGCAGCCATCATCTTGATGATCCGGAATTCCTATCTAATCTGTTTGCGTCTGATAGAAACATGTAAAAGTTCTGATGTTTAACGGTTATTTGTGATTTTTGGGATAACATTATCCCTGGTAATTGGCTGTATCCGGCTGTGTGACTGACATTAACGATTTCCGCATAATGGTGCAAGTATCAGTTTTATCATTCTCTAAACTATGACTTCACCGGTGTATTTCTTGAATTTGCGGACAAGAGGATGGATAGGCCTACTAACAATGAATGCTCTTGCTCTAACTATGGCCTTGACCGGTGTATTTCTTAAATTAACGGACAAGAGCATAGGCATAATAGCAAAATGAATGAATGCCCTTGCTCTTGTTTTTGTGCTTTCTCAACTTTATCTCCTTCGAGCACTTCTGATCTAGCACCAAAACTGCAATCACAAACGCACCAAAACCTGACTCGGTCATTTCTGTTATTGTGGTCAGTAGCTGTCGGTTTTGTAAGAAACCACAGATTGTAACCCATTATATCCTTTAAAATGGACACCTCTTGTTCTTGTTTATATATATATATATATATATATATATATATATATATATATATATATATATATATATATATATATATATATATAAAGAAGCCACGGGTTTTAGCCTATCATATTCTTTAACGTGGACTGTGCAGAGCAACTTTAAAGCAAAATTGCCTGTATAGAATTTTGTTCATAAGTCTGTGCAAAGGACCCAGGAACTTCCAACAGAGTTATTGATAATGAAACGATAGTCTTTGTTGCCAGATGCTAGATTTAGGTGAATGATAAATCGCCAGTTGTTTTCTTGTCTCGCTCTTGATAATCTTTCTTTGTCGGACAGAGCGCCACTTCCCCCACCCCCACCCCCATCTCTCTCTCTCTCTCTCTCTCTCCCTTAATGGAGGCACTATTGCGGATGTCTCTCCCTAGAACACCCGAGCTTATACAATACACATAATTTTTTATGTCAGTGTAGTTCGTGGTAGCTTCATGTCCCCTCCTCCCCCCCCCCCCCCCCCCCCCCCCCCCCCTCCCCCTCCCCCTTCCCTAACTTTAGCTGTGCCAAAAGTTTGCTTTCCATTTTGTTCCCTAGCTAGGACCTAGTTTTTATCAGTCGGATAAGTGTGTCATCATTTAAGTACTGATATCGGTTGACAACTCTTTATTTTTAGTGATCTTGCCATGACTTGTCATTTATTTTAGCTGAAGCTTGGGTAGCATTAAATAAAATCAATTGTGAAATCGATTCGCAAATGACATTTATTCAAAAGTTAATGAGAGAATAAAATTACAGTAAATGTTTAGCATCGCTACTTATAATTTAAATTTAGAGGGGGCCCAGTTATCTTTTTTCTTTATCATATGTAATTTAGATTTAGAAGGGGCCCAGTTGTCTCTTTTCTTTATTATAATTTAAATTTAGAAGGGGCCCGGTTATATTTTTCTTTATTATATATAACTTAAATTTAGAAGGGGCCCAGTTATCTTTTTTCTTTGTTATAATTTAAATTTAGAAGGGGCCCGGTTATATTTTTTCTTTATATATAATTTAAATTTAGAAGGAGCCCGGTTATCGTCTTTCTTTTTTATAATTTAAATTTGGAAGGGGCCCCAGTTATCTTTTTTCTCTAATATAGATTTGCTTCCCTTTAGAATATAGTCCACGAATCACTATGAAACGAACCGAAATGTTTCCGTGAATCGAGTTGCTTCCGAGCATCAACTTCGTGAAAAAGAAACTTCCAGATATTTCCATGTGCTCCACTTCTCCCCCTCACCACTTTTGACACGGATCGCATTCGTGACTCGTAATCAACCCTGAAAGGTCGTTTTCATCCATCTCATTCCTCGACGCAGCATCATCCTTAATGCTCGTGTCTTTGTGTTGCTTCATTTGCCCACTCCCCACCATTCAAATGATGCTGAGTGATCATACCAGCGAGAGGAGGACTGTTGCAGACAACGGCACTGCATTTCCAGCCCCCTCCCTCCCTCCCTTCCCTCCCTTCCTCCCTCTCTCGCGCTGCTGCAATCCAGTTATACAGTGCAATTGCACAACAAGTTTTGCACCGCTTGATGAAAACTATGCGTCCACTTTGGTTCTTTGTCTGAGTGTATCGCCCTCTCTCTCTCTCTCTCTCTCTCTCTCTCTCTTTCTCTCTCTCTCTCTCTCTCTTAAAACTGCTTATTATAAGTATTTATATATTTAGTTTCGTTTTGTTTTCTTTCATTCTCTCTCAAAGCTATGTTGATATTTTTTATCTCTCTCTCTCTCTCTCTCTCTCTCTCTCTCTCTCTCTCTCTCTCTCTCAAAACTGCGTATTATATTTATTCATATTTTTAGTTTCGTTTTGTTTTCTTTCACTCTCTCAAAGCTATGTTTGATATTTTTTATCTCTCTCTCTCTCTCTCTCTCTCTCTCTCTCTCTCTCTCAATACTGTGTATCATATTTCTTCATATATCTATTCTCTCTCTCTCCTCTCTCTCTCTCTCTCTCTCTCTTCTCTCTTCTCTCTTCTCTCTCCTCTCTCTCCTATCTCTCTCTCTCTCTCTCTCTCTCTCTCTCTCTCTCTCTCTCTCTCTCTCTCATCTAGATTCATCCTCTTCTTCCATGTTTCAAAAGGGGTATAAATCAGTCATTTGATGGTTATAAAAATGAACAACATACGAGTATTGTTCTATGAATGACATAAATCGCTTGTGAAATGTGGTCATTGATTAAAATGGAATGTCAGAGTAATTAAAATGGTTTCCCTCAGAAATTTATGATATCTCGTTTAACAGTTTCATACGTACAGGTAACAATGCGCATTAAAACGCTTGTAAAACAAGCACATGCAATTAACAGAAGGCTTGTCATATTACGTGACACTCAACACCAATTATTCAGGGTTATGAATGTGTCAAGTCACATTACTTGGAGAGCATTTTGTGGAATTCTATGGAAAAGATACACATTCTGAGAGAAGAGAGAGGGTGTTTCGGTATGTTTGGATGGAACAGTGAAATGTCTGTGGTTTACATTGCTAATTTCATTGTTATTATATATATAATATTATTATATATATATATATATATATATATATATATATATATATATAGATAGGATAGATAGATAGATAGATAGATAGATAGATGATAGATAGATTAGTAGATAATAGATAGATAGATAGATAGATAGATAAGTATTAGATAGATAATATTATATATAGAATATATATATATATATATATATATATATATATATATTATATATATAATACGTATATATTATGTTATGTTACAGGGAATATGTGAAATGACCAGTTCGCTTAGGAACATTTGAACCCTGAGGGCTAGTACTAAACACGGTGAAACGGTGATTCATCTACGCTGTTTCGTCGTGTTTAGTACTAGCCCCTGTGGAGTCAAATGTATTTCGGTGTGTTTAGAACTAGCCCGTGGGTGTTCAAATGTCCCTATGAGCATTTGATCCCCCAGGGGCTAGTAATAAACACGGCGAAACTGTGTAGACGAATCACATATGCCCCAAGGGGATTTCACGTATTCCCTGATATATATATATATATATATATATATATATATATATATATATATATATATATATATAATATATTATATAAAGGGGCAGTTATAGATTAAAATAAAAACATCAATTTCTCTTCATCCTACGTACAACGAGAATAACCCTCTTGGCCAAGAATAGTTTTGCAATAAGTTGCTACCAGTATATTTTATATTACTTGCAAGTTAAAATTATATTTGAGGAAGTTCAGTTCCCATTCTCCACCTTAATTTCCAACCTCTCCTAACATTTGATTCATATTGCAATTGCGAGGTTTTCCTCCTGTTACACCTTGCAAACATTAGTAAGTACTCATTAAAACACACAAACACACACACTTAACTCTATAATTATGTTGAAGTTTTGGCGATACAAAGCTTTGTAGCCTCAAATTTACATTATAGAATCACAATGAGTCAAACTAAATGTTTACACAATTCCTTATGATATATGACACATGTAGTATTTTAACTTTTTTCAATTTCCTTTACGTTTGTTTCTTGACCAGTTTCGTTTACATTTTTTTTTCTTTCCCTGTTTCTCGTACTTTTTTTATTTTCAGGATTTTCTTACATTTACTCTTTCCCTGTTTCTCTTACATTATTTTTTCTTTCCCTGTTTCTCTTACATTTTTCCCCCTGTAAAGAAACTTTTCAATTTTTACGTTAAAATGCCTTCTCCCTAACTTTTCTTTCCTTTGTTTTCGAAAGCAAATTCTCACCTGAAATAATTCACAAACATCGTTACCCGTTTGATATAAATCGAAAAGCGCATTGCCATAAAAACGCTTAACCCCTGAGTTACCCAGGAAGCTGCCTGTCCGTATTTGTAAGTCCGTGTGTCCTGTCCCGTCCCGTCCCTCTTCACCGTGTGCCGCTAGCCGGAAATTCTGCAGCAAAACAATTTTAATCTTCATAATGAGATCTTTTCTTCCTCGGTGAAATTCCTTTGTCCTTTTTGTCAGAGAAACGAGATTTATGTTCGGGACCATCTGAGGAAACTTTCAGGTGTAGGTGTTCGTGTGTATGTGTGTGTATGTATGCTTGTGAGTTTTCTTATTTTGCTTCTATATATGTGATCATGCACAAAGTGGACACCAAATCGCTAATGTTTGTAAGGGTCTAACGACC
>NC_087210.1:74309052-74339052 GCF_015104395.2 Macrobrachium nipponense | reverse complement strand
AGTTTTTTAAATAAAATAATAATAATTTTATAATAGCTGTTAACTTAAAATAGTTCCATTTTTTGTGCATCACCATAAGAATCACTGCTGCCAAAAGACGATCAGCTTGAAGTTAATTTTCCGGTCATTCACCTCGTTGGCACCCTCTTGTTTATGAGAGGGGATGAATTTGAAAATGTTTCGTATTGCATGAATGGTTGATATATATTTTCCATCCGTCATCTTATCTAGATTCATTCCGGGGTTTCTCATCTCCCCGCGTGTGAAATTAATTGGGTTGGAAACTATATTTTAACTGAAAATTGGAAAACTATACGAATGCATTTATTCGAAAAGAATGACTAGAAGGATATCTATGCATTTCGAAATAACAGTTGATTGTTTTGATAGTAAATGATCTGATGTCACAACAAACGAGATTGAAATCTAAAAATATGTTAGTAGAATCATTTTTTTCGTATAAAAAGCTAACAAAAAATGAAATTAAAATATAAAAATAATTAAAATCATAAAAGTTATTAATAAAGGTACACTGTTATTAAGTCTGCCATTAAAAACATAAATATTTTGTTAAGGAGTCCAGCTCCTTCTATAAACTTAAAAATACATGGGCGGGTTAAAACTTAATTCCTCTCAGAGTATTCTGCCGTCACCATCCCGATATTCAGGAAGGAAATATCTTCTCAGGTCCAGGTCGCCAAGAGTAGGACACTTGACCAGCGAGAGTATTAAGGGCCCCATACACTGAACGATTGTATGAACGATTATCGTTATCCACACACACACACACTATTCAAACAGTATGAACGATCTCCTCACCGATTTCAGTCTGAACAAAGATTTTTTTTTTCGGGAAGACTTGGCATCATCTCTAGAAGAGACGTGCGCGATAGCGTTTTATCGGCAGACAAACACAAACATTGAACGACCTATGTATGCCAGACTGAAGTCGCAAGCCAGCAACTGGTCGTGACAGATTCCCGCTGAGATCGTTCAGACACGAAGCTCCGCCCACTTTTGCATTCAGACAAGCCCATACACAATGTTTTTGCAAACGATACAGACAGTCGTTCATACAATCGTTCAGTGTATAGGGGCCTTTACAGTCAGCGGAACCAAACACTACAGTCATCACAGCCACAGGATGGCTGGGGTTGCCCATCAGAAATCCTTAGGTGTCTCCAGTCCTCAGACGACATACGGCAGTTTCCCGTCTTCTTGATATATTATTGTAGACCCATTTTCTATATGCTGCCAACTTTGTGAGCCAACTCACAAGTAAAGGTAATGGCAAAGATTCTGTTTAATTTCCTAGTTTAGTTGATAATACAAATTTGAATATGAAGTAGATTTGCACTTTACACAAAAAAGTGTTACCATTCCAGTGTGAAAAATATACGAGAGAATTAGTTGTATAAGATAAAAAAATCGAACATAATAATTATTGTATTAAGCTCAACTTGTGAGACCCGGTTTGATGGTACATCTAATCCCCATTGTATAACATATGTGATTGCTCTTAAATTATCAGTTGGGGTGGTTGAAGTTTACGGCTTGTTACAGGACAGGTTATGCCAGTTGTCGCATTTACTCGTTTAAACAAACAAACAAACAAAAAAATCCACATATGACCAAAACTTTGTCCAGAAACAATTTTTTTCTTTGTTCTGATAAATTTGTATTTATATGCCAAAATCCAATTACCCACGCCAGCAGCCATATGATAAAAACCCTAATACAAAACGGAGGTAGACACTGATGGTGTTCAATATAAAAGGTTAACTTTTTAGGCGCACGGCACAATATCAGGCTAATTTATTTTCAAGAGATGGTAACACAAAGATGTCACAACTTCTGGATCTTCCCTAGACAGTGAGTGACGTCCAAGGGTTTCAACCGGTATTCATCCACCTTTGCAACGTGTTTAGTACAAGCCCCGTTGGGGGATGACCGTAAAAACGTAAAAAGGCTGTAGATATCAAGAAATATTAGTCCTAAATAACGACCCCCTAAAACCCTTGTACGTAAGCCAAGTACAAGTACTTGTACTTAGAGACCCAAGCTGCTTCACGTAATTTATTGCTATGCCAACTCTTCCCTTCAGTAGACCAATCCATCGATCTAGCTTCGACCAAGGTTACAGCGAAGTGCAATTTCAGAATCCCTCCATAATGCCTTTCTACTTTTTCTTTCAGCAAAAAAAAAAAAAAAAAAAAAATTCTTGGGCTCCGGATCACGCCCCTAGCCCTAGATTCTACTACACCCCTTCCCCACCCCTCTTCTCCTATCCCCTCCCTATATACGTATATATCCCCACAGCCACTTCCCTCCCGAAAATCCACCCGCATAGTCTCCTTCGGAGATCGGCTTATCCTTTTTCTAGATCCCCTTCTCGGTTTCTTTCTCTTCTGGGGATTTTCCCCAGTCCCTAGAACAGCGCTTATTGTCTTTTTCTCCCCATAGGCTGGGGTGTTTTCATTAGTGCTAGGCCTTCATCTGTTTTTATGTATTTGGCGAATATTGTTGTTCCATTGGCTCATTTTGGCGGCGCCGTGGGCGGGCACCCAAAATCGTACACGTTGTTATTAACCTACTATGAGATTCAGGGTCTCTGTAACACGGTTTTTTGGACTTTGCTCCTTGTCAAAGCATCGGATGTAGCTGAAAGTTGACATATGTATATTTTACAACCACACACAAATTTTGTCAGCATTATCAATAACCTAAACCCGATAGTTTTAATTTTTATAGAGTAAAAATTATCTAGCCGACGCCATGGCCAATGATTACGAGCCAAGAGTCGAAAAACATTCATTACGTAAGCAAGGTAAACAAACACCTTTTGACTAAATGTTGCCCCGCCCATCCACCAGACAGAAATTCCATCGGCTCTGAAACCCAAAGACTTTATGAATGGCGGAACGATACTTAGATGTGGGTGGGGTATCAGTGCTAGCGTAGTAACACTACTGTAGCAGTAGTGCCGCAACAGAATAGCAGTAATATACATGAATTAAACGTTTAGGCCAACTGCTGGGATCCTTGAGGATCATTTAGCACTTCTTTCAACTACTCGAGAAATTAGTTTTTATAGCCAGAAGTTAAATTTTCTAATCCAACAATGCCCATGGTAGCCTTCAGTGTTATCCTGAATTATAACGCTACGAAAGTGGGTGGAGCCTCATGAAGTCACCATTCTGACAATAATTATTGGTGAAGGTTTAAAGCCAATATACGGTACCGGCTATTTTTTTTCAGTAAATAGGTAGATAGCCAATAAATAAAAATTGCTTGACATTGGATATAGCAGTTATCAAATCAAGCTTGTCTACTATTTTTTTGATAATTACCAACTATTCCCTACATCTTGTCAATCTGATTGTGACCTATAAAGTAGACTGTAATTTCTTTGGAAACTTATTTTGGGAGTTAGACTAATAATCGAAGTGTTTTTGCATTTATTAACATATTTTGTTGGTTTGTTCATTGTGACAATTATCAGTGGAGAGGTTCCAGAGTTCATAAAGGTGTACTGCTTTGCTTGTATTTAAATTTGCATGTCATTGTTGCCAGAGGTTTAGCCTTCGTTACGTATAGCCAATCATCCATCGAGAAAGAGGGAAGAAATGCTGTCATAAGTTACGTAACGAGTGCGTTCGAAACCTTTCCTCTGAGTAAGTTGGCCCGTCTTCAAAAAAGGTCACTATTACATTATAAGTACCAAATTCATTCAACCTACGTAGTGCAGAATACACTCAAAATTTATGTGTTGATATAATATGTATTCTGAATAAGCGTTATATTTATGAAATGCATAGATAAAAAGTTATTGCGAAAAAACCGTGTTACAGAGGCCCTGAATCTCATAGTAAGCGATTTTTTCCCCACCTGTAGGCCGTTCTTAGCGGCTGTGCCATATTTTCTGATTTACCATTAGAATCCTAGGTAAATCCCATTGCGTTACAAACTATATGCTGTTGCTTCAAAGCTGTTTCATTGCCTAGTTAGAGAGAGAATCGTAATGGGCATAGGTTGGTTGGTTGCTCTAGATCAGGGGTTCTCAAAGTGGTGGTCTATATCGACCCCCAGGGGTCAAAAGGATCATCCAAGGGGCCAATGAATAGTCAAGGGGGTTAAAAGGGGGTCGTTGAATAACTGGGTCAGGGGGTCAAAAGGGGGTCGATGAATAACTAACGTGTCGGAGAATTAAGTTACATATACTCGTACATCTAAAGTTCTAAACATATTTTCTTACTAGGTGTTACTTTTCTATCATACTGAATGTCAAGTACTAAACTAATACTACTCTAATTGATTCTGATAGTTTTTTTTTTTTTGGGGGGGGGGCTAGTCTAGGGGGTCGGTAGAAAATTTGAAACTTCATAAGGGGGTCGAGAAGTTAAAATGTTTGAGAACCTCTGCTCTAGATTAAGCAAACCTGATGCTGTCGGCCTTTTATGTATGGGAAGGTGTAAAAGAAGCTTGTATAACATTCTGCCAACCCTTGTATACCAAGCAACACTCGGGTCATCTGGGTATTGAAACTCCCTTTTGAACGACCTTCCTATTGCATTAGTGAATGCATTATTTAAACCTTGCAGAGCATCGAGGATTCTGTTTTTAATCCCAGGACCCTTTATGCATTCTAGATACGTGATTTAGATAAATGTTTTATGTACACGCGCGCGTGCTCACATACAGACACGTTTTGTGTTCATGCGTATAGTTAGAGAGGAGAGAGGACAAATTTATAGGAACCATCGCGGATTTTTCGTGGATGTCCTTTAGTCGCTAAGTGACATAATTATGGGCCCCGATCTTCAGAAGTAGGATACTTTTGTTCTTTCAGCGAATAGATTTAGGCAAAAAGTCCAAAAAATGTTTGCTAGTTCACTTGGATGTCTCATAACTTCAAATCTCTAAATTTTGAAGTTTTGACTTTGGAATTTGTATTACATATGTTTCTGCTGACATAAGTAATCTAGAATATATATGGCATATACTGGTTTTGGCTTTGGCACAATAAAGCGTGTAAACTTTCAAGACAATAATGCCATTGCACTTGTCATTTAAGGTGATTTTAAAGTTCTGTGAGGTGAATGTAAGGTCAAAATTGCAGTGTGGCATTAGACAAAGTTTAAATAAAACGTGTTGTCGACGAGACATTGGAAACAATTGTGCCGTTAAAAATGACTAGCAAACAGCGTAATGGTTCCAGGGGAAAAAAAATCATACCTACAGAAAAATCTGTTGTGTGCCGATTTATGTCACGGTCTGTAATACTGGCACCTTATTAAAATGGTATCATTTTCTGTTCTATGTGAAAAACGTAAAACTTCTTTCCGTGTTCTTCCAGAAGGTCTGTGCCGTAACAAATACTGTCACACTTCTTCATAAAGTACCCTGGAGAACGGTTATATGGTACTACTAAATAACAGAACAACGGAGTTATTGTTCCTTACAAAAAAGGGACAACTCTCGGAAATGAAGTGGCGTAGGGCCGATGTGCGATTATGTTCAGAATATGAAGTATAGGGACGTCAATAAAAGAACGAAAGAAACAGACTAGCTCGAGGAAGGGACAGGAAATCGCTAAGAGTGTGAGGAAAAAAAGGACCACCATTCTTTGAAAAAGAAGAACCACCATACTTTGAAAAAGAAGGTCCACCATACTTTGAAAAAGAAGGTCCACCATACTTTGAAAAAGAAGGTCCACCATACTTTGAAAAAGAAGGTCCACCATACTTTGAAAAAGGTCCACTATACTTTGATAGAGAAGGTCCACCATACTTTGAAAAAGAAGGTCCACCATTCTTTGAAAAAGAAGGACCACTATAATTTGAAAAAGAAGGTCTACTATACTTTGAAAAAGAAGTCACCATATGGAAAATGATGGGGTCCACCATACTTTGAAGAAGAAGAACCACCATATTTTGAAAAAGAGTGTCCACCATACTTGACAAAATAAAGAAGCAGACCACCATACTAAAGAAAAGAGGTTTCCCAACTTTGAAAATAAAGCACTGTGTCCACCCTACTCTTGAAAATAAGAATAGTCCACCATACTTTTTGAAAAAACAGAAACAACCACCCATACTGAAAAGACAGACACCATACTTTGAAAAAGAAGGTCCACCATACTTTGAAAAAGAGGGTCCACCATACTTTGAAGAAAAAGGACCACCATACTTTGTAAAAGAAGGACTACCATACTTTGAAAAAGAAGGACCACCATACTTTGAAAAAGAAGGACCACCATTCTTTGAAAAAGAAGGACTACCATACTTTGTAAAAAACCACCATACTTCGAAAAGGAAGGACCACCATACTTTGAAAAAGAAGGTCCACCATACTTTGAAAAAGAAGGACCACCATACTTTGAAAAAGAAGGACCACCATACTTTGAAAAAGAAGGTCACCATACTTTGAAAAAGAGGGTCCACCATACTTTGAAAAAGAGGGTCCACCATACTTTGAAAAAGAAGAACCACCATACTTTGAAAAAGTGTCCACCATACTTTGAAAAAGAAGGACCACCATACTTTGAAAAAGAGGGTCCACCATACTTTGAAAAAGAGTGTCCACCATACTTTGAATAAAAAGGACCACCATTCTTTGAAAAAGAAGGATCACCATACTTTGTAAAAGAAAAACCAACATACTTCGAAAAGGAAGGACCACCATACTTTGAAAAAGAAGGGCCACCATACTTGAAAGAGACCACCATACTTCTGAAAAGTGTCCACCATACTTGAAAAATAGGACACCATACTTGAATATGTGTCCATCCTACTTTTGAAAAAGAAGGTCCACCATACTTGAGAGAGAAGATCCTACCATACTTTTAAAAGATAGACCACATACTTTGAAAAGAAGGTCCACCCATACTTTGAACAAGAAAGTGGTCCACCATACTTTGAAAAAGTAAGGACACCATACTTTTGAAAACAAGAAGGTCACATACTTTGAAAAAAGGGTCCCACTAACCTTGAAAAAGAGTGTACCACCATACTTTGAAAAAGAAGGTCCATCATACCTTTGGGAAAAATGAAGGTCCACCATACTTGAAAAGAAGGACACCATACTTTGGAAAAAGAAGGAACCACGCAACTTTTTGAAAAAGAGGGTCCACCATACTTTGAAAAAGAGTGTCCACCATATTTTGAAAAAGAAGGAACCACAATACATTGGAAAAAAGAGGGGTCCACCATACTTTGAAAAAGAGGGTCCACCATACTTTGAAAAAGAAGGACCACCATACTTTGAAAAAGAGGGTCCACCATACTTTGAAAAAGAGGGTCCACCATACTTTGAAAAAGAGGTCCACCATACTTTGAAAAAGAGGGTCCACCATACTTTGAAAAAGAAGGTCCACCATACTTTTTTGAAAAAGAGGTCCACTCATACTTTGAAAAGAAAAGGAACCCACCATTACTTGAAAAAAGAAGGTCCACCATACTTTTTGGAAAAAAGAAGGACCACCATTACCTTTTTTTTTGAAAAAGAAGGTTTCCCACCATACTTTCCAAAAGAAAAAGGAACCACCATTACTTTGAAAAAGAAGGTCCTTTACCCATACCTTGGAAACCAAGAAAAAGGAACCACCATACTTTGAAAAAGGTTTCCACCAATACTTTGAAAAAGAAAGGTTCCACCAATACCTTTTGGAAAAAGGAAGGTTTTCCACCATACTTTGAAAAAGAAGTTTAACCACCAATACTTTGAAAAGAAGGTTTCCATACTATTGAAAAAGAAGGTCCACCATACTTTGAAAAAGAGTGTCCACCATACTTTGAAAAAGAAGGACCACCATACTTTGAAAAAGAAGGACCACCATACTTTGAAAAAGAGGGTCCACCATACTTTGAAAAAAGAAGTCACCATATAATTTTGAAAAAGGAAGGTCCACCATATTTGAAAACGAAGTACCCCATACTTTGAAAAAGAAGGTCCACCATATTTTGAAAAAGATGGACCACCATACTTTGAAAAAGAAGGACCACCATACTTTGAAAAAGAAGGACCACCATACTTTGAAAAAGAAGGACCACCATACTTTGAAAAAGATGGACCACCATACTTTGAAAAAGAAGGTCCACCATACTTTGAAAAAGAAGGTCCACTATACTTTGAAAAAGAAGGACCACCATACTTTGAAAAAGAAAGGTCCCCATACTTTGAAAAAGAAGGACCACCATACTTTGAAAAAGAAGGTCCACCATACTTTGAAAAAGAAGGACCACCATACTTTGAAAAAGAAGGTCCACCATACTTTGAAAAAGAAGGACCACCATACTTTGAAAAAGAAGGTCCACCATACTTTGAAAAAGAAGGATCACCATACTTTGAAAAAGACAGGTCCGCCATACTTTGAAAAGAAGTACCACCATAGTGCGTACTTCGATAAAGGAAGGTCCACCATACTTTGAAAAAGAGTGTCCACCATACTTTGAAAAAGAAGGTCCACCATACTTTGAAAAAGAAGGACCACCATACTTTGAAAAAGAAGGTCCACCATACTTTGAAAAAGAAGGTCCACCATACTTTTGAAAAAAGGAGTTCACCATCTTTGAAAAGAAGGACACCATACTATGAAAAAAAAGATCCACCATACTTTGGAAAAGAAGGTCCACATACTTTGAAAAAGACGGTCCACCAAATCTTTGAAAAGAAGGACCACGCATACTGTGGAAAAAGAAGGTCCACCATACTTTGAAAAAGAAGGTCCACCATACTTTGAAAAAGAAGGACCACCATACTTTGAAAAAGAAGGTCCACCATATTTTGAAAAAGATGGACCACCATACTTTGAAAAAGAAGGTCCACCATTTTTTGAAAAAGAAGGACCGACATCCTTTGAAAAGAAGGTCCAACCATACTTTTTGAAAGATTTGGACCACCAAAAACTTTGAAAAAGATGGACTACCATACTTTGAAAAAGTTGGACCACCATACTATGAAAAAGATGGTCTACCATACTTTGAAAAAGAAGGACCACCATACTTTGAAAAAGAAGGACTACCAATAAAATTTTGAAAAGATGGACCACCCATACTTTGAAAAAGAAGGACCAAAAAAACCGGATACCTTGAAAAAGAGTTCCCCATTTTTGGAATAGAGGTCCACCATATTTTGAAAAAGATGGACCACCATACCTTGAAAAAGAAGGACCACCATGTTATGAAAAAGAAGGTCCACCATTTTTTTAAAAGAAGGACCACCATACTTTGAAAAAGAGTGTCCACCATATTTTTTAAAAAGATGGACCACCATACTTTGAAAAAGAAGGTCCACCATATTTTGAAAAAGAAGGACCACCATACTTTGAAAAAGAATGTCCACCATACTTTGAAAAAGAAGGACCACCATACTTTGAAAAAGGGTCCACCATATTTTGAAAAAGAAGGTCGCACCCTACTGTTGAAAAGACGACCTACCATATTTTGAAAAAGATGGACCACCATACTTTGAAAAAGAAGGACCACCATATTTTGAAAAAGAAGGACCACCATATTTTGAAAAAGATGGACCACCATACTTTGAAAAAGAAGGACCACCATACTTTGAAAAAGAAGGTCCACCATATTTTGAAAAGAAGGACCACCATACTTTGATAAAGAAGGTCCACCATATTTTGAAAAAGATGGACCACCCTAACTTTGAAAAAGAAGTCCACCATACTTTGAAAAAGAGGATCTAACCCATTAAAACAAAACTTTGAAAAGCTAGTGTCCTCCATACTTTGAAAAAGAAGGTCCACCATATTTTGAAAAGAAGGACCACCATACTTTGAAAAAGAAGGTCCACCATATTTTGAAAAAGAAGCACCACCATACTTTGAAAAAGAAGGTCCACCATATTTTGAAAAAGATGGACCACCATACTTTGAAAAAGAAGGACCACCATACTTTGAAAAAGAAGGTCCACCATATTTTGAAAGAAAAGGACCCCATGACTTTTGCAAAAGAAGGACCACCATATTTTGAAAAAGAAGGACCACCATACTTTGAAAAAGAAAGGTCCACCATACTTGAAAAAGAGGTCCCCATACTTTGAAAAGAAGGTCCACACATACTTTGAAAAAAAGACCACCATACTTTTGAAAATGAGGTCCAACCATCTTTTGAACATTGGCCAACTACTTGAAAAAGATGGACCACCATACTTTTGAAAAGAAGGTCAATCATACTTTGAAAAAAGAAGGTCTACCATACTTTGACAAGAAGTCCTACATCCTTTGAAAAAAATGTCCAACCATAACTTATGAAAAAGAAGGACCACCATACTTTGAAAAAGAGTGTCCACCATACTTTGAAAAAGAAGGTCCACCATACTTTGAAAAAGAAGGTCCACCCTACTTGAAAAAGATGGTTCCACCCATACTTTGAAAAAGAGTGTCCCACCATACTTGAAAAAGAAGGACCACCATACTTTGTGGAAAAGAAGGTCCAACCTACTTTGAAAAAGAAGGTCCACCAATAAACTTTGAAAAGAAGGTCCCACCATACTTTGAAAAAGAGGAACCACCATACTTTGAAAAAAGAAGGTCCAACCATATTTTGAAAAAGATGGACCACCATACTTGAAAAGAAGGACGCACCATTCTTTTGAAAGAAGGACCACCAACTTTGAAAAAGAAGGACCACCATACTTTGGAAAAAGAAGGGACGCACCATACTTGTGAAAAAGATGGCCCCACCATACTTTGAAAGAAGGTCCACCATACTTTGAAAAGATGTCCCCTATACTTTTAAAAGAAGGACACCAGTATACTTTGTAAAAGAAGGTCCACCATACTTTGAAAAAGCAGGACCACCCATACTTTAAAAGACTGTCCACCATACTTTGAAAAGAAAGGACACCATACTTTGAAAAAGAAGTCCACCATATCTGTTGAAAACGAAGGACACAATACTTTGAAAAAAGGTCCACCATACTTTGAAAAAGAAGTCCACCATACTTTGAAAAAGAATGTCCACCATACTTTGAAAAAGAAGTACCACCATACTTTGATAAAGACGGGCCCTCATACTTTGAAAAAGAAGTCCCCCATACTTTAAAAAGAATGTCACCATACTTTGAAAAAAGAAGGACCACAAAGGACTTTGAACAAGAAGTCCACCATACTTTGAAAAAGAGGGTCACCATACTTTGAAAAAGGAGTTCACCATACTTTGAAAAGAAGGACCACCATACTATGAAAAAGAAGATCCACCATACTTTGAAAAAGGTCCCCCATAACTTTTAAAAAGAGTCCACCATACTTTGAAAAAGAAGGACCACCATACTTGAAAAAGAAGTCCCAACCATACTTTGAAAATGAGGTTTTTTTCCCCCCCCCCCGCACCCCCATACTTTGAAAAAGAAGGACCACCATACTTTGAAAAAGAAGGTCCACCATATTTTGAAAAAGAAGGACCACCATACTTTGAAAAAGAAGGTCCACCATACTTTGAAAAAGAAGGACCACCATACTTTGAAAAAGAAGGTCCACCATACTTTGAAAAAGAAGGTCCACCATACTTTGAACAAGAAGCCCACATTTACTTAGAAAAGGAAGGGCTCCCACCATACTTTGAAAAAGAAGGGTCCACCATACTTTCCTTTTGAAAAAGAACGGACCAACCATTACTTTGAGAAATTTGAACAAAAAGAAGGTCCCACCATATTTTTCGAAAAGAAAAAGGACCACCATACTTTGAAAAAGAAGGTCCACCATATTTGAAAAGAAGGACCCACTCCATACTTTGAAAAAGAAAGGTCCACCATAATTTTGAAAAAAGAGTACCACCCCATACTTTTTGAAAAAAAAGGTTCCACCAAATTTTGAAAAAGATGGACCACCACCTACTTTGAAAAGGAAGGTTCCCACCATACTTTGAAAAGAAAAAAGGACCACATACCTTTGAAAAAAGAAGGTCCACCATATTGAAAAAGATGGACCACCCAACTTTGAAAAGGAAGGACCACCCCCATATTTTGAAAAAGATGGACCACCATACTTTGAAAAGGAAGGACCACCATATTTTGAAAAAGATGGACCACAATACTTTGAAAAAGAAGGACCACCATACTTTGAAAAAGAAGGACCACCATGTTTTGAAAAAGAAGGACCACCATTTTTTTTAAAAGAAGGACCACCATAATTTGAAAAAGAAGGTCCACCATATTTTGAAAAAAGATGGGACCACCATACCCTTGAAAAAAGAAGGACCACCATGTTATGAAAAACGAAGGTCCAACCATTTTTTTAAAAATGAAGGACCACCATACTTTTTCCCAAAAAAGAGTGGTCCACCATATTTTTTTAAAAAGAATGGACCACCATACTTTGAAAGAAAGGTCCACCATATTTTGCAAAAAAGAAAGGGACCACCAGACCTTTCAAAAAGAAGGTCACCCCATACTTTGAAAAAGAAGGTACCACCATACTTTTTGAAAAGAAGGTCCACCATTTTTTTTTTTTTGAAATTCAAAAAGAAGGGTCCACCATACTTTGAAAAAGAAGGACCACCATATTTTGAAAAAGATGGACCACCATACTTTGAAAAAGAAGGACCACCATATTTTCCCCAAAAAGAAGGACCAACCAATATTTTGAAAAAAGATATACCACCAATACTTTCGAAAAAAGAAAGGACCACCATTACTTTGAAAAAGAAGGTCCACCATATTTTGAAAAGAAGGACCCACCATACTTTGATAAAGAAGGTCCACCAATAATTTTGGAAAAAGATGACCACCCAGACTTTGAAAAAGAATGGTCACCATCCAACATTTGAAAAAGAAGGATCACCATACTTTGACAAAAAGGGAAGGGTCCACCATACTTGAAAGAAGGTCCACCATGTTTGAAAAGAAGACCACCACCTTGAAAAAAGAATGGTCCACCATATTTTGAAAAAGAAGGCACCACCATACTTTGAAAAAGAAGGTCCACCCATCATTTTGAAAAAGAATGGACCACCATACTTTGAAAAGAAGGACCCCATACTTTGAAAAAGAATGGTCCACCATTATTTTTGAAAAAGATGGACCACCGTATACTTTGAAAAAGAGGACACCATATTTTTTGAAAAGAAGGGACCACCATACTTTGCAAAAGAAGGTCCCCCCATACTTTTGAAAGAAGGTCCCACCATAAACTTTGAAAAAGGAAGGACCACCATACTTTTTGAAAAGAATGGACCCACCATACTTTTGAAAATAAAAAGGTCCCCATAACTTTGGAAAAATATGGCCCAACCATACTTTGAAAAAGATAAGACCACCATACTTTTTGAAAAAGAAGGTCCATCCATACTTTGAAAAAAGAAGGTCCCACCATAAAACTTTGAAAAAGAAGGTTCCACCATATTCTTTGAAAAAGAATGGTCCACCATACTTTTGAAAAAAGAAGGACCACCATACTTTTGAAAAAGAATTGGGTCCACCATACTTTGAAAAGAAGGGACCAACCATACTTTGAAAAAAGACGGGACCACCGATACTTGAAAAAGAAGGACCACCATACTTTGAAAAAGAAGGGAACCACCATACTTTTGAAAAGAAAGGAACTCCACCAATACTTTGAAAAAGAAATGGAACACCACCACTTTTTGAAAAAGAAAAACAAGGACCACCATACTTTGAAAAGAAGGATCCACCTAATTACGTTTGGGAAAAAGAAGGTCCACCATCACTTTGAAAAAGAAGGTCAACCATATTTGAACAAAGATGGACCACCATACTTTGATAAAAGGAAGTCCACCATAACTTTGAAAAAGAAAGGACCCCACCATTTACTTTGAAAAAGAAGGTTCCACATATTTGAAAAAGACTGGACCACCATACTGGTTGAAAGGAAGGACCACCATTTTTGAAAAAGAAGGAACCTTTTTTTTGAGAAAAAGAACCACCATACTGAAAAGAAGGACCACGCCATATTTTGACCAAGAGGTCCACAGACTTTGAAAAGAAGGTCCACCATATTTTGAGACGTACCACCATTACTTTGAAAAAGAAGGCTTTCACCATATTTTGAAAAAGGGATGGACCACCATACTTTTGAAAAAGAAGTCCACCATTTTTTGAAAAAGATGGACCACCATACTTTGAAAAAGAAGGTCCACCATACTTTGAAAAAGAAGGACCACCATATTTTGAAAAGAAGGTTCCATACTTTGCCAGAAAAATTACCCCCCATCCTTTGATGAATAGAGATAAATAAAAAAAATAAAAAAAAAACGGAAGAGGTGATAAACGTCTCGAAGACGGCCTGAGTCAGAGTTCTCGAGGTGAGGGAGAAACATTGAGTTGTTTTGGTCGTAGATCAGTGAAATGCTCGTGGCAGCACTAAATTCAGTTTTATTGCTCCAGAAGCCATTAGGGAGAAAATATATTCAATTACCGTGGACAGCCCCAGAATGAAAACCTATCTGGATCGGCTTCTCCGAAGACGAAGGATCTTGACACGCGTTACGTCAGTGTGTGTTCGGATAAATACTTATTCCTTCTCCCGTTTATTAATAATACATACATACAACATAAACATAATATATATATATATATATATATATATATTATATATATTATATACATACATATATATATATAAGATATACATATATATGTATATATATGTATGTATAAATGTATGTGATACTATACTATATCTATATATATGTATATATTGTATGTATAGTATGTATATGTATGTGATATATATATATATATATATATATATATATATATATATATATATATATATGAAGGGATTTCATTGATAAATAAAAAAAAAAACCGTGGGTATGGGGGTGTGGGGTTAGCGCCGTCATTGCACCGCACACGATACTCTTTAGGCATTAGTCTTAAAGTTCTTTGCAGCGTCCTTTCGGCCCCTAACTGCAACCCCTTTTATTCTTTTTACTATACCTCCTTTCATATTCTCTTTCTTCCATCTCACTTTCCACCCTTTCCGAACTGTTGTTTCATGGTGCAACTCCGAGATTTTGTTCCTGTTACGCCTCTGGAATGACCTTTATTCTCAGTTTCCTTTTCAGCACGGAAAGACCTCGAAGATCCCAGCGCTTTGTCTTTGACCTAAATATATTCCATTCCAAATATAATATGTTGAAAAAATTGTCTTTTAAAATTCTGAATGCCACAGTCATTTCTACCATGGTCGGCTTTGAGAAGAACGGAAAAGGGGAGTCTATGAAAAATGAGGATCTCCTTATTAAAAATATTACTTGTCCTTTAAAATTCCAAATGTCGCTGACATTTCTAGCTTTATCGGTTTTCAGAAGGACAGAAAGGGGAGGCTAAGGAAAAACGAGAGACAATACTTTACATTCGTTGAGCCCGTTGTGTCCTTGGCTCTTGAAAAGATTTTCGTTGGCGTTGTAAACAAGTATACTCTTCATACAATAGGTTCTTCCACACGGCAAACGCAGCGCAATAAACTCTTCTTCTTTTTCTCAGTATTTTATTATTTTTTATAGGTCTTTCTTTGCTGCCTTCGACGGTTATGGTCATTATTTTCATATATATTTTTCGGTGCGTTCTAACTTTTCTTCTTGAGTAATCTTCGTTTCATTTTTTCCATACTTCTTTTTTATTTATATTTTATTTGTTTGTTTTTTCCTTTTGCTCTTCAGAGAAAGAGTTTTCCACCGAATTTTACAGAGAACACTCACTCTTCCTTATGGTAGAATCTATTTGTGTTCGCATCTTTCACTGTAGAATAAATTATTGTTTGTACCCTTTTCTCGTTTTTTTTTTCTTTTAAGAAAAAATACGTGTAGGACAAGCGCTGCATGATAAGTTTAAATTTTGCATTTTATAATTTAAGGATTTAATGTAATGTCACCGAGGTAAACTATAGTTTATTTTGAAAGCACTATCAAATATAAGATATGCCAGATTTGTTGAAAGCATTATTTGTTCTTTTTCTCTCTATAATAATACTGTTGTATTTATTCACGACAGTGCTTACGTTTTAGTGACTGTTGTTGCGATTATATGGTATCAACTCTACTATCCAGGAGAAATGTTCCAAAAGTAGATTTATAGGCCCACCATGCAAAGCCAAAAATCTAGGAGGTTTATTACTGTTAAGTTTCTAGTAAACTTATTACCGGATAATATTAGTATGCTAAAAACTGTTGATATAAATCAACTGGAGATTAATATTATTCATGCACTCTAAGGGTAAAGATATGTCGTAAATGAAATAAAAGCATATTGGAGGAAATAAGTTTTTGCCAGATTTTTTCAGGTAATATTGATCAGGTCTGCTTATGAGAAAAAATGTCTTATTTTATAACGTTTTAATTGCAGTTTTCTATGAACCAGAATTGAAGGTTAGTGCTGTTTATGCGCTCAAAGGAGGAAGATTTAGTCACAGAGTAAAAAAAAATAACATTGGAGGAAATGAATGTTTACCAGAATTTTCAGGAATATTTAAGCAGCTTGGCTTATGGGAGAATGATACTATTATAATTATTTATCCCCTCTGGAAATTAAAATTTAGCCATAGAATAAAGGTAAGGTAGTTGAGGAAATAAAATTTTATCAGAATTTTCAGTCAGATTCCCGTAGCTCTCTCTCTCTCTCTCTCTCTCTCTCTCTCTCTCTCTCTCTCTCTCTGAGAATATTATGTGGCTGCTACATCTACCAAAAAATAAGTCCTGGACAGTGACTCAGCAAAAGATAATAAGCTTTCATAAACTGCAGACACGGCCCATAATCTGAGCGACAGGAAGCAAACGGTAAAGTAAGCCTTATGGACATCCGCCCTAAGAGAGGCTATTACGTGGTGCCACCCGCGGTCGATGAATTCCCTACTTAAAATGAAAGTGCACTGGCACATAAGCTAAATGAATTTGCCATGATTGTCCGGTAATCCAGTTTTTTAGTGAGAGAGAGAGAGAGAGAGAGAGAGAGAGAGAGAGAGAGAGAGAGAGAGAGAGAGAGAGAGAGAGAGAGAGAGAGAGAGGGGAGATTTTTGTTACCTATAATCATGCTAACCGTTTGAATATAACTTACGCAGAGTGACTTTGTAATCGATGCCCGAGACTGATAATGATTTGTGACCGCAGCAATGTCCAAATTGCCCACAACTTTTGTCATTAAGGAAGCTTAAAGGGAGGCGGTATTCGTACTCGGAAAATTCTCCTTGAGGGCGCACTCAGGCGGAGATGCCTTTGCTTTTATTACATTCTCTTTTCTAAATGCGTGTTGGACTGGTTAGTTAGAAGGCATAGAATGGCCTTTCTATTAACCAAATCTGTTTATTGTTTTTTGCTGTGTACCTTCGAATTTCATTCCAATTTCAGGTGCATCAGTATTGTTCTCTCCCAGTTAAGTATTAGACGTGAAAGGAATTTTTGCCGTTCATAGTATTTACCAGTCCAAAGGCGTTGACCTTTGTACTAGTTGTAATAACAAGTAAGGTCTAGAGCAGTGGTTCCCAAACTTTTTTTCTGTCATTTCCCCCTACACCCAGTTCAACCATCCAGATTTCCCCGTTCATGTGTATGAGGGAAAGAGTACTGTGACCATTTACGGGTTTATTTTTTCAAATGTACAAATGTACTGATAAACATATAGTTACAGAGTAAATTGGATAGAGAGCGCTTAGTAACAACTAAACCACATAGCCATAGAGAGCGGTTAGTAACAAATAAAAGGACTTTTGTTTGCTCTTCTACTTTAGAATTAAATTAGTGACAAGGGTGAATTTTTTTTAGTTAATAGGTAGTATAATTATTTCCCCCCTGGTAGCTTCAAATTTCCCCCAAGGGGAAATTTCCCCCAGTTTGGGAACCACCGGCTAACTCGTAAAACCTTCATTTAAAACTACAAAAAGTAACAAGGGCAATCAAAGGAAAATCGCGAATGCCAAGATTAATTAGAAGGATTCGATCGTTCGTGCAGCCGTACGATGCTTTTGTCCCCTGAAAAAAATTCTACCGTTACACATCGACGATAATGTTCCACACCAGCTGAGGCCCGGCAGCTGTCTGGAAAATGATCAATTCAGCAGTGAACAGGTCGTATTGATTTATCAAAGCCTGTTCGTGATGGATATGACGGCCATGCTTCTTTAATACGGATATGGGTCACAACAGGAGTGCAGGACGTGTAATTTCGTTTGTGTCTCGATGAAGTCAGGGTCCTTTGAATATCCTCTGAGCAGAGTATATTTCAAGGACCTTGGTTGAAGGTGGCCAAGGAAAACAGCGATGTTTACTCTAATCCAAAAAGACGCCTCAGTGGCGTGATCGGTATGGTCTTGGCCTGCCACCTCGGTGGCCGCAAGTTCGATTCTCGGGCATTACACTGAGGGGTGAGAGATGTGTTTCTGGTGATAGAAGTTCAGTCTCGACGTGGTTCGGAAGTCACGTAAAGCTGTTGGTCTCGTTGCTGAATAAACACTGGTTCCATGCAACGTAAAAACACCATACAAACAAACAAACAAAAAGACGAGAGCTGCATAGAGGAAAACTAAAAGAGTATATTATTAAAATAAGTTTGATAATAGTTTGCGGAGAGCAAACAATGTTATGTATTGTTCTGTAACCAATAAACAATTAAGTGGGGCAGTTTTGCCTTCAAAATGTACTCCATTTTCTTTACCTCCGTTCATGTTCTCTTTCTTCCATCTTCCTATCCACCCTCTCCTATCAATTGTTTCATAGTGCAACTGCTTTGAGGTCTCCCTACTGTTAGAACTTTTAAACCTTCATACTGTCAATTTCCCGTTCAGCGCTGAATGGCCTCATAGATCCCGGCGCTTGGCCTATGGCATATATCCTGTATTCTATTAAGGGCCCTTTACATGAACAGACGGTCTGTGCTTACCTGCCCGAAAGGCTTGTCGAAGCGACCAATATCCTTTTTGTAAAGGAGGCAACGACCAAACTACAAGTCGGCAACGACTGTCGTTAAGTCTTCAAGACGAGACAGGAATTGTGGGAGGAGTCACTTATTCTTCTTGCTCTAGACAGGCGACTAAGATATCTTGGTTGGTTTTGTTTGTTTGTATGGTGTTTTGACGTTGCATGGAACCAGTGGTTATTCAGCAACGGGACCAACGGCTTTACGTGACTTCCGAACAACGTCGAGACTGAACTTCTATCACCAGAAATACACATCTCTCACCCCTCAGTGGAATGTCCGAGGATCGAACATGAGGCCACCGAGGTGGTACGCCAACACCATACCAACCACGCCACTGAGGCGCTTATATCTAGGTTGGAATCCACATTCTGTCTGAATAGTGTAAAGGCAAAACAGACAAACGACGGCCGACAGGTATGCGCGGACCGTCTGTTAATGTAAAGTGCCCTTTAGACTCTTCAAAATATACATAATCATGCGAAATGAGCAGAATAGAAACTTAAATATGAAAGTTAAATTAGAGCTTTCCATAGCAGAAAGTGCCTGGATAAGCTTACGAAGGGAACGGCCGCTTACTCTGGTTAGAATCTCCTCGCTTCCCCACCAACCTACGGATGTCCGGGGTTGGGGGTGGAGAATGCGACCTTGGAGGAGGAGGAGGAGGCCTGGCGAGTGTCCAACGGGCCTTCGATCGACTGGTGGCGGGGAAGGGGTAGGGAGGAGGAGGAGGAGGAGTAGGAGGAGGAAATGGTCGGAAGCTACCGCTCAAACAAACTCGGAAATGACTCGATTTCTCATCTTTTGATCACTTTCCCACGTTCATTATCGTCAACAAAGCTGCATCGCGTACGTCTGTCTACTCGTTCGCTGGTCGTTTCTAATTAGAATACTGTCATAGTTACGATGTCCCTCATTCGCACGTTACGAACAATCTAATGTTAATGGTTTATATACACTCCTACACACTTGGACTCGCGTTCATACACACACGCAGAGTATACTCAATACCAACAAAGATGGGGCCTCACGGGTCAAAATTAATCGAATTGAGATTTACAGGAACTGGTGGTTTAAAGCACCTGTGTTATTGTGTATGAGCCCTGGCCTAGATCCTGGGTTTGGTAACCATTCGAAATGAATCACAGTAAGGGAAAGTCATCCGTTTTTAGTAATTATTTAAGGTAATGCTGGTAGCCCAATGACGGTCTTCACCCCGATATAGGGTGTACTGTGTAAGTCTGCTAAGTTTCTTCAGAAAAAACAGTTTTTACAGATATACAAGGTGTAATGTGTAATTCACTGTTGGTTTTTACAGAAGGAAAACAGCTTTTAAAAATGTATAGGGTGACTGTGTAACTTACTGATGATTTCTACAGAAGGAAAACAGTTTTTAAAGATATATAGGGTGTACTGTGCAATTCACTGTTGGTTTTTACAAAGGGAAAACAGTTTTTGAAAATATGTAGGGTGTCTTGATAATTAGTGTTCTGCTCCTCCAGAATCGAATCCTGGCGCTCTCGTTAGTGGAGCAAGTGCTCTGACCGCTATATTGAATCATTCATTAACAGTATGATTTGATCATTTACACTTAAAGGTTTAAATTTACATGTAAATTGACACTTTTAGGTGTAAATAAATCCCGTTATAGTGAACTCGATATTAATAGGCTGTCTATACCTTGGAACTTAAAAGTTCAGAATTATCATTTCAAAATTAGTAAATATACAAAATAGTATATATATCTATATATTATATATATATATATATATATATCATACATACATATACATACATATTTATACACAAATTATACATGTATACACTTATATTATTTGTGTTTTTATTTATACAAATTAAATATGTATATGTATGTATAACTTGCGTATAAATATGTATATATATATATATATATATATATATATATATATATATATACACTAATTATACATATATATATATACACATGTAATTTATGTATAAAAATATATATATATATATATAATATGATTTTGTGGTTATAAAAGCTACACACACACACACACAACACACACACACACACACACACACACACACACACACACACACACACACACACATATTCTTGTATTAAGGTGTTGGAAGAGCTTGAAGATTATTTTTTCTTTTCCCACAGAAAAAGCTTGGGCGAGAGTGAGAGTGGAAGATCATCAATCAAGACTGTTGGATAACCTTCAAATAGGTCCAACGTCCTCTCTCAAGTAGATTTCCGGGCCTTTCCAGGCTGCCCATAACCATAGTGGTTCTCTCTCTCTCTCTCTCTCTCTTCTCTCTCTCTCTCTCTCTCTCTCTCTCTCTCTTTCCTGTTTTTGTGTATAGTATACTATATATATATTATATATATATATTATATATATATATATATACATAATATATATAGATATATATATATATATATATATATATAAATGCATATGTATAATATATAATGTATTTATCTATGACAGAAAGAGACATTCTGACACTTTGTTACTTGTGCCCACATATTTTGCATACGACAAGAAATTACTATGAATAAAATAGAATGGTCCGATGATTTACATTTAGATATCACAGCAAGAATGCAATTAGTATACCGATTTAATTTATAGTTAAAGACGTTGTTGATTGTAAGCATTTGAAAATTTAAGTACTTTGAGCTTGATACAATGGTAATTCTAAGATATATCGTAAGACAACGAACCTCGACGAAATATTACGATATCTGTGCAAGTATACATTTACATGACAAGAATACTGTTTTCTAGTATCCAAAGAAGTGCAGCAATTTTAGTTGTTTTTCAGTTCAGTGTTTACAGTAGGTCAATGGGATTTGTTTTATCATTGATATATTTTTCTGTAGTAACAGCATAACATACAGATATTTGCTTTTTAATGAAAAAATAGCACTATTTTAAAGTAAAATATATATTTTATTTTGTCAGATTTTTCCTTTTTGTGTCGCGAATTTTAATTTTCACATACTGAATTCAACATACGGATTGCCATTTCGACTTAATGGCAGAGAAATATTCATTACCTCCGAATAAATAATGAATTGTTTCATTGTGGCATGCTAATATTACATCATTTAATGAGGCCTAAAATGAATGACCAGGAGTATTAATAGCGCATAATACTTGGATTTAAAAACATCACACCGACATCCTGGAAAGTTTTTTTTTTTTTTTTTTTTTTTTTATAATAACTTCTTGAAACAGTATTGGGTCTCTAATACGTAACAAAAATGTGTAGACGGTACTGTTTAAGCAGAATGCAACATTGATTAATAACACTGACATCGAGAATTTAGCTGTTGAAGTATATGATCAAATTCACAGAAATACCGAGTTTTCAACCAAAATGTAAGAAACAGAGTATTACACTTATTTGACAAGATAATGTTTTCACAAACGAAACTTTGTTAGTATTTCTCCTTTTATTGTAAAACTTTGTCGTTATTTACAAAGCTGGTTTTATTTCTGGTGAAAGAAATTTATTTCTCTATATAATGTGGTTCAGATCCCACAATAAGCTAGGTATCCAATTGGTTCCTAGTCACGTAAAAATATCTAATCCTTCGGGCCAGCCCTAGGAGAGCTGTTAATCAGCTCAGTGGTCTGGTAAAACTAAGATATACTTAACTTTTCCCACAAATGAGACAAATTTTGTCAATTTTTCTTCTCTTATTTTTAAGTATTAATTACTATTTAAGAAGGTAAAGGAATGGCCAGTTTCACTTTTATGTGCAGCGTAGTTACTTTAGTATCCTTGTACATTTTTGTAATGTAACTGGTTTTCCATGGGGAATATGAAGGGATAGGCGGCTTCGTGTGCCTATCTAAAGCAAGCGTCATGAAAACGAGAATGAGTATGTATTAGTTTAACCAGACCATGAGCTGATTAACAGCTCTCCTAGGGCTGGCCCGAAGGATTAGATTTTTATTGACGTGACTAGGAACCAATTGGTTACTTGGCAACGGGACCTACAGCTTATAGTGGGATCCGAACCGCATTATATCGAGAAATTAATTTCTAATCAACAGAAATACATTCCTCTGATTCCGCAAGAAAACGAGAAAAATATCAGCTGGAGGCGTTTTGCTTTGAGTATTTTTTTTTAACTGCTGTCTTAAAAACTGCAGACTTCACATTGTAGAGAATAATTTTGCTTCTGGCTTTTAGCAAATATGACCATCTTTTTTTTTTTTCAACGGTTAAATGACTTGACTATAGTCCCGAAGTACGGTGGAACCAGCAGTGTTAATTCAGTCAATAGTGGACCAAATTACCAATGAAAGTATTCAAGAGACCATAGCTATTGTTGTTGTCGCTTAGAGTTTCAATGCAGATGCAAATAAATCGTTCACGCTCAGACTTCATAGAACCATGACATCGAAGGTGAGGAGAAACAGAGAACCCGAGGGAACAATAATGTCTCTGTAATGGTGAGCGATAAAACTGTATCGGTGCTTCATGATGGGTCAGAGTACCTTATTGAAGTTTCATAGTTTTCTACAGGTTTATGAACGTCAAGTCTTTGATAACGACTGAAGACGATTTTCTATAGTATCTGAGTTTTTTGTTTAATTATTTTGATGTTTTAAACTTTCTGTACAAAATTTCATCTCTGAAATATACCCAGCAATAGCCGAATCATAATTTCAGAAGTTCATCTAAGCTGCGATCTTCGGCAGACGAGTGAAATCACATTAACGGAACCCCTCTTCGACAGTCAAAGCTACTCCGTGGTTCCATACACTACTGCAGGTAGATCTTACTTGAGAATCGACAGTCAAAGCTACTCCGTGGTTCCATATGTAAGTGTTTACATAATAAAAATATGGAATGTTAGTCCTTATATATAAAAGTCTAAAACTAAAGAGGTCAACCAGATTGCTTGCAGGAATGTGATCAGACTAGAGACGCTAAAGATGACGTATACAATAAGTATGTAGGCTAAGATAACATGCCGTCACCTGTAGTCATTCAATTGTTTATAAACATTAGTCCAAGCTCCCTGCTTGAGACAACTACCCCGACCTATAATTCAAACGGCCTACGTGATCTGTAGCGTGTCTCATTTTGTGTTCGTATGAAACTATGTCATTTGTATGTATGTTCATATGTTCGAACTACTGTCTGTTCCTTCATAACTTGTAACAGAGATGGTAGACGGGCAGAACAGAGTTAGCTATCGTCATTAGAAGACCTGTACCTCTTTACCTAAGCTTTATCATGTAGAGGAATAGGATTAGCCATCATCATTGGCAGAAGCGATCAAGCTATCGTTATTAGAAGACTTGTACAATCATATCTGATCTTCAGCATGTAAAATTTCAGAAGAATACATATATTTTTATATTTCGTGTTTTCTACAAGAACCTCCTCACCATGAGTTTAACACATCGTCGTAATAACCAACAAGATAATACCGACTTCGTAAATGATCTACAAACCCCCAGACACTCCATTGAAGATGGAAGTGCAATACCAACCGACTTAGCGTAAGATTATCGCTAGTCTAACATTACCTCATAGGGCGCCTTATCATACAAGGCACAAGCCCTAATATTGGTGGCAGCGGTGGGATTAGAAAACACACAAAAAACAAGTGGAACACCCGTACAAATCTATATAAATTAGAGGTAACACTATTTCGGGTCATGACAATAAATGCTCCTTTGCAAGTCCCGATCGCAGTTTTAGCCTTGAGTTTTTTGAGTTATATAAAATATCGAACCTCAATGACTCAACTTAACTTTAAAAATATGGCTGGATTGCAAGGAATAACATGTCTGTAAAAAACTTTCATCGGGCTAAATGCGCTGACCAGGATCCCTCACTATTTCAAATTTTAGCAAAGAATGAAGTACAAACAGTTAATATTGAATGCAGTAGTGATAACTTGTCTTATTAGTAATCGCTCAGTTCCTAATAGTTCGTCATTCATTGCTTTATACGTAACCAGCAACATAATGCTAAAAACACACAATACGTTGCCGATGGTAATAAAGAGAAGGATCTTAATTATTACAAAAAAAAAAAAAAAATAGAAACAGTAGCCCGTTCAGAATCAAACAAGCAAACTCGGTGACTGTGTCACCTAGTCAAGCGGTCAAGGTCAGTCAAAAACTGCCGAAGTGTTCAAAGCATAGCAAATTCCATGCAATAAGCGACTCTAGCAGAGTGGGGAAAAGCGATGTTGGTTCATACATGCCAATATCTTTTTGAATTAAAAAGGATTTTTCCTATGAAACACACGACCGTATAAAGTAATCAGAGCAGGTTTTCGTTTTTTTTTTTTAATACGTAAGTTATTATAAGTAGTGGTGGATAAAGCCGACTGTACGCGCGTAAAAATTAGAATATCTTGTTTATTCCTTTAGTACACGTAATATCCTGTATTTACGGACTCACCGTCTGTTGTTCGAACTTCCCTAATGAGAAGTCCGGATAAGCGAGCGTTTACAGATACCTCTATAGTTATAAAAAACATTGATCTGTATCTAGTGTAATTGTAAGATTCATCTAGGGTATACAAAATATTAACTTACATCCTGCAAAATAAGGCGTGTTTATCAAAGGGAAATCCTATAAACCTTCAAACATATTAAAATCCGTTTGAACAAAAATGAGACAGTTAATCAAATAATAACTTATATAAAGGAACTATACATTTGTCTCATAAATCGTAACATTGTTCAAATGACCCAACAGAATTCTCCCACAACCGCAGTCGCACTTTGCACGCAAAATCTCGAGAAGCATGCACCCTCGAATGTCTTAGTGCGTGTAAAAAGACTTTGCTGGGAAATGAAATTTTAATCCTTCCCGACACTCTGAAATATAACGATTTCCGCGAACAAAGCCCTAGACACGGTTGACTCGCTGCAAACAAGTTAATATAGTAATCCACAAAAAACCTATACATATAAATATCGCATTTCTTTTATTGTTGCTAACTTTTAATCCCGCCCAACCAGTCGTGGATGAATCTCTCTGATAATCTATCTAAAGTAATATCAGTAAAGTCATTCAAGCAGAGGTGATTCAGCAGAAATTTTTTTTTATCTTTTACCTGAATACCAGGAAGTTTCTCCACTAGCGAGTGATCTCTGGGAAAAACGGATGTAATTTAACACAAAATACGGTCTAAGGACAAACATAAAGCTATATACGTACCTTCGTATAGACTCTCACTGCAATTTCAAAATAGAGATAAATGACGAAGTTGAAATATGTTAGTAATAGGAGCCATTAGGAAATCAAATAGCCCATATAATTTTCCCTCAAAAGTCATGCCATAAAAGATCGGACTTGGCGTATCTGCGTAGATTTCTGTCGCTTAAACAAGGAAACGACTCCCGATAGTTTCCAGTGCCATGTAGCGACGACATCTTATCTCTGTTAGGTTAGAATAAATTTTTCACCAGCTTGGACTTACTTAAAAGCTTTTACCAGATACCATTACCTAAGTGATTGTACCTCATACTCCGTTTTCAGCACACTCAGGGGACATTATCAATTTTTTACGTATGCCTCCGGCTTACGTTGCGCCCCAATTACAATATAGTGTTTGGAGACTTTTAGGGGATAACCTACATGCCTATATGGATGATCTTGTAATCCTTTCTAATACCTTAGAAGTACATTCACATAAACTAGAGCTAGTGCTACAGAGACAAAGACAAATAATCTCAGAGTAAAATATCTAAATGTGAGTTTTTAAAAACCGAACATGTTTATCTAGGTTTTATGTGTCTAGTCAAGGTCTTAAAAGTAGTCCATGGTAAGGTGTCGGCTATTCATAACTTTCCGGTACTTATTAACGTAAAAGGGGGATACAGCACTTTTGCGCTGTAGTGGGTATTACAATCGTATGTAAATATGTAACTCTTCAATCATGACAGCTCCTTTAACAGATCTTACGAAGAAGAGCGTAGATTTATTATGGTCTGAAAAGCATCAACAGGCGTTCAATATCTTAAAAGCGGAAAATGCAGCTCACCTAACTTAAAAATCCCTGATTTAAATAAAGAATTTATTTTATTGCAACAGGCGCCTCAGACCAAGGGGTAAGAGGGTATTACTTCAGTAATATGATAAACAGTTCTTCCCTATAGCTTTTTATTCACGTAAACTAAAGCCCTCAGAAAGTAAATATGCAGTAATAGGCAAGGAAGGGCTAGGTATCTTTAACACTAGTACATTTTAAGTTCATAATCTATGGCTATCCTGATAAAGTCCTTACTGAACATGAGTCCTTTACCGAGTTTTTCAAAGGCTTTAATCACAGTCCAAAAGGAACTCGGTGACAAATGATCATTCAGGTTATTGGAGCCAAGATAAGATATCTACCTGGGAAAGCAAAATATCATAGCTGACGCATTATCCCGCAATCCCGCACCATACAGCAAAGAACCATTAATTGGACTAAAAGATATAGAAACATCCGTGCCTATTGTTAAAACCGTATCTAAACAAGAAAATTCCTTAACCCAAGAGATCGCGAGCATTGAATATCTGGGTCGGAGCGCAGAACTGTTACAAACTGAACAAAGCAAGTGTCAACAGCGATAAGCAAAACAATAAACACCAAACAATAAACACTTCGAAACGGAAACAGGGTCAGTGGCTAGGCAAAAACAATAAACACTTCGAGCAGAAACCCTAAAGCAAAAGTATATTTATAGTATGTGTATCAGAATAATGTAATCAAATGTAATGTTCTATGTAGGTCTGTGACGAGGAAAACCCGAAGAAACACAGCAGAGGACTAACGACCAGGTAGTAGTAATAATCTCTCTCATACCAATCGTCATAAACTGTTGCATTCCGTCATCCAGGGTTCCCTCCTATGTCACAGAAAGCCAAATCACTGTTTTACTGGCCTACAATGCTTACAGATATAAAAAGCACATAACTGATTGTAACACGTGTCATGAAAACAAGGGACACACTAAGACACCTGTCAGTTAAGGGCCTATCCTGTGCCAAATCAATCCTTGAAAGAATATACGTAGAATTATTAACAGAATTACGAGTCTGACAGAGGGAATAAACACTTCTTAGTGTTAATAGTTCCTTGACACGTTATATAGAATTAATAGCACTAAAACAAACACCGCAATTGAGTGCGTTAGGAATATTTATGAGTGCTAAATCAGTAAATATGGAATTCAACACATAATAATCTGTGACTCGGGTGGTGTAAATCAATAATAATCTCCTTAACACGTTGTGTGAATTCCTTTCCATTAAGAAAACCAATAATATATTTTATCACCCAGAGTCAATCGGTTTGGTAGAATACCGGATAATTAAATAGGAAGTGTCAATGTCTTACGAGTTACAACTCGTGATATTGGATCCGAACTGGATTATAGCGGTTCTCGCGGTTTAAATACCTTTATCATTTATATCTTGTATCTATAGAATTGATGCCGCAAGTAGCCTTATACGGTACGCCGCTAGAAACACTTTTCCACATATTCAAGCCAACCATTAATTTATCAAATATATATAAAAAAATAAAATAAATATGGATACAAGTGGAGTCAATATAATACACTCCGTAAGAAGTCGGAAGGGTTACAAATTATAATAAAAAAGGAATCACGATAAAATCAATAAGCAAAACGTAACCATAGATAATTAAATATCCAAATATATATGCGTAAAGATTTGAACTCTAACTTAACGCTTTAGTAATGACAAATAAGCTAAAAGTTCAAACACATATCAAAACCTACTGACATATTGTCTGTCCGGTGATTTATATTCGTAGTCAATGTAAAAAAAAAAAAATAATAATAATAAATAAATAAAAAAAAAAAAAATAAATAAAATAAAATAAAAGAGATTTTAAAGTCAGGAAGTCTAGAAGTGAAAATGTTATCTATGAAATAATCCTATATGAATCTTATACAGGGCTAATAATATATATAGAAATTTGTATGGAAACCTTTTTCATATAGTTTGAATAAGGAATATTTAATTTCACATAATTACAATTATGCAGATTTCCGACATGAAACTAATATATTGTTCAATTTTTGGTACTGTTTTTTTTTTTTTTCAGACATTCTTTTCGTGTGGGTCGAGTATTAAAAAGATAATAAATTTATCCTAAAGTCGTATTTATTACAGCAAGTAACGTAACTCTTAGCTGGCTGAGAGCAATCTCCTGCCAAGTGACGACGTCAACATTACCGTATCAGTATTTGTTCCTTTTAACCTCAATAATCTGCTTACACAGGCTTCATCTCGCGCTTGCAAAAGCAGATTGACTGGAGAAAAGGACTGCCTAGCCCGAACTTCTCATGGGCATGGCAGACGTTAGGTACAAGTGTCTATCGGTGTGCGCAATGCAACTTTAGCTAAGGAGTTGCAATCATTTTAAAATTAATAACAAAATAAGCAAATAGAATTTCTATAACAACAAAATGAATTAATTTTTCTGAACCTCATAGACATTTTAGAAAGTATCAAGATATATATGTGAAATATTTACTTGCAACATTAGCCTATTACAATTCAAGTAAAAAAACATTCATGGAAAATGTCACATTTTCTTGAAAAAACCCAAAGTTTATTTAGAAATTAGTTACATAGTGGGTTTTTTTTCGTTGCATCTCCTACCTATTAATAAAGTTTTTAAAATTAACCTCAGAGGATGCGCGCGAGAAATTGAATATGAAACTTTTGTATTAAGGGCACATAGGATCAGATTTTATCACAACTTAATTTCAGTTAGCATAGAGAAATACAGAATCATGATTAATCTTCTCTTTGACTCTTATGTTGCCTGGCAATCTTACAAATAGCTCCGTTTCCACTCTTTGTCTAGTAATTTACTACCAGTAATATCGAATTTTCTGTTTGGGATTTGTATTGATATCTGTTTATTTGTTATAATTATGGATATTTTTTACAGTCATCATAGACCTGGATAGGTTCACTCATTGTTAATGCCATGGATAAAAAAGTTTGTACAGCGGACTCTTTGAATTCCAAAATATCAGCGAATTCATGTGGGTTAAGTCTGGTCTAAATGGCTCTCTTCCCTCCCCTGTATTTGGATGTCGTCTGAATTTA
>NC_087210.1:74299052-74304052 GCF_015104395.2 Macrobrachium nipponense | reverse complement strand
ACTTTACGCGGGGGCGTTACTTAAGGTTCTTTGCAGCGTCCCTTCGACCCCTAGCTGAAACCCCTTTTATTCATTTTACTGTACCTCCATTCATATTCTCTTTCTTCCATCTTGCCATCCACCCTCTCTTAACAATTATTTCATAGTGCAACTGCAAGGTTTTCCTCCCGTTACACCTTTCAACCCTCCCTTACTCTCAAGTTTCGTTTCAGCGCTAAATGACGTCGTAGGTCCCAACACTTGGCTTTTGGCCTAAATCTTATATATTCCTATCCTTGTGAATAGTATAGTAGTAAAATACCACATGAAAAAGTTGATATATTCCTATCCTATCCTTGTGAATAGTATAGCAGTAAAGTACCACATCTGAAAAAGGCACACGGAAGAGAATTAGCAGTAAAAATACGAATAAAAAGTGATGGAGATTTTTGCCAGTTCACTCAGGCTGTTGCTTTCCTTCAGCTTCCCATCTTGGTGATTTATGGTCGCAATTTTTACTTTTTTTAAGGAGTCTTAAAGAAATCAGTCTTTACTTGAGCATTTGCTCATTTGGGACCACGTTAATCTTCTCACTTGAGTGCCGGAGGATGTTGCGCGAAATAATGAAGGGATCATTTCATTTTGGTCTTGCATTTGTTATGCGAAAAGATGGAGCTTTCAGTAACTCACTTATTTCGACGAATTGGAGAGTAGCGTATAAAATAAACTGAACTTAGAAACACACACACACATTATATATTATATATATATATATATATATATATATATATATATATATATATATATATATAGATATAATATATATATATATATAGATATAATTCATATATATAACATATATGTATATATATAATATATATATATATATATATATATATATATATATATATATATAGGTGGAGAGGTAAAGGCATGTCTCAGCGTAGTACATAATTTATTGCCGACGTTTCACATCACTACGATGCATTTTCAAGGCTGGGAATGATAAAAAAATATAAACATACAAGACTCGTCACTGATAAAACACCGTATAATATTTAAAATTGAACACTAAAACATTTAAAATGTAAAAATTATTGTACAACAACACTAGGTTGGAGAGACAACCTACCAGAGTAAAAAATAGAAGGTGACTGAAGGACAGAGTGGGAGAAAAAAAAAAAAAATAATAAAGTAAAAAAAACACTCACACACAAAACTATGTAAACAAACAAGTGAACAGCTGAACTGAGGAGGACTGGGCATTTAAAGTCGGTACAATAGTTTTGATTAAAATGGATTCCAGTGTTAAAAGCTCGTCATCTTTATTGGCTGATCCAATCATTTTAAAATCATCGATGTCCAAGCGGGAGCGACAGGTAATAGAGTGGTTCCGGATGCTGGATAGCTCAGGATTGGATAATTTGCATCCTGTTCGGAAACTGACTCCTTTGTGGGCGCAGAAACGGACTTGTAGCAGCCTCTTCGTGCATCCAACATAAGTACCCCGATTACATCTGGGACAAGTGTATTGATAAACTATGTTGGGATTATGTACGGTCTCCCGAAAATCCACAAGGAGGGCGTCCCACTTAGACCAATTCTATCTTCACTTAACACCCCTAATTATCACCTTGCCAAGTACCTTGTTCCCCTCCTAGAACCACTCGCCCATAGTACCCATAACGTAAAAAACACATCTGATTTTAAAAATGATATTTTAAAGCAAGATTCTGATCTCTTCATGGTGAGTTTTGATGTTGAGTCCTTATTTACCAGTATTCCAGTTAGAGAAACTATCGAAATTATTTTAGATAAACTTTTTCCTCTCTCTGATTCTATTTTTAAAGGTTTTACTCGTCCGTTATTTAAGCAACTTTTAGAATTGGCCGTGCAGGACACGACTTTTATTTTTAAAGACTCTTGTTTTAAGCAAATTGAAGGGATGGCGATGGGCAGCCCACTTGGTCCCACCTTCGCCAATATTTTTATGAACTCCCTGGAGGAGACCATCTTTGACAGTTGCCCCTCAACATTTACCCCTATTTTACAGAAGGTACGTGGATGACACGTTTGCGTTGTTTAGGTTTGATTTTAATGCCGAAGCTTTTTTAGAATTTATTAACTCTCAACATCCTAATATTAAGTTCACCATAGAGAAAGAATCCCATAACTCATTGCCATTTTTAGATTTACTTGTTTCTAGAGACAATAATAGCTTTCATACAGGAATTTACAGAAAGAGTACATTTACAGGCTTAGGGACAAATTTCTATAGCTCATGTAATTTTAAATTTAAATTAAATGCCCTCTCCACCCTCCTTCATAGAGCCTTTGTCCTCACTTCCAGTTGGGTCTCTTTCCACAACGAAATAGATTTTCTAGTAACTTTTTTAGCAACAACTGTTTCCCCTCAGTGCGCTTTTATAGAACCCTCAATAAATTATTAAACATGAAAATAAACCCCCCACCTCCTATACATAGCGTTCCCAAGTTAATCATCTATGCTAAGTTCCCTTTCCTCCATGACAGTTCCTTCAAAAAGAAAGTATTACAATTAATTAACAAGGAATTACCAGCCTTGAACCTAAAATTAATTCCGAAAAATCCTCTAACAATCCGATCTCTTTTCAGAGCTAAAGACAGATTAAGCCGCCTTTGGTGTCCAACATAGTTTATCAATACACTTGTCCCAGATGTAATCGGGGTACTTATGTTGGATGCACGAAGAGGCTGCTACAAGTCCGTTTCTGCGCCCACAAAGGAGTCAGTTTCCGAACAGGATGCAAATTATCCAATCCGAGCTATCCAGCATCCGGAACCACTCTATTACCTGTCGCTCCCGCTTGGACATCGATGATTTAAAATGATTGGATCAGCCAATAAAGATGACGAGCTTTTAACACTGGAATCCATTTTAATCAAAACTATTGTACCGACTTTAAATGCCCAGTCCTCCTCAGTTCAGCTGTTCACTTGTTTGTTTACATAGTTTTGTGTGTGAGTGTTTTTTTTACTTTATTATTTTTTTTTTTTTTTTCTCCCCACTCTGTCCTTCAGTCACCTTCTATTTTTTACTCTGGTAGGTTGTCTCTCCAACCTAGTGTTGTTGTACAATAATTTTTACATTTTAAATGTTTTAGTGTTCAATTTTAAATTTTAAATATTATACGGTGTTTTATCAGTGACGAGTCTTGTATGTTTATATTTTTTTATCATTCCCAGCCTTGAAAATGCATCGTTGTGATGTGAAACGTCGGCAATAAAATTATGTACTACGCTGAGACATGCCTTTACCTCTCCACCTTGTGATATCTGTAGGACTTGAGCCTCCTTACTAGTCTTCTATATATATATATATATGATCATATGAACGGTGTGCTTAGAGAGAGAGAGAGAGAGAGAGAGAGAGATTTCCAGAATGCGCGCGAATCCCGTCAAGTCTGGGGGTTGGTTGGTAACCCCATTCGACTGCATTTCTTTAATTATCTTGTCAAGTTACGTCATTTCAAGATGCTCTTTTTTTTGGTCGGCGTCATTTCCGCTTTTTATTTTTTTATTCCCTCCCCTCTATCTCTATCTCCCTTTGCCTTCTCCTCCTTCTCCTCTTCTTCTTCGTCTTCTTCCTCTTCTTCTTCTTCTTCTTCTTCTTCTTCACCCAGAGGCTGAGAAACATATCACCTGATTAGATGAGTTTCCTCATTCACTTGAGAGACGACAAGGAATGCGGGGAGTCGTCGCACCTTTGCATTTGGAAGAGTGCAGGAATTTTCCTCGTCATTACTGTCACCCTTTGGAAAATAAAGAAATAATTTATGGGAGTAAAAAAACAGGATTTTCTTCACTTTCACATGGGTTCTCTCCTTTTTTTATGTTTTATTTTATCAAAATTGCCTTATCTTCATCTTTATCTCATGGGGCTGAAGATGAATATCTTCATCTTTATCGCATGGGACGTTCCTTGTTGGACGAGTGGTTTTCGCGCTCGGTTGCCAATCCGGTGGTCCGAAGTTTGATTCTCGGCTTGGCCAACGCGGAATCAGAGGGATTTATTTCTTGTGATAGAAATTCATTTCCCGATATAATGTGGTTCGGATCCCACAATAAGCTGTAAGTTCCCGTTGTTAGTTGACTAATTGGTTCCTAGCCACTTAAAAATATCTAATCCTTCGGGCCAGCCCTAGGAGAGCTGTTAATCAGCTCAGTGGTCTGGTAAAACTAAGATATACTTACTTACCGCATGGGGCTTAAGTGATTGGTTTTCAAAGTTCCATTAGTACTGAATTTTTGGAAATTAGTTGGCTTCATGTTGCCATTAGATTATTATGTTTAAGAAACACGAATAACCTCATTTCTATGATGTCTTACTATCTTAGTATTCCTGAAGGACTTGAAAATCCCTAACAAAGTGTCCCTTTGGTTATTTCTGCAAGACAGTCGTCACTCAAGCTCATCGTTGTAGCTTATTGACAAAATAAAGTCTAATGAAATGGCAATCAAACTTGAAAGATTCTTGACAAAACTTCAACAGTATTTTGTCTTCAGTATATAATGAAAGAGACTGAAATGTCTTGAAACAAAAAGGACTAAACCGCAGGTGTTGAAGGAGGTACCGCAAGGATATGAATTTGAAATGAATAATATATCCATTACCAATGACAACGAGAAAAGATCCCTTAGGGTGTTAGTTCCGTCAGTGGACCTCATGCGGTGCACTGTAGGCATTACTTAAGGTTTTTTGCAGCGTGCCTTCGGCCCTATCTACAACCACTTTCGTTTCTTTTACTGTACCTCCTTTCATGTGCTCTTTCTTCATCTTACTTTCCACCCTCTCCTAACACTTGATTCATAACGCAACTGCTAAGAGGTTTTTTTCCTGTTACACCTTTCAGACCTTTTACTATCAATTTCCATTTCAGCGCTTGGCCTTTGGCCTAAATTTTATATTCAACTCAACTCAACTTATATAACGAGAAAAGAAATCATTCGTAAGCCGAGTAGGAAAAGTTAAACAAAGCTAA
>NC_087210.1:74244052-74294052 GCF_015104395.2 Macrobrachium nipponense | reverse complement strand
TCTTACTGGAATTAAGTAATGATATTATATCCCATCTGAAGTCAACATGTATTTTCGTGCATTTCTTTTCTGGCACTGGATGAGCTAGATTCGTCATGCCTTGCCTCTCAGCAGTTTCCTGTGCAAAGCAACTTATCTAGATGTCAGAAAAGCTCGGAGGAGATTTGATGCCAGCTCGTAAATCGTAATCTGACGGATGGCCAGGGTAACGTTAAAAGATGGCCCCCTTCTCTCGTTCTTTTCATGTTGTGCTTCAAAGGATTATACCCTGTTTGTGAGGAATAAAGGAAACCAATAAGACACGAGCGAGATTCACGCCATTTCTTTATTTTTACTAAATCGTTATAACAGTTTCTTGGGGTTACAGGTATTTACGGAAAAAAAAAACGACCCGTCCCTCTCGAAACTCAGACTCTCACATTGTAATATGCCTGCCTAAGGTAAGACGCAGACTCACGACCTCCTGCATTTTACCCGAAGAAGCTAAACGAAAAAAAGAAAAAGCGAAGAAAACACCGCTGGTGAGGTCAAGGTAGTTTTTCGTCTTCCAGGTATATTTCAGGTAGATGTACTTGTGTTCACCTGTGGTCTTGGGTTTTTACTTAGTTGCCTTGTGCCTGTCTGTTTGTGACGAGTTCATCTCGGTGCTGGTTCCGGAAGGGGTCAGATACGGAAATTCGCAACGTTCTTCTCAGTGCCCTCGGTGGTGAGTTTCTGTAGCATATTTCCAAAATGGTGAATCAAGACCAAATGACATGCAGGATGCCAACTTAGAAGTATAGTATTGGCAAGTGAAGAAAACATTAATTTCTCGATTGAAACGACTGTATCTTATCATACAGTTTTTGAATTTATAGAATTGTTCAAAGACAGTTTATTAGTTAACGAAGTGCTATGGTGAATAGTGTACTGAACTTTAAAGGGCTTGCGGTTTAGTAGTTGATATGGTATGGTATTGCGTAATGATATAATGTGAATCGTTTACTCGTAATAAAAAATCCATGTTTGTCATCCCGTTTAAAGTAAATAGAATTGTTACAAAGCTTTCGTTTAAAAAGTACGTTTGTCCCACCTGTCAGTGACTTTAGCGTTAATTTGCTTTTTATTAATTTTTAGTTGGGAAATTCTTGGATGATTCGTGAGTTTACCATGATGATAATGATGATAATATTTCACGGATATCAATTTTTTTTACGTGGAATGAAAACTGCAGGATTTTTTATTTTTTTACGTGAGATGAAAACCGCAGGATTTATTTATTTTTTTACTTGAGATAAAAACCGCAGGTTTTATTTTGTTACGTGGGATGAAAACGAAGGCTTTATTTTTTTTTACGTGGGATGAAAAGTGCATTATTTACTTATTTATTTATTTGTTTACGTGAGATGAAAACCGCAGGATTTATTTGACGGGGATGAAAATGCAGGATTTTTTTTTATTCGGATGATGAAAACCGCAGGATTTATTTTTTTTACCTGTGAAGAAAACCGCAGGATTGTAAGCTCCATTTTTATTGATACTGTACTCGTGACGCAGAATCATGTTAATAGACGACAGAATTTCATTTTTTTTTAAAATCTATATTCGCTAATAACGAGGAACAAGTGAGTTTTTTTACCAGGGAGAAACACCATCGGGATATCTATTACCGATAACACGAAAAGAACCGTAGATTTTCATTTTAGATTAATGACACTCCTTTTTTTCCTTTTTTTTTCTCTCAAGGCTTTCGGCTGAGCGTCCTTCTAAATTTGAACGATACCACATTAAAGATAACGATAATAATCTGGACGAAAGTCAGTGTTCAGAGGGGCTCATCCGAACACTTCAGACTTTCGACCGATTCGATAAAAAGACTAATGTTGGGGGAGGGGAGGGGGGGCAGAAGGTTTGCCGGAGTGTAGCAAAGATGGTTACCTCGGGTAGGAATGACTAGGTACACAAAAACAAAAACAAAAACGAAAAATTTAGAAGCTACGTAGTAAAGAAAAATAAATATATGTGAACGTGATGGAACGACTAAGTCTTCCTCTTTTTCTTTCTTTCTTTCTATCTTTCTTTATTGTGTTCAAGTATGAAAATCTTAGAATTACGTTTTGTGCATCGCTTCCCGCACCCAATCCAGATGACTTAGGTATCTACTACGTCTTAGTACTTCCTATTCGAGCAATGAATATTGGAGCTAACTACTTCAAGTCTTACGTTATATTATGTATATAATATATATAGGTTTAGTGTATTTTAACCGGGCGTTTACGTTAAAAAAAACAAAGAAACTAGTAGATATGTCTACCCACATTCCGTCTAAAGAAAGGGCGTTGGTTGCTTTGGCTGTCATTCATTCAAGAAACTAGTAGCTCTCTACTGAACGTATATTGAATGAAGCTCTCCTTCGAACAGAGTTACACATTTGTTTTTATTTCGAATTTATAAGTCATTCATACCTTCGCGGGTTAAATTATTTCATATATGCTAAATCGGTTATCAGTCATTAAACGAATGATATCGTGTCTGACGAAATCGGTGACGGTTTTCAAGTATGACTCTCGTATTCCACCCAATAAGGTCCAGAGGTATACAGAGCTTTCTATCTATGGGAATAAAACGGCGTCACGCTATTCTGGCCTAGCGTGGAACAGCACTGACACTTCTATTAAAGACGATTTTCCCGAAAGCTACTGAGCGTAAAGAAAATGGCAGTTTTATAAACGATACAGCAGAGAAATTGTTACCCAGCTGTTTTCTCTGCGGTAATTAGATTATGTACTCGTTAATTTTTTTTTTACTATGAATTTGTATACATGTACAAGCTACTTAGAACGGCCGAAAAAAAAGGTAAGACTGTACCGACAGAGTCTAGTCGTAAAGGAAAAAAAAATCTGTCATATTATTATGAAGTCGCGTAAGTGACAGGTATAGAGCTCTATCGAATTTAAAACGTTTTCTGCTGTTTCTACATTTGTCGTCTAAAATGTACATTTGAAGCATTAGGCAGTATACGATATACTGTAATGTAAATCTATCGTATTTGCGGGAGAAGTCTAGAAAGTTAAGTATGTATTTAAATCTATGTATGACTGTTACACCTGTCTTTGGACTACAAAATATACTTTTAACGGTCCACTAATTGTCGTCAATAGCCTCAACAGTCACCAAATAACCGCCAGTTTAAGACCGATTTTCATACGCCACGACGGGGAGATCCATTGCACCAAGACTGCACCGTTTGTAACTGACGTCAGCAAGTTTGGACTGGCTGCATGCGACGCGTTGTGTCCTAAACCGTCCCCTGTCGTCCGGACTTGCTGACGGTCGTCTTGTCTGGAGTGGTTGCTGGCTGGAGTCGTCGTCGTCGTCAGCTGTCATCGTAAACTGGGTTATTTATCTGTTGTGTTGGTTTCCTAGTGCAACGGTGTTAGTGGCTGTTCGTGGAAGCTGTGGACGGGTATTAATAGACTAGAGAAAGATCGCATTTTGAATATTTCGTCCATAAGGAAAAAGTCGAAACAAACTTAGATTTGTAGCTCTACTTATATAAGTGTTCTTTGGGAATACTAGTTCCTCTATTCTATGATAGATTATATGACTAGGTTCAAAATGTCCAAAATGACATCTTCATTACAAATACCGTATCTAGAAGAATGACTGCAATCTAAGATTGATTCTCTTCTATGCTATAACAACCTAACCAAAAGAAAGGCAAAAGAATTTGTTGCCAGACTCCATTGTGTTCACTTATAAAGTTTTATCATAAAGTGTGTGTATAGAATGTATCTAAAAATTATCTTTTCTTATTCGTAAAAGCTGTTACAAACATATAAGAAAGCATTGACGACAAGGCAAGGAGGAAGCCAGGTAGTTAAAGGTAACCACCCTTCGAATTGCATCCAATGTGTTGTTATCGATGGAACGTGTCATTCAAAAGAGGCCCCATCGTGTGCATGATCTCCTCAGTTGGTCTCCTGCAGGTCGCCCCCATCACTCAATGTCGATTCTGTTTTACATAGAATGATACGAAAACAACGCAACCTTTTCGTGTTGTTATATGCTGTTTCAGTTGACTTGTAGCTAATGGTTGGAACTTACAATTTCCGGTGACCAAGTTAGGATACCAAGCCCTTGGAATTAGGGGCAGTTTTGAATGACATATTCCAGTATTATTTTCCATACAAAGGAATAAAAACACAGGACAAGACACAGCAAAGATCGGTGATCCTGAAATTGGTGGATTCTCTGGAAAACTATATTATTAAAACCTTACGATGCAATGTGGATTAGAGATTTAAAGCTAGAGTTGATTTATTATATCTTTTATAGTATTTATGATCTAAAACTAAGTTGTTTATCTTTAAACTGTGTGGACTAGATTACATTAGGCCCTAATGATGGAGATATTAACACAGAGAATGAATGTCATTCTTTTTCATATGATTCTTACTGGTCTAAGATGATTCTCGACAGTGACAAATGTGAGAAGGGAAAAGGAAGGAGGAAAGAAATGTCTAAAGAAAAGGAGGGAGAGAATAAAAGCTAGGAAGAAGGACTCAAAGACAGACAACATGAGAATAGTACAAGATCACATAATAAAAGATGTATGGTTGAAAAGTCATAGTAGAATATTTGGTTGATAGATAGATAAGCAGATTAAATTCGATTAACCCTGATCAAGTAACTATCTAAAGATAAGGCTCTCTTTATCACTTTTACATAACTCAACAGTCATTCTCACTCAGTGAATAGAAGCATTGGTCTGCCACACATCACAGCGTGGTTCGAAAGATTTGTATCACAAATATTCTACGAAGTAGCACTTACACTTCTTTTTTCGTATTTTCAGATCTTTTCCATTTCTTATGTTATCGGAAAAAGAAAGGCGAAATATAATGAATAAAGGGAAAGTTTCTGTGTTATCATTACTGAGTATAGCATTACATTCATATGAAAACGTTTATTTCCAACATACTTCGGGTCACTGGCATGGAGATTTTCACTTAAACATTCCCCATGTGTATTTTGCAATCACTTGTTATCGGCTGTGCATGTGTAGTATTGAGCCCCTTTTATATAATCTTAATCAACCAATCTTTTCTAACAGCACCTTATGATTGGCTATTTTAATGTGATGAGTCATTCCAATGAGACTACAGCAAGTATGAAGTGATAATATTTTATAGGGGTTTTATGGTAAGGAGATGAGGCAGCGGAGTTTTGGAAGTATCACATGTTAAAGCGAGCATCGCCCACTAGCCTAGCTGCGTCCGTGACGGCACCCAGTTCCTACAGCACTGCAAATATTGTGGTATGAGACCACCAGTAGTGGGAAGACGGGGGCTGTGCTGCAGCAATGGGTGTCTGGGATCCTGTGGCAAGACCTACAGGAGAATTTCTCTGTAGGGCCGCTGTCCAGGCGGCATTTCCCAGTGGACGGTGGGGGGTCGCAGCGGGGCTAGGGGGCGGGCTGGCTGCTATATGAGCGTCTCCTTTTGAAGGTCAACTGTCTGCATCTCTTGCAAGCTCTTGCCCTTTGTCTCGGGCACAAATACGAGTGTGAAAACAAGGGCAAGTGCAGCAATGGTCGCATACAACCAAAATGCTCCGTAAAGTCCTAACACACGTTGCAGGTCCACAAAAGTCTTAACACTCACGAATGAGCAAGCATAACTGACAGATGCTGCTATAGATCCAGCACCCCTGTGTTTCAAGGGGAATAGCTCACCAATGTAAAGCCAGCTGATGGGCAAGACTCCAAGGGCAAAGGCAATCTGGATAACAAGGATACAAAATAAGGGAACCCAGTCAGATTCTTTCCACTGTTGTCTAGCAAGAATATCCTCATCTTGATCAAGGCCCTTCAGGTACACGTAGCCTCCAAAGGCAGCTAATGCAGCAGACATAAGCATGTTGCTGAATACAAGCAGAGGGCGGCGTCCCACTGTGTCCACTAGTGCTGAAGATGCCATCCCGGCGCATATCTGTACAAAAGCCACCACGATAGCAGCCCGGTGTGGGTTCAGACCCACAAATGTTTCAGCCAGGATGGGTACTGCATAGAAGTTGAAGGCATTAGCGCCACAAAACTTCTGGAAGACCATGAGACCGCAGGTGATGAAAAGCGGACGGAGGAGGTCCCGGGGAGCTGAACGTTGTGGACAGCTGCTGCTGCTGCCTGATTCACGACGGAGGGTGGCAATGTTAGCTTTCATAGTGGTGAGTTCCCTTGCAACATCCGTTTCTGAACCGCGTAGCCAGCGTAATGCACTTGCAGCTTCTGCATCTCGCCCTCGGTATAACAAGAAGCTAGGTGTCTCTGGTATAAAGAATGCAGCAAGAAACAAACAAACTGGAGCTACTGCTGACACCGTAGCTAATTGCCGCCAGTTAAGGAAGGCGCCTAAAAGGTATGAGAGTAGCATACCAATACTACCACTCAGCTTAGCTAAGGCACACAAGCATCCTCGAATCTCTGGATGGGCAATTTCACTGACATACACTGGAGTGACGACTGCAATGACTGCTGAACACATCCCCGCCATTAGAGCTGCTACATAAAGCATGCTGACATTCCAGGCTAGCACGGTTAGGAGCCATGACAGAGCGAATGGTATCGCTACTGCACAGAGCACCCTCTTCCTTCCAAAGCGGATAGCCATACCTCCAGGCACTGCCCCAAAGAAGGCACCCAACAGGGAAAGAGAGGCCACCCAGGATCCTTGGTCTTTGCTGACAGAGAAATGGTGCCCTTGAGCACTCAGGGTAGCCATGGATGCCAAAGCAGGGGAGGAGTATCCTTTACCCAATCCTGCACACAGCGGGCCAAGTGATACAACCAGGGTTGCCAGCACCTGAAAAGAAAAAGAAAGTTAGTGCATGCATTCCGTATTACAAATGGCTACATCCAATGTAATATTCTTCCAATATTAGCATTGGTATCAATCTGTTAGTTCAGGATCGTTAGTGTTTTATGTTGTTGCTGCAGGCATACAGATGTGCAAAACAGATCTATGAAAACATTTAAGATTTAGCTTTGGTCATATTAAGTATAATCATTTAACCTTCCTGTCAAAAGATAGAGAGAGTGACTAGCATGCGTGAATATTAGCACGTGAAAAAGAAAAAGTGAATTATTGCTTTTCGAGTTAACTGACGAAAAACAGACCACCTGAAATATTTGATCTTCACGTGTTTCTTAAAAATTGTAAGCTGTAGTTTAAATGCAGTGTTAGAGTGAAATTAAAACATTGTAATTTTTATTGTATAATGATACAAACAGATTTTCAATTATATTAATTATATATATATCTATATATATATATATATATATATATATATAGTATATAGATAGAATATATATATATCTATATCTATATATTATATATTATATATAGTATATGTGTTTGTGTTCAAGGAATCAGCATTGCATGGAACACATCCCCTTTTCACTAGGATACAGGTAGACTCCTTTGAGGCTGAAGCTTGGATGATACAAAATAGAAGGTGACCGTTTAAATGAAAGGTTGGGGAGGGAGAGAGAGAAAAATGATAACGGTAGGACGCAGTAAGGCATAACTTCCCCTGTGTCACCTTACTTTTTAAGGCTATGCGAGTTCTAATGATGTGTTTATAATATAGTGGCAAAATTACTTCGGAAAATTCAGTTCCTACGAGGTATTTCATAGGAATTTCTGTTGCTGTCTTGAAAGCTTCAGAGCCATTTGTTTATCTGAATCAAGAGGCCGATTTTGGCAACTTTCGACATGCACGAATCCCATTTTATCAGTAAACCACCAACGTACCACCTTCCCATGGTTTTAAGCATTCAAAGGCACCTTATAATAAAGTTAAAGCACTCTGATAATGATAAGAAAACATTATGTTTACAAGAAAAAGTAACATCAATTTAGTTGAAAACATTATTTTAATGAATTTTAAAAGCAATGTCAGTTTAGTGGAAAACATTATGTTTATAAATGAAAAAGTAGGGTCAATTTAATGGGAAACATTGCGTTAATAAATTAAAAAGTTGTGTCAGTTTAGTGCACAACCTTATGTTCATAAATAAAAAAATTATGCCAATTTGGTGGAGACACTATCTCCAATTACCGCCATTTTGTCATGATTTTTCAAAAAGTATTGTGATTAACTTAACTTCGCAAGACACTAACAGCGACAGGATGTTGCCCTGTTTTCCTGCAAATCAAATTTCGCATGATGATTTTATGGGACAATAACTCGATTGGAATCTCCACTTCCCGCAAAACAACATTTCCACTGAGGGAGCTCTGGACAGCACAGACAATAATAATTTCAATAACTCCGCGGCTTCCTGTTGTGTCTTTTGTGTCTTAGCTTCCAGATGTTGATTTTAGTGGCACTTTTGATCTATAAAGAAAGAATGCCGTTTTCATGATTTTTCAAACCGGGAGACTCTCCATCGTTTACCGTAGTGGGAAGAAAGGACAATAAAGGAGATTTTAAAGGTGGAATAGGAGGAAAACTTACGGTGACACCAAGAAACATGTGTTAGGAAAAGGTGGAAAGTAAGACGGAATGGAGGTACAATAAGAGGAATGACAGGGGTTGCGGCAAGGGTACCGAAGGGACGCTGCAAAGAAGCTTTAGTTAATGCCTACGGTGATCCGCGTGAGGTGCACTGATGGCACTATCCCGTACATCAAGTTCGAACTCTGACTCACATACAAGATTTGCTATCCATTTCATGTAGGTAGGCTAATACTTTGGTGATACTCTTAAGAGCTTCACAACTGGGTTTTTCCACTCTGGCTTTCCTACTAATATCATTTAGGGAAAGTGACTTGATGCATAGGCCAGTATCATCAGGCGCCTTCTTGATTTTTAATAACCTGTTTTCTCTGCTAAGTTTCCCTTTACCTAATGCGTTCATTCTCAGATCAAGGGTCGATTGTGTAGTAAAATATCTGATATCTGTATAAACTTTGTGCTTCTTCCTTTTCCTCTTTTTTTGAATAAAGTGGTAACCCTAGCCTTGGGATTATTTTTCTCTCTTGGTCTATTCAGCGTAAAAAAAATAAAAATAAAAGTATCTCAGGCTGAGTTTTGTACTTCAACCTTTAAAGCATCATGTTCGGACGTCACTACGAAGCTTTAGAATTTTCTACATCCTCGGTTTTCCCAAAGGTCCTATTAGCTCAATTCTGTCAGAAAGCTGTTTAATGCTAATGTAGGGCATAGGACGTATTCTCTTGCTTATTTTTCTTTTTTGAGGTCTATTTGGATAAAGACCTCTGGCTGCTCGTTCCAGTGACCTTTATATATATATATATATATATATATATATATATATATATATATATATATATATATATATATATATATATATATATATATGCTAAAAGAAAATTTCAGCTAATCTACGTATATTGCTCGCCGCTATGTTCTTTAATGATATCTAAAAAAAATCGTAGTGTGTCCTTTCGAAAGCTGAACTTTAACCCAAAGCACAGTGATATGTTTAAAGGTTTATTTTTCACCTTTTTTATTACTCGACTGTGCCTATTTTGTTCGAGTAATATACAAAAATAGTTATTTTGTCGTAATCTGCTCAAGATTCCACGACGAAGTGTCTATTTTTGCATTTAGGAGTCTTCTTCATTACACAAGAGCCTCCAGTTTACGACGCATTGTTTCATAAAGCTGTCAGAATAATGGGTATTGTCTTTCATTTTCTTTAAAGGGCGAGTTTATGCGCCACTTTTATTTTGCAGCGCGTTGGGCTTAAGAAAGCGTATATTTATTATTCAGCGTAATGTTTCATAAAAATCTTTTTACTTAGTCTTCTTTTGCGCATATACAGGTCTTATGTCCCGCGGTATTCATGATCCCTTACACTAAGCAATCTCTTTATCTATTAAAAAAATTAACGTAACAATCTCTGACTGTCACTTTGCTGATGGAACAGCGTGAAGATGAAGCCGCTTTTTTGAGCATCCAGAGCAAAGTCTTCTTTGGTGTGATTCTCATGGAAGGATAAACACGCGATAATGCCTCCTGCTTTCCGTCGAAGCATTGTCTCCACTCACTGCATTAAAGCTTTGAGATAATACTACGGTCTTTTTTTTACAAGGGAGAGTGTTTTTGTGTTAAATATTATCGTTGCAAGGGGCTCTGAGAGGTGGTATTACCATTCTACTGTGTCAGAGGGTATTATTATTATTATTATTATTATTATTATTATTATTATTATTATTATTATTATTATTATTATTATTATTATTATTATAATTTCCTCATAATTTTATGAAATTTGTAAGTAGGCACCTTATAGTTTGGAGATGATTTTTCTTAAAATCTTTTTTAAATCTGTTCCTGTTTAAAAATGTTATATTCAATTTAAGGGGTAATATTTTAGCAATATTTCCTGTAAATTTCATTAAATATTTCAGGGGCCTCAACTCTAAAAGATTCTGCACTAAATGTCATAGATATTCTTTAGACAATCTTTGGTCTTGGCCAATTTTCCAAAGTACAAGGTTAGTTAAAATGCCAACATTGTGTTTTTTCTAATTCCGAGAAATCTTAATGTGGACTTTGACCTTGACTATTTTTATCGGTCACGTGTCCGTTCAAGTGTCCATGTTTTATTTTCTTAAGATTTTAATGAAACATAATAAATAAGGTATTTTGCTGGAGTAATTTTCACCTTGAAGAATTGCTTTTCCATATCATTGGTCAGTTTCGAAAATTAATTGCATTTTTTAACTTTTTTTTTTTCTGTCCTATAATAATGAGACTAAATAAGCAGCTTGGAGATAGATGATTTAATTTGAATTTTTTTGCACTTCACCCTTTTTTTTTAGGTTACATGGCTGTTTTTCCTCAGAAACTATGATTGTTAGAGGTCTTTGTCAAGACGTGTAACAATGACGTTCTGATTATGGAACAGCAGCTTTAGGAAGAATAAGTTATTTTGCACCCTTCAGTACGCTGATCCCCTTTTCTGTGTTAATTATTTTACACCTCATTATTTTCATAGCCTCTTTTACTACTTTGTATTATTATTTTGACAAAAAAAAATTCTATTATAATCTATGAATTGAAAAGCTTTTAGTAAGACAAAGAGCAGTCACAGAACATCAGTACCGGTTTATATCATATCACACACCATTGGAAAGGGAAATAAGAATATGAGGAAAGCAACCAAAAAAATATGTGAAAAACTGATCTGTAAATTAGATCTGACAAGCCATCAGACACCAGTTAAGAAGAAGAGGGAGAATTAGTATGAACGGAAGGGAGAACTCACTAATATGAGTAACGTCATCCTTTTAGTAGCCCCTCAGATAACCTACGCTTCTTAAATATGCTGGACATTCAATGGATATAAATAAAAGCCCCAATTTTATTTCTATTCCAATCCTTATCACCAGTTTTGTTCTTAATGAGGAACCTAACATAAAGAAACGTGGTTGCAAAAGTCGAGTGAAAAAAAATGTAAGCTAGAAATTCTATGATAAATTAACTCAAAATCTGTGTTAGCTCTTGGGGAGTTGGGATAATTTAACCAATGACATTTTGTTCAGAAACATACGCTAATATTCTTGTCGGTACGAGTTTTTGTACGTATGTGTGTGTGTGTTTTGAGGGGGAAGGAACTCGTCTCCAGATAAGAATCCTTGGTGAATACACAATTGTTTGTTGTATAGTTTTACATTTAAATCTCTGTGGTCTTTAAAATGGGAATGACTTCTATTGTTTATATTTTCCCCTGAGGACTGTCTGTGAGAGAATTAATCATGCAAGGACATACTAAGTGAATATTTCAATCTGTATTTTCTTCTGAGGGTTTTGTGTGTGTTAGATCTCTTGCAACTGAGGACTTTTTGTGTTAGATCTCTTCTTGCAACTGAAAATTTTGTGTGTTAGATCTCTTCTTGCAACTGAGGACTTTGTGTGTGTGTTAGATCTCTTCTTGCAACTGAGACTTTGTGTGTGTTAAATCTCTTCTTGCAACTGAATATTTTGTGCGTGTTAGATCTCTTCTTGCAACTGAGACTTTGTGTGTGATAGATCTCTTCTTGCAGCTGAATATTTTATGTGTCATATCAACTCGTTGCAACTGAGGATATGTATGTGTGTTAAAATATCTTTCTTGCAACTGATGACTTTGTGTGTGGATAGATCTCTTCTTGCAACGAAATATTTTGTGTTGTCATAATCTCTTCTTGCAACTGGGACTTTGTTGTTGTGTCATATCTCCTTTCTTGCAAACTGAGGACCTATGTAGGTGTGTTATCTCTCTTGCAACTGAGACTTTGTGTGTGGGTAGATCTGCTTCTTGCAACTGAATATTTTTTGTGTTTGTCAGATCTCTTCTTGCACGAATGCTTTGTGTGTGGTCAGGATCTCTCTTGCAACTGAGGATATGTAGGCGTGTTAAATCTATTCTTGCAACTGAGACTTTGTGTGTGATAATCTCTTACTTCGCAACTAATATTTTGTGTGTTTGTCAGCTCCTCTTGTGGACTGAGACTTTGTGTGTGTGTCATTCTCTTTCTTGCAACCTTAAAAGGAACTTTGTGTGTGTGTTAGATCTCTTCTTTTGAACTCTGAGGACTTTGTGTGTGTGCAGATCTTTCTTCTTGCAAATGAGGACTTTGTGGTGTGTTTTCAATTAATTTTTGTGTGTCAATCTTTCTGCAACTGAGGACTATGTATGTGTGTTAAATCTCTTCTTGCAACTGAGGACTTGTGTGTGATAGAATTCTCTGCAAAATGAATTATTTTGGTGTGTCAGATCTTCTTCTTGCAACTGAGGACTTTGTGTGTGTGTCATATTCTCTTCTTGCAACTAGGACTTTGTGTGTGTTAGATCTCTTATTGCAACTGAGGACTTTGTGTGTCGTGTTAGATCTATTCTGCAACTGAGGACTGTGTGTGTGTTAAAATCTCTTCTTGCAACTGAATATTTTGTGTGTGTCAGATCTCTTCTTGCAACTGAGGACTTTGTGTGTGTGTCAGATCTCTTCTTGCAACTGAGGACTTTGTGTGTGTGTCATATCTCTTCTTGCAAAACTGGGGGACTTTGTGTGTGTGCATGTTCAATCTCTTGCAACGAGACTATGTATGTGTGTTAAATCTCTTCTTGCAACTGAGACTTTGTGTGTGATAGATCTCTTCTTGCAACTGAATATTTTGTGTGTGTCAGATCTCTTCTTGCAACTGAGGACTTTGTGTGTGTGTCAGATCTCTTCTTGCATCTGAGGACTTTGTGTGTGTGTCATATCTCTTCTTGCAACTGAGGACTTTCTGTGTGTGTTAGATCTCTTCTTGCAACTGAGGACTTTGTGTGTGTGTTAGATCTCTTCTTGCAACTGAGGACTTTCTGTGTGTTAGATCTCTTCTTGCAACTGAGGATTTTGTGTGTGTGTTAGATCTCTTCTTGCAACTGAGGACTTTCTGTGTGTTAGATCTCTTCTTGCAACTGAGGACTTTCTGTGTGTTAGATCTCTTCTTGCAACTGAGGACTTTGTGTGTGTGTTAGATCTCTTCTTGCAACTGAGGACTTTCTGTGTGTTAGATCTCTTCTTGCAACTGAGGACTTTGTGTGCGTTAGATCTCTTCTTGCAACTGAGGACTTTCTGTGTGTTAGATCTCTTCTAGCAACTGAGGATTTTGTGTGTTATATATCTTCTTGCAAAACTAAAGACTTAGTATGAGTTAATCTCTTCTTGTAACTGAGGACTTTGTGTGTGTTAGATCTCTTCTTGCAAGGACATAGGTCGATAGATGGGTAAGTAAAATAAACAAACAGATGTAAGGATTGTCGAAATATGCTTTGGACTAAGGCAATGTGTGTTTATTGGATCTCAAGACATTTTTTTTACCAGAATATTATTAAAAATAAATGCGAAAGCAATCGTGGATTCATTCTTAAGCGAGTATAAATTTAAAAGACAGAGGTGAATTCAAATACCACCTCTCTCTCCCTCTGTCAGACAAGAAACAACACTTTTTTTATTTGTTTGTGTGTGTGTCTGATTTTCATTTTATTTTTATTTTTTACCTGAGTACAGTGCTGCGGCGCGGGGGGACTGATGTAAACAAACTTGGCAGCCGCCGAGCGTTTGCCGGGCTTTCTTCTCATGTTTCCGTTGGGTGTCGTCACCTCCTCGTAGTGATTCTCGTGGGTCCTCGGAGTCTCCTCGGCCGCGCGGGTGACCTCCGGATGGTGACAGAGGGATTGGGCAGCCCTCTCGTAGTCGACCTGGTTGTCCAAGGAATAGCGAGACATCCGAGACATTCTGTTTGGACTCTGCATCTTGCTTCGGCGTATTGCTTTGACTTCGTGCGATGTTGTGTGTGTATGTGTGTGTGTAGTATTCTCGTCTTGCTTCTCACTTCTTTTTTCAAGCTGTTGCCTAAATCTTTGGAGCGACCTTCTTACAACGTTATAATAAACATAATAACTTTTTTTCTTTATTTTTTTTAGAACTTTAAACCACAATAGCCCATTCACACGGGGGTCACGTCATGGACGTCGGAGAAAAATGAACACCGGTCTTATGTGGGATATTCCTCCTCATTGTTTGGTTGAATAAAACGACGCTGATTTTCATAGACGTAAGAAATATTCGTTTACTTTGATCTACTTCCACTTTTAACTTTGAAGGCAAGGGGGATTTTATAGTTCAGTCTTATTTTTCTCGTGAAAAGTAAAAGTCAAATAATCGAACGAAGAAAACGGAAGGGATCAACAATTCGTAGGATTTCGTGACCGATTCAGTTACGGAGGAAACAGAACGCTTAAAACGACCATAATATCAGCATTACATCGTGAATGTAACGCTCTATTAAGATGATCTTGAGTTTCCATTCACTCAATCGACGAATTCCTGTTCAGTTTAACCGAGAAGAGATGACAGATTTCGATTCTAAAAGCTAAGAGTCAGTCGCGGTTCCCCTTTGGATCTGATTCTCTTCTAAGACGCCTGAACACTTTTCGTTCAGAGGGATGGACTTTCTAATCACATCACAGAGGTAGCATGTTGATCATGCCGGTTGCTTTTGCTCTGGGTTGCGGTCGGTGGGTTGTCTTGACTATTTGCCGGTCAATTTGCAACTACTTTGCCTTTCCCTTGACGTGGCAGGCAACTTGATACAGCACTCGAAGTCTGTCTTCGAGTGGGCCTTACTCAAGTCGCAGACGAAGGAGACAGTGAGCTGCTCTCTCGTATTTCTTGAGATTCAAGCCGTTGCAAACAGTGAAGGCATCTTCGAGCCACAAAACCAACAGCAAAAGAAGTGTTTCAACTCTGACTCCAGTAGGCTCAGAGGAGGGATGACTTGTCGGCAGGGTCTCGTGGACAGCTGCTGCTTGCCTGTGAAGATAGAGAAGTCTTTATAATTATTGCCAAAACATCTGAGGAAATTAACACATTTGTCTAATCTTAGAATGGATGAGAAGTTGATTGATTTCGGTTTTTCGTTGCACGGAGTAGTCAGCTGGCTTATTTTAATGTATAGTATACTTAGTATTCCCTAACTTAACTTGAGTTTTGTTGATTGACTGAGGTATGTGACACTAAAGATATTGAGTTATTTTAGGTGCCATAGTTAGTTGCTTTATAAAGAGGTGTGGTCTTACAGTTATTGCTCTCAATCCTAAGTATCCATAAATAGTGTCACACATTACAGTCAGTTAACAAAACTTACTGTCAATGAACAATGAAATTTCATGCTTGGATGTTCAATTTTTACTTGTGATTTTTTTTTTTTTCAGAGGGTACACCTCCCCGCAGGTATGCTACAGGGTAAATCACTGATAAAAACGAATTTATTTTCTTTCTCTCTGTTCGTATATCATTTTCCTTCGATAAAATTTGTCTCATCCAGAATAATGTCTATTTGTTATGTTACATTATTAACTATCTTTTATTTAGTGTCCTTTTCCCTGTATATGGGAAATACGTATACGAGTATACACTGGCCTCATGAATCTCTGAAGAACAAAGTAGTTTGAAGGATCGTTCACTCCTCTTTTGGACGCTCCTTGGCTCAGACAAGAATTAGTGGATACAATGAGGCAATAAGATCAATACTTATTACAGAAACCCGCGAGTGAAACTAATTTTGATGCTTCTGGGAAACGGAGTTCTTTTAAGCAGAAATACGATATAAGTTACCTTGTCATATAATCTATGATCTTCAAATTTCCAAAATGCGAGTAAGTCTTTTTCCAGGCGAGATATGGTCATCTGTTTCCTTTTCCTTTCATTATTTCTTGTTTCAGAAAGGTAGGGGTTTAATAAGGAAATTGGATTACCAGGGACATCATCGGCCTTTGTACTAAGATACAAGAAGGTAAAACTGTATTTAATCTTGAATTCTCTGAGACGCTTCGAAATTTTCGTGAATGAGAGATTACGAAAGCTGAGTTATAGACCTTTACGGACTAATCCAAGATGTCTACTCTTGTAATTTAAAAATACAATTTTTCACTTTCTTTTCTCTTAAAAGAATACAGAAAGAAAGTTTCGGAAAAAGAAATCCCTTTCCCCTCTTTCTTGTGACTTTAGAAATCGGATAATGGACGGCCATTTTTGTTTTCTCACTAACTTTTGTAACCTTCCTATCGTTCTAACTTTCAACTTGGTATCTTTCTAACTTTCCTTTCTAGAGCCTTAATGCCTTTGAATTTTATACTTGATTATTTCTAAAGGGTTTTCATTCTTAGAGAGATCTTTCGTTTGGTATGGATTATCTTACGGTGAATTATTGTTTTTCAACGATTAATTGAAAAGAATTTTTTCTCGCAAATATTACTTTGAAATCATCATTGATAATTAGCATTTTACCTTATGATTTTCATTAATAAATGGCATTCATTCATGCCTTCTAATTTTTGTTTTCGATTTAGCATAATGGGGATTGAGTTCCGTTATCTAATATTTTAGGATACCAAATGTTTTTCCCGACCCCAAATTTTAGTAATTTAAAAGTGAGTGACCATATTACATGTTAGGGTAGGTTAGAGAACTAATGATTTTATTATTATTATTATTATTATTATTTATAATGAGCATACACGTATAAAGCAAGCCATAAACCCAAGTAAGCGAAAATAATGACGATAATTATACTGGAGAGCACAGAAAGTGAGTGAATAAGTGTACTCCGCTGCTTGCACTCTTAGCATAGCATCCATGGAACTGCGAGTGTTCATGTATGAGAGAGAGATAGAGAGGGTTGGGTTGAGGGGGCGGGACTTAAATGACCGCTTGACCGCCGTAACTTATCCATATTTGGTCCTAACAATTACTAAGCGTGTTCGTAATTTTGTTCTTTCATGCAACCTGAATATTGAATGCGAACAACTGAGTGTGTGCATATATGAGAGAGAGAGAGAGAGAGAACTTAAATTACCGTTTGGCTGCTGTAACTCATCCGTATATGTCCCGCAGAGCTAATAACCATTTTCCCAAGTTTGTAATTTCTCACGCATCCTTTATAGAATACGTACGAAGAACTCAGAGGGAGCCAGCTACGGCGCACCACCAATAATTATTCTTGGAATTTACTCCAAACTTTAGTGAAAGTTCTGACGTTGCTGATTATTTTGTAGTATTCCACGAAAAAGAAGTTTTTCGATTTCTGTAATGGATTTCACAGGCAACAGAGGTTCTTTGAGAAGGACATTCGGATGGAGGTGTTATACTATTCATTGTAGTAATTATTATTATTATTATTATTATTATTATTATTATTATTATTATTATTATTATTATTATTATTATTTTATTGTTGTTTTTATTTCGGAAGAAGATCCTCTCTCAAACAAACGGCAATTCTATTCGGTCACTATTATTATTATTATTATTATTATTATTATTGTTATTTATTTTTTTTTATATTATTGTAACTGTTGTTGTAGTTGTTATTGTTTAGTATAACTTGTACTTTGAGGACCTAGTCATATTGCTCACACCCCCCCTTTTTTTAAATAATTATTTAAAAGAATAAAGAAATCATTTTAGTTTGGGTCGGATAAGAGCGTCACACCAGTCTTCGGAAAAATAGGATCGGTCATTACCCGTTTATGCAGTTCTGTATTTGCATAAATCCAATTTCAACCTGAGTTGGGTTAATCAGAGCAAAGAACAAAAAATGCATGAAATGCGCGATTTTATTCAGTCGTCGATCTGTATGTGGGTCATTAGTAAAGCTGTTTCATCGGACTTGCAGTGAAATGGGTTGTTTGCTTGTATTCTGTGTTGTCTGTTTAGCTGTATTGTTCTCTGTACTGTGACATGTATGCAAAATAAGCAGTCATAGGTATTAAATTTAACTACACTGAGGACTCATCGGCAGTGCGTTGAATCCTTCTCTCACACACTGCCTCATTCATCTCTACCTTGTGCACGTTTTCTTGGCTCAGGGATGTTATTATTATTATTATTTTTTTTTTTTTTCGACTGGGTGGTATTTATAGTGTGGGGTTCCGGGTTGCATCCTGCTTCCTTAGGAGTCCATCACTTTCCTTACTATGTGCGCCGTTTCTAGGATCACACTCTTCTGCATGAGTCCTGGAGTTACTTCAGCCTCTAGTTTTTCTAGATTCCTTTTAAGGGATCTTGGGATCGTGCCTAGTGCTCCTATGATTATGGGTACGATTTCCACTGGCATATCCCATATCTTTCTTATTTCTATTTTCAGATCTTGATACTTATCCATTTTTTCCCTCTCTTTCTCTTCAACTCTGGTGTCCCATGGTATAGAGACATCAATGAGTGATACTTTCTTCTTGACTTTGTCAATCAACGTCACGTCTGGTCTATTTGCACGTATCACCCTATTCGTTCTGATACCATAGTCCCAGAGGATCTTCGCCTGATCGTTTTCTATCACTCCCTCAGGTTGGTGCTCGTACCACTTATTACTGCAAGGTAGCTGATGTTTCTTGCACAGGCTCCAGTGGATGGCTTTTGCCACTGAATCATGCCTCTTTTTGTACTGGTTCTGTGCAAGTGCCGGGCATTCGCTTGCTATGTGGTTTATGGTTTATTTTTCGTATTGCACTTCCTACATATGGGAGAGATGTTATTTCCGTCTATCGTTCTTTGAACATATCTGATTCTTAGGGCCTGATCTTGTGCCGCTGTTATCATTCCTTCAGTTTCCTTCTTTAGCTCTCCCCTCTGTAGCCATTGCCATGTGTCATCGCTGGCTAGTTCTTTAGTCTGTCTCATGTATTGTCCGTGCATTGGTTTGTTGTGCCAGTCCTCTGTTCTGTTTGTCATTCTCCTGTCTCTGTATATTTCTGGGTCTTCGTCTACTTTTATTAGTCCTTCTTCCCATGCACTCTTGAGCCACTCGTCTTCACTGGTTTTCAGATATTGCACCAGTGCTCTGTTTTCGATGTTGACACAGTCCTCTATGCTTAGTAGTCCTCTCCCTCCTCCCTTTCGTGTTATGTATAGTCTGTCCGTATTTGCTCTTGGGTGTAGTGCTTTGTATATTGTCATATGTTCCCTGGTTTTCTGATCTATGCTGCGGAGTTCTGCCTTCGTCCATTCCACTATTCCTGCGCTGTATATGATTACTGGCATTGCCCATGTGTTTATGGCTTTTATCAAATAAATTTTCCGGGGCGTTGAGTTTTGACTTGAGTATCGCCTTGAGTCTCTGCATATATTCTTTCCTGATCGTGTCCTTCATCTCTTGGTGTTTTATATCCCCTCCTTCCATTATTCCCAGGTATTGTATCCTGTCTCATCTATGTGTTTGATGTTTCTGCTCCCATCTGTAGCTTTTATCCCTTCAGTTCTCGTTACTTTGCCTTTTTGTATGTTGACTAAGGCGCATTTTTCTATTCCAAACTCCATCCTGATGTCCCCAGATACAATCCTTACAGTCTGAATTAGGGTATCTATGTCCTTGATGCTCTTACCATACAGCTTGATGTCGTCCATGAACATCAGATGGTTGATTCTGTTGCCTCTTTTCTTGAGTTGGTACCCGGCATCCATCTTCTGTAGTACTTTTGTCATGGGAATCATGGCTACTACGAAGAGTAGTGGGGACAGTGAGTCGCCCTGGAAGATCCCTCTCCTGATATTAACCTCTGCTAGTCTTTTTCCAGAGCTTGTAAGTATTGTATTCCAGTTGCGCATTGTATTTTTGAGGAAGCTTATGGTGTTTTCCTCTGCCCCATATATTTTCAGGCATTCTATTAGCCATGTGTGTGGTATCATGTCGAAGGCTTTCTTATAGTCTATCCATGCCATGCTTAGGTTGGTTTTCCTTCTCCTACTGTTCTTCATTATCATTTTGTCTATGAGGAGCTGGTCTTTTGTGCCCCTACACTTCCTTCTGCAGCCTCTATTATTATTATTATTATTATTATTATTATTATTATTATTATTATTATTATTATTATTATTATTATTATTATTATTATTATTGTTCAGATGATGAACCCTATTCCTGTGAAACGAGCCAATGGAGGCCTTTGACTTGATCATTCAAGCTTCCAAAGATCATAGTGTTCATTAGGAAGAAGAGAAGAAGACAGGGTGAAAGGAAATTCAAAAAGATATCTCGCTTGTTAAAAAAGAGACAACAAATTGATGAATTAATAAGTAGATAAAAATGCATTAAAATGCAATGAGGACAGCATTAGGGTAGTAATGCATTGCATCTTCGCTTGAACTTCAAGACCTCTCCCCCTCCATGACATCCTAGCCACGTAAAAATATCTAATCCTTCGGACCAGCCCTAGGAGAGCTGTTAATCAGCTCAGTGATCTCGTAAAACTAAGATATACTTTTTCCACCCAGCTCGATATTTCAGGTTTTTTTTTTTTACTTCGCATACATTAAGCAAACAACTCATTTCCACAGATTTAGGCTTTTTCCTTGCCAAGCGCATTCAGGATCAAAGCTTCACTTCATTTAATGGATAGCTGAAAAACATACAAACACACACGAACACACATATTTATATGTATATACACAAACATATGTGTATACATATAAATGTGTGTACGTGTGTGTAGGTGCGTGTGCCTGTATGTTTTTCAGTGAACTATTAAATATGTGTATTTATGTGTAAACGAACTATTTATATATCTTATTCAAACGCAATGTGTATGGACATATCTCACGCATGCTATAAATAGTAATCCATTTTCTTCGTAACATCAGAATGCCAAGTTTATCTTTGAATACGGCGAAATGACCTATTGAGCGCCCGTCCGCACCCCTGCAGCGTGGCTGGGGCTGGCTAATGAATCAAATCTTTTCCCGCGTGCACCAGAGGTCTATCCGACTCTCGCGGCCGCCGAGAAGAAACGCCCTTACGCCGGAGGGCTCTAAGGGCGGTCTTTTACCCAGGAGAGATCGATAAGGACTCTCCGGGCTCTTTAGAATGAAGAAGTCTACGCGCCCCGAGGGTTCGTTGATCCAATAATGGCAACTAATTTGGCAATACTACTTTAGCTTTCTCTCTCTCTCTCTCTCTCTCTCTCTCTCTCTCTTCTCTCTCTCACACACACACACCATCATTGCCTCACCTTCCTTGTTAACCGTGTTGTATTATTCTTTTCTTTTTATCCCATGCCTGTTCCAGTATTTCGGGGCCTTTCTTCAAAAAATGCTTGCAAATCCTATGCTTTCTCCTCACAATACAACCGGGTGGCGGTTTCCCTTTTCATCTTAGGTTTAACGCACACACATACACACACATACATATTTATTTATTTATTTATTTATTTATTTATTTATTTATTTATTTATTTATTTATTTCATACACACACACATTCTTATACGCTCTTCGCCCCTCTTTCTCGTCACCCATTCCTCCGTAGGACCAAAGCATATCCATTTTTTCGCCGACAAAAACCAATTTGAAATTTCCACGTAACTGTACAATTCTCATCCTTTCAATCCTTTCTTAGCTTGTATTTGAAGCTGGATTCACCCCAAATTAAGGGAGAAATTTATCTGCCACAGATTTATCCTGAGGAAAGCGTTGTGTCGATAAAAAGATGAAAATCAACTCTTGTACTTGAATCATCTTTATTCATTAAAGACCACCAATTTCGATTCAACCCTGATTTGAAAAAATTCAAAACAAATTCGATAAAAAAAGTGGTAGGAAATCGAAAAGAAAAATCAGTCATATGCAAGCGTAGAAAAGAGAACAGTACGGAAGGGGAAAAAATCAATATAGTATGTACAAAAGCAAAAACTGAAATCACAAGAGCTCGTTAAGCTCTCGTTACAGAGCGAAGGTTTGGTTTATATTGTACAGACACAGTCTGCTGTAGCGAAGACTCGAGGGCATCATGGTAAGTGTTCGACTGGCGAGATCCAAAATACATACGGTTCAGTTTGTGGTGGTTTTGTTCAAGAGCCTCTCCATTTAGCTGGTGACTGGGTCGGCTCTTCGTTTTCTTAACAGCAAATTGCATAGTGCCTCAGTGGCGTGATCGGTATGGTCTTGGCCTGCTACCTCGGTGGCCGCGAGTTCGATTCTCGGGCATTCCACTGAGGTGTTAGAGATGTGCATTTCTGGTGATAGAAGTTCACTCTCGACGTGGTCCGGAAGTCACGTAAAGCCGTTGGTCCCGTTGCTGAATAACCACTGGTTCCATGCAGCGTAAAAACACCATGCAAACAAACAGCACATTGCATTTCATCAATTTTCCCCGTAGGGGGTAGTGCCGTCGGTGCACGTCATGTGGTGTACTGTAGGCATTAATTAAGGTTCTTTGTAGCGTCCCTTCGGCCCTTAGCTGCAACCCCATTTATTCCTTTTCAGTATACCTCCCCCCATATTCTCTTTCTTTCATCTTGTCACCCTCTCCTAACAGTTTTCTTTCTGTTACACCTTTCAAACCTTTCAAACTGTCAACTTCCCTTTCAGCACTGAATGACCTCATAAGTCCCAGCGCTTGGCTTTTGTCGTAGATTTGTTATTCTGTTCTATTCTGCTCAGTAATTTCACTCGCATCTCTAAATGTCGGATCAATGGACTAAAGAGCTGGGATACAGTGTCTGTCTAATAATTAAACTTAGGTTATAGATGACCCCTGGCATTTTCTTGAGGGCAGACTTGTCTTAAGTGTGTTTGAAGGTCTGTCCTTCATGAAAAATTGGTTATCACAGAAATGTATAGAATAATAAAACAGCCTAATTGGCTTCCGAAAGTATAATCTTTGGGAACGTTAATTTTGCAGCAGTTATCCAAGACTTGTTTCGATATAAACATTACTGAAATAGTGTTTATGCAGCATGTTTTTCAGAAATAGAAATTCGGAATGTTCTGCATTTTCTATGCTTGTTCGCAACTGATATTTTTTATCACTGACCGAACTTAAGATATTCTCATTGTGAGTTCCTGTTAGATATTGAGCAATAAGGTAAAGGTGCATACATATTTTAAAGTGTATTAAAAGTTTTATTTTAGCTGTAAAACGTCAGTTAAAAGGTCTTTCAACATTCTCTTTAAATATGTTCACGATGTCTAAAAGAGGTGAAGGAAGAATATGTTTATACTCTAACTGAACCTATTTTAGGACAGTTTTAAAGGGAATATAGTAATTATGTATTTGTATGTACAAGAGTACCTTAACTAAGCAGAATATCTAACGTTAATCAACTATTACCACGTTACTTTATCCTTTAAAAAATCATTTACTATGTTCGTAAAAAATAATAGGTCATTGACTGTCTTTGGAAAATAAAGTTAATTGACTTTGTCTTTAAAAAATTATAAATTTATTGACTTTGTTTGAAGAGTAATAATTCATTGACTGTTCTTGAAGAATAATAATTCATTGACTTTTTCTTTGAAGAATAATAATTCATTGACTGTCCTTGAAGAATAATAATTCATTGACTTTTTCTTTGAAGAATAATAATTCATTGACTGTCCTTGAAGAATAATAATTCATTGACTTTGTCCTTGACAAAAAAAAAAAAATAATACTTTGTCATTAAAGAATAGAAAGAATTAATTGACAAGCTTTGCTGCCGAGACGGGATATTTACCTCGATTACAACCCTGGTCAAATGGCATGTTGAATACTTAATTTGATGTCTGGCTAATTCGGTGTCGCTTGGTACATGACGCGTCCTTTAAAGATCGTATCTTCATACTTCATAGGATTGGCCAGAGCCTGGTGGTTTAATGTGAAATGTGAACCATTAATTCACCGCTCTACTTTGTATTCGTCTTTTTTTTCTGTTAGTCTTGCCTCTTCAGTTATTTATCCGTTACATTTTTCATGTTTGCGGAATGTGGTACCTCTCTCGAGAATTTCGGATTTGATGCTCGCTCCCTCAAAGACTTTTAGAGGTCACAGCATGCTAATTCTAAAAGTTTCATTATCAAACGAAGTCTGTCTGTCTGCGGTTTATTATTTATTATTATAAGGCCGTTATTTACAAGTGTTTTAGATTGATAACGAGTTTCGTCCTAGTGTGTTAGTGTTCATAACTTGCTCTTCTTAAAAAGATCGAAAGCTTATTTAATATAAAAGAATTGCGCATATGATATATATATATATATAAATATACATATATATATATATATATATATATATATATTATATTATATTATATATATTGGTACTTTCAAAATGCATATATCCCCTCTTTGACTGTATAAAATGTTATATAAAGAATTTTGGCAACATTTTTTCAGATTCCTACCTAGCTTAGAGTTGTAACATATCTTAAAATGCGTGTTCAGATTTCTGCATAACATAATATAAAAAGAATATATAACGTATTATGAAAAGAGAGAGAGATTATCTTTGTCCGTTCGAAGCTAGAATTGTTTCAGTTACTTTTTATCCCCTTGAGATTAAGGGAGCTGGCAGTCTCCGTAATTACTGCTCGATTTCTGTCTCGATCAGTTAAGTGTCTTTGTTGAGCTGGTACGTACATGAATGTATAGTCGTTTCGTACGCGTTCATCTTTGCTGAATGACGTCACTATTAGAAGCTTCTAGAAAGAATTGCATCATCTTTCTCATTGCCGAAAACGTTTTGTGCCAGATCCACTGCCCAGCTCTTGTGCGAATTGAAAGAATTCATTCGGGCTTAAATCCTCAAAGCGTTCTCTCTCTCTCTCTCTCTCTCTCTCTCTCTCTCTCTCTCTCTCTCTCTCTCTCTCTCAACATACTTGAGATTATATTAACGTAACATAAATTGGTCACTCGTAACTAGTAGATTTAGATTTGATATTTCTTAAAGTTTATTTATTATTATTTAGTGCTTTGTGGAATCTGAACAAACATTATATTAGTGTGTAGCGGCGCCTATTTTTGTGAATTGTGGTGAATTTTTGAACAAGCTGCAGCAAAGAAAGAAAATTGGTATACCAAGAAGGTAAAGTGTGTTATATTTTTATTAATTGCAACTAATAACTAATAGTCAGTGGTTTGGTAAGAAACTAATAACTATTGGTTACGATGGTTTAGAGAACTAATAACTAATGGTTACAATGGTTTGAATGAAACTATTTACATTTTTACACATTGCAAATTTTTGTGTTTTGTGTGTGTTTCATTTGAAGTGCATTTATCCATTTTCTTATTGAAGTGTGTCTTTTTATTTTATATTCTGTGTGATTAATACTTTTTGCAATTTTGGTATTTTCCACATTTTTCAGTGTTTTCATTTGCATTCACAATTTAATTAACTTAGTTAATTCCATTACTTAATCGTTGCACATTTAATTGAATTTAACACTTGTGAATTAATTTGCACTTAGAATTCTTTTCAAGTTTTATTGTTGTTTAGCACTTGTGAATTAATTTCCAAATTTTAAGTATTGCCTAACACTTTTGAAATGTGATTGAATTAATTTTCTTGAATTTTGTGATAAATTAATTTTGATTTAATTTTACTTAATTGATTCAAGAATTTATTAAACTTTGCTTTGTTTTCAAGTAACAGTAATTTTCCTTGATATTGTGATTTTCACTTATAATTTTGATTTTAATAATAAATTTTTGTATTTAAAATTTTTATAAGTATTTCATTTCTAACCAGTATATTTGCATATGATTATATTTAGCTTAGGTAGAAACATAGAGTGGTGATTGATCTGTTTTCCTTCAATTAACTTGAAGTGACTTAGAACCAGGGAAGTACTTAGACTTTTGAAATCAGGGAAATACTTAGACTTTTAAAGTTGTTGCTGTAGTGATGCCGTTTGATTAATCTAATTACTTACAAGATTACCTCACACCTGTTTTGATGAACTTAGTCTGATTTTTTTGCAATACTGGTAAGTTGTTAAAGGATCACTGTTGCCTTTAGAGTATTCAGTCGTTTAGTACCTGTGATGAGGGTTCAGGTGTCTGGCTGTTGTGAGGTAACAATTAATGAATGGTAAGTGTAGTACTCAGATACTTGGCACTTCGTCACAATATATATATATATATATATATATATATATATATTTATATATATATCACATATTTATATATATATACATATACATACATACATATATATATATACATATACATACATACATATATATACATGTATAAGTACATAAATTACATAGATATACATGTGCATATACGTATACCTAAACAATCATACATATATATATATATATATATATATATATATATATATATATATATATATATATATATATATGTTTGTGTGTGTGTGTGTGTGTGACTTTTTCTTTTTAACATCCTGTTCTTACTTCTGCAGATCTCTCCAGTTTGCATAATCCAAGTATTTTTTTTTTTAAAACCTCACTGGTATTAAATTTCATAGAAAAGATGAAATGAATTCTAGATGAAGGAAAATGAGCGAAAATCTTCCCAGGGGAGACGAATTTCTAAGGATTTTGTCCGGCCTAGTCAGCATTGCTCGTAAAATCTGCATTTAAAGCTGAGGCCGGAACATTTCACAGAGAGAGAGAGAGAGAGAGAGAGAGAGAGAGAGAGAGAGAGAGAGAGAGAGAGAGAGAGAGAGAGATCGCCTTTCAGAGGAATTCGAGATGAAAATGATTTGGGATTCGTCGCATCAGCATATAAGTGAACAGGAAAATTTGATTGAAACTGATAAACTGCTAATCTCTCTGCAATCGACGAATTTTTTTCCTTAAGTGTTTAAGAACCTTTATTAAAAAAATAGTTAAGCGAAGCTCCAAACGACTTTTTTTTTCTTTTTAATGACCTAATAAAAGTAAATATAGACTATGCTCAGTCCTCGACAACTGTGTGTGTATTTTTTTCCCCTTTTTTTTTAGATGAATGCAGGCTTGGGGGTCTTGATCCCCTCGACGAAATCCCGGGACATTAATGTGACTGTATTTCATATATTAATATCTGTGTTCCAGCAAAGAACTTGTAATTCCCCCTTTTATGTCTGTACCTCAAGAATTAGTGCGTGCTGCTCGTTTTACAGTGCCATGATATCGCGCTAGGAGAGGAGTCAGCATATTGCTTACAGTGCTCTGTTATGGAAAAGGCTTCCTGGTAGTTCTGTAGCTGTCGATGATCGTAAATGTAAGGGGGATTGTGTTGCTGATTCAAAGTCCCCGGCATTGCCTTTAAATTCTTACTGATCTCGACTACTGTTGTATATGCAAGCATTTTTTCTAGTTTTCTTATGTTCATTTACATATTATCGTAATTATTATTACCAGCCTCCACTTTGATGTGTTTTCCTTTGTTTTCTGGCATATGTACATTCTGTTCTTTCATTGAATTTGCAACAGCAAGTGAATGACTTTTCGGAATTGTTCCCAATATTCATAATTAGCACCAAAAATAACCTCTACAATAATTAATAATACCAAATAAATAAGGAAATACTAATAAATAATAATAAATTAATATGAGTCAATAAAAATAATAAATAATATATAATAAATATAATAATAATAATAATAATAAGAATAATAAATAGTAATAAGAATAAAATATAATAATGAATAAACTAATAAATAATAATTAATAATAATAATAATAATCAATAATGATAATAATAATATAATTAATAATAATAATAATAATAATAATAATAATATAATAATAATAATTAATTATTATTATTATAATATAATATAATAATATATTAATATTAGATATTTATATTATTATATTATTATTATTATTATTATTATTATTATAATGTATACCAGTCTATCTCAACGGAATTCCTGTCAATTGTACTGATTCCTTTACATTTAAACACCATTCAACATTTATTGCAAGCAATTTTTTCTCGATAAGGATTTTACAGGTAATTTAAGAGGTTGATAAAGGTGGCCACTCGAAAGGGCTGACGTGTATGTAATTATGACAGAAGTAGATAGAACAAGATACAGACGTACTAGGTTCCAAGTACTGCGACAGAAACTGAACCTTTTGTAAAATCAACGACCAAAAGTGTCAAGTACATGTGACCCACGATGGCCTTGTTTCCACATTCTCCTCCTGACCTCCACGACGCCGGCCTTCTTATCATAAACAAACAACTAAAGATTCTTCCACCGTGCTCATCAGGGCATCAGCTGAGAATCTCTTATTATGATGAGACTGCTCAATCGATGGAGTGTGACGTCATCGAGGTCTTCTTTTATGCGTTACGCAATCGTTGGCTCAAATGTTCGCTGAATTTGCCACTTGCACGTGACAATGAGGAGGAGGACTCTCATTAGCAAAGATTTTCGTTTTTACTAAAGGTGATGTTGTCTTTTCGCCGTATACCAAGAGATTTTATTGAAACACTTCTCTTTATGAGACACTTTACCAAAGTGCTTGCGAAATCCGGTGCATGACTGGACTTATTTAGATTTTAAAAAACTTATTTTTGTCCCTTCTAACAAGACTACTCGCCTATTCTTTGAGCTGGTTTGGTTCAGTGAGCTTGCATAGAGAAGCAAACAATTTGAGCGCCTTTTTTCTCCTCCGACTCCTTCGCCTCTTTTTCGTCCTTTAGACTTGGAACTCTCTTCTTCCTTCCATATTTCCGGAGACCCATTACACCTTTGTCGTTTAAGGAGAAAATTTCTTATTATAATGTAGGTGTATTTTTTCAACATATATATATATCTTATGTAGTCGGTACAGAGTTGGGATTTTTGCTCAAGATTTTTTTCTTTTCTTATTTTAAGTAGCAGCCTAGTAATTTTTATATTGTTTTACAAAACATTGTTGGATGGCAAAATTTGTTAGTTCCAGAGATGAAAACTTTGAGTATTCTTTCTTCCCCTAATCCAGGAATCCGGAGTGACTTGAATGTCATATGTGTTTCTATAGTCGTTATATATATATATATATATATATATATATATATATATATATATATATATAAATATATATAATATATATAATATATATATATATAAATATATATATATATATATATTATATATATATATATATATATATCATATATATATATATATATATATATATATATATATATATATAATATACACAAGAGATTTTGTCACTTCTACACGGTTGACTTCTTTTATGCTCACAATTTTTACGCCACAGTGCCATTTAATATCGAATTCACTGTACCATGGGAATAATTTACACCTGAGTAATTATAATCGATAATTGCATCTGTCCCAGGTAGGACAGACGGTCGACTTGACCATTCGGTTAACAAGATTTACCAGGATCTATAAACATAGTGAAACAAATGAACAAATGTGATATATATATGTTTTAAATTGTGTCCAGTTTAGCTCACTAGCTAACCGAAAATAGAGGATTCAGGTAAATACGATGGGACCAAATCCTAGAATTCTTAGAGGGTGTCCTCTAAAACCTCGGTGGGATGGTATTCCTTTTTGGCCAGTGGCCTCAGGGATAAAGCTTTTACATATAGAATTTATAAGTGGGCATCACTGTATAGGCCTCCTTCTACTTTTATAAGTCTTTTTAGTTGTTTTTGTATGAGACACACAATATATTGTGAGAATATATTGCATATTGTCAATTTTTCCATTTCTTTTTCAGGATTGCAATGTCTATATTTTGATTTCCTATATAGGTCTTACTTAACAAGTATTTAACAAAGAATAATTTAGTCTAATATTATTCCTTATAATAGCTGTGTATTTATTTTGCATACATTTAAAGCAAACAAAATCAGAATTAGGAAAACTGTTGCAGCAACAATTATAATATAACGATTGAGGACTCCCCGTTCTTTCTTTACAGGTATGGGGTAAAATATGGCATGCTTTCCAGCTCTACTTGTGGAGGTAACAATGGTGAAATCACTCTCGACAATGTACAACCCATTACAAAACCTCTCCACAATTTTACGCAACCTTCTTCTGGATAGTGCTCTTTCTACCTATAAGGTAAAGTACAGTATGTTTGTATACTGCTCGTTCCATTGGTCTGCATGCCTCGTTACCTTAATGTAATTTCTGTTTTAATAAGAAATTTTACAGACTAACATTCTTGACAATCTACATTTGACTCTTTTTTATGAAAATAATGTGAACACACACTATCCAATTACGTGATTGGGCATTTTATGATGAGGTTTCAGCCCCTAATGCTTTTTCGGTTTAAAGCGATCCCGGTCTCCACAGAATTCTCCACTCACCAAAGATCCACGTTCCCCAGCCTTTCTTCCTATTACGGAAGGTAATCTTTCCTATCAAATGATATCTGAGCTCCATTATGAGATCATCTTACGGCCAATATTATCAAGGCTCGTCGTCTCTAACGGAGTAAAGAGACGTTGTTGACTGATTGATTTTCGTCTTCGTGGGGAAAATACTGTCGGTCGCATCGTTCCAGACTTGTCAGAAAGCTGTAGTTTGAATTTACTTTGCACTTACGCTGTTATGAATATGAGGGGAAACAAATATTTGTGTTGTGCTGTCATACACTCTTTTGGCACATGGGAAAATGTTAAGCCACAAATATCGTTAATATCGAGTGCACTGCACCTTGGGGATGATATTCATCCAAAGGAAAGTGTAACAGATAAAAGCTTCGACGCTGGCCAGGATTCGAACTGGGGCCCGTGGTTCAGAAACGACTTACAGTGACTTTGAACACCTGGCTATCAAAATTATATATATATATATATATATATATATATTATATATATATATATATATATATATTATATATATATATATATATATATATATATATTATATATATATATATATATACATACATACCCAATTTTGGCTTAACTTCTAAGGATGATAAAGAAGCAGGGATAAAATAACATGTTGTCCCTCATATGAGAAGAGCGGTAAAGAGCAGTATTTATGTTCAGGTATACCTCGGTTGTAAGGGCCAGTTTCTATCTAAAAATAGCCAAGTAAACGCATCAAGAAGGGAGAGATTAGCTTATAATTGTAGATGTTTCGACGGCCCCTGTGTATTTTCTTTTCATAGAGAGATAGACAGAGAGGTAGAAAATATTTATCTATTTTGATCTTATGCTAAAATGGTACATGCCTTGCAGTTTTATTCAAATACAAAAATCAAGCAAAAGTGTATTCATGTATGCACTATGCAATATTTTGTATGGCTTCGACTTCACGTGTATTTGTCTCCATTTTTATTAGATTAGGTGTTCTTGAATAGCATCATAGAAATCAGTCCAAGAAATCAATGGATGTTTTGGTTGTAGTTGCTCATGAAGATTCCGATCATATTTCACGGAAATGTAGCAAATCTTCATCAGGTAGGATGTGTTTTGTGCAAAAAAGCAGTTAGATATGAGGAAGTACGTAAAAAAAGAAAAAAAGAAAAAAAGTATGGGCGTCAGTGCACTTCACGCGGTGCAGTGTAGGCATTACTTAAGATTTCTTTGCAGCATCCCATCGTCCCCAACTGCATCCCCATGCACTCCCTATACTCATACTATATGCATGTTTATATTCCCTTTCTTCCATCTTACTTTCCAACCTCTCCTAGATTTGTCCTAAATTTTATATTCCATTCCATTCCATTGAAAAATAACAATTCCATTCTATTCCAAGAAATTAACAATTCCTTCACGCTATCTCTTTATGGTTTGCCATGTGTGGCCAACATTTTACTCAGTGATCTTGACTCATGAATATATACCTGGCTATAACGGGCGCTATTAATGGTTGCAACCTTTAGTGTCTATATTTAGAGTAAGCGTTTCGCACGCAGTCTGCATATGTCAGCGGCCGCATTCCGTTGAGACACGACGCTATCAGATCTTTTCAGGACTTTCAATGCTTTTATGTGACAAATGCTTTTGTCTTTTGCACATTTATTTATAATCATCTGTTTGTTTTGCTTTCATCTTATTTTGCGATGGAGTTCTGTTGTTGTTTCGTGTTATTTTGGCGTATATGAACTTTCTGTTCTTTGGAAGCTAATAATAATAATAATAATAATAATAATAATAATAATAATAATAATAATAATAATAATAATAATAATAATAATAATAATGGAGAAACTAATCCACAATTATGTACTTGTAGAAATATATTTCAGAATAGAGCTAAACAGGGAGCTATCCAGAATGTACGAGTTGTACAGATTCTCGAAAGTTCTCTGCTTAGCTTTATTATTAAATGTATTTATAGTTATACAGATATATGTATATGTATACAGTCACTTTAATGTGGATTGGTTTCTCCATTTTCAGGCTCGTGCTGATATGAATATTTTTTAAGAATAATAATAATAATAATAATAATAATAATAATAATAATAATAATAATAATAATAATAATAATAATACTGATAATAATAATAATAATTGTATGATGACTGAGCCATTAACACTCTGACTCTTGGATGTAAAAAATCTAAAATAATAATAATAATAACAATAATGATAATAATTGATTCATTAGACACTTGACTTTCAGATGTGAAAAAATCAAATAAAAGTCAAGCGGGACGAAATAAGAAACAATATAGTATATGCAAATGAAAATCGCAGCCATTTACGAATGGCAGAACTTTACGCGTTTATTAACCCCCCCCCCCCCCTCTCTCTCTCTCTCTCTCTCTCTCTCTCTCTCTCTCTCTCTCTCTCTCTCTCTCTCTCTTCAAAAGCGTTTGTGGTGAATGCGTTGAGAATCAAACAGAGCAGTGATTTGAGGCTCTTGGTTTGCTTTTAATTCACGACTCATTTTGGCAACTGATACGATGCGTTCATTGGTTAGGTACCTCTACACCTCCTCTCCTTCCTGCCTACCCAACCTCCCCCCCCCCCCCCCCCCACCCCACCCCAACCACATCCTCTGTTCCAGGGTAATTACTTCCAGGAAACGTACCGATGACCTTTGTTGCTGTGACGGCAGTTTAATCATTCAGTTGCTATACACCCGCATTATTCTGTCTTGTCTATTTCTTCTTATTGTACGAACGTCTCATATATATATATATATATATATATATATATATATATATATATATATATATATATATATATATATGTGTGTGTGTGTGTGTGTGTGTGTGTGTGTGTGTTTATGCATGATGTAAGTGAATGTGTGTGTGTGTGTGTGTAGACGTAGATATGTGTTTTAATTTCATGAACACTTTTTTTTTTTTTTTCCCACGGAGAAGATGCATGCACAAATAAGGTTTGTGTTGTAAATTATGATTTTGAACTTTTGGTACAGAAATCGCTGATAGCTGTTACTCAAAATCTTTTCAGTTTATTTATACGTGATAATGAATTTATATGGCGATTCACAAGTCGGGAAAATTAAAATAAAAAAGGATAAAGTCAAAAAGTCAAAACCACGAAGCCTGAAAGCAACTTCGCTCGTTGAGTAAATTCCGCAATGAAAGCGAAAGCTAAAGTCGCGGGGGGCCATAGGACACTTATCATAAATTCCTTGAGATAACGGAATCGCCGAATAAACTGGGATTTATGGCGACCTGGGCTGTAATCCATTACACGTGATTACCTTTAATATTTCTCCCGCGGAAGGAGAGTTGAAAGTGGCCCTCCGCTCGCTCGCTCGTTCCTTCCTTCCTTCCTTCCCCGCCGATACTATAAAAGTACAATAGCCGCTGAATCTCTCCGACGCGTGTTGATATAGAGTCGCAATAAACTCCGGGATTTTCCGCGCGGCCGAATTCTTGATTGTTTATGTAAATATTCCCTTTGCATCGATTTCGCCGCAATGCTTTGCTTTCATCAGCCGGCGGCGAACGGGGCCGGAAGGGATTTTAGCCTCGCCCAGGGCTGCTTTCAAAACTTCGGCGTTATTTGCTTATTTATTTGTTTACCTTTTCAGCTCGTTATTGTAGTCAGCTGTTTTGTTTTGACGTTTGATGTCAGTGGTGTTTTTCCTTTATGCTGTCGAAATGTCATTAAAATGATAGGAATGAAAACACTGTGTCTGACATTGAGGGGAAGCTGCTCGGTGGCCACGAGTTCGATTCTCGGGCATTCCATTTAGGGGTTAGAGAATATTTCTGGTGGTAAAAGTTCACTTTCGACGTGCTCCGGAAGTTACGTTGGTCCCGTTGCTGAATAACCACTGGTTTCATGCAACGTAAAACCACCATACAAACAAAGTCATCGAGGGCCTTCTCGTTCCCTTGTGTTATTTGTGAACATCGAAAGTTCTTATCCCTTGTTTGTCTTTCACTACTGATCCGTCCATTTCAAAAGAATAATCAACTTTTATATTATTATTATTAAATTATTCCCGTATGCTGCCTGCATAACCTAGAATTCTCAGCTTTCTTCCGTATTCCCGGATTGCCTAAGGTCGAAAATAAATGAAATGTTTGTACCTGATGTCCTGATGACATCGCAGATCAATACCGAAATTCTTTAAATTACTTGGCAAACTCAGAAGCTTCTAGAGTTTTGCGTACATTTTTGCATGCCATTGCTTGCCCCACTATTTATTCCTAAATTTCCTTTCACCACCTCTAGGTTTCTTCAAAAGGATATTTCGGTATCCTTCATTTCCTCCTGTAAAGGCAGTATAGGCTCCCCTCGTGTCTGGAATTCCCTGAGCACACTTAAGTGGCTTCTTTTGTACCAGACAATTTACGATATATTCTGAAATATGCGCCTGGTAATATGACATAAATTTAAATGCAGCAGCAAGGAAATAGATGAAAAAACTTCAGTAGAAAACTTTCCACTCATCCTTTCAAAAATGTTGGCTCAACTTTGGATCGTCCTTGAACGAGGAAGAGGAAAGCAAAAGAGAAGAAGAAGAAGAAGAAGAAGAAGAAGAAGAAAGAGGAAGAAGAAGAAGAAGAAGAAGAAGAACAAGAAGAAAGTATACATATGATATTCCCACTGGATTTTCGTCTGTGCTTAAATCCCTTCTCGAAAAAAGTTTGCATAAAGTATAAAGGATCGAAAAGAACCAGTTACCGAGCTGAGACAAAGGGGGGCGTTAACGTGAATTCTTGTCGGGTGAGGAGGGGGGGGGGCGGAATTAGAAAATTAAAATCAATTTTAGTTTGCGAGTGAAGAGTGGGGACGATTTATTTTGGTAATTGATCGAAATGAAATTTACACCCCCTTACTCGTCGTACTTTCTTCCCAGTCCAGAAAATCTTTCAAGAACCTTCCATATCCCTAAGGGATAAGATTTTAGCTGCGCTCTGATGTCATGTATTGTTTCCGTCAACACAGACTTGCCGTATCAAGTGTTATTTTTTCTTATATCCTGTTTTCTGTATGCCCCTCATATGCAGTGTTGATTGTATTATACTTCTTGTCATACTTTGCATTTCCTTCGTCGAGCTTAAGAACTACCCGATTTTATCATATTTGCAATTTTTCTTTCTATATATATCCCTCTACATCCTTACTTCTCAAGAACTTCTACCATATGCTCTGGAAGCTTGAATTTCAAGTCAGTGGCCCCTGTAGGCTTTTTCCATGTGAATAAGGTTTATCTTCTGAATAATAATAATAATAATAATAATAATAATAATAATAATAAGAAGAAGAAGAAGAAGAAGAAGAAGAAGAAGAAGAAGAAGAAGAAGAAGAAGTAGCCATTACTTTTAATAAAGTATGCTTGGGAGAGGGTCTGCTTCCTAAGTACAATAATAATAATAATAATAATGTTTCAAGAATTGTCTTAGTTCATATCCTTGCAATGAAGAAATGTCCCCCTCAGCTATATGCATATGATTTAGGCACATTCCTTGCAACGTGACAGAATGCCACCTTGCATTCATTCCTTATCATAAGAAATTGCTTTCGCATTTTGGCCGAATCTCAGAAGAAGAAGAAGAAGAAGAAGAGGAGGAGGAGAAGGAATCGCAAAGCCCAACAGAAAATCCTCACTCTGGCCTCCTTTCCGCTTGGACATCCTTCCATTCGCACGGGATCTTTCATTCGCGACACATCGGTGAAAACCCTTTCAACAAAATTGAAACATTGAGTATAAAAAGGAGCAGAAGAGAGAGAGAGGAGAGAGAGAGAGAGGGTTACGCAGGTCACACATTGTTTGACCGTGGGTGACACCAACTTGAAATACAATGAGTGTGTAAGTAGGTCTTGGTGAAGTGTAGTGTGGGGTCGTTGATACAGTCCTTTATCCAGTATCAGGTTAAGGTACCCGACTTTTCCTGCAGGTGACTTTTTCTAGTACCGGGTGAAGTTACGTGACTTTTTCCAGTATCGGGTGGAGATATGTGACTTTTTCCAGTATCAGGTTAAGATACATGACTTTTCCTGGAATCAGGTGACTTTTTCTAGTATCAAGTGAAGATATGTGACTTTTCCCAATATTGGTTGAAGATATGTGACTTTTTCCAGTATCAGGAATCAGGTGACTTTTTCTAGTATCGGATGAAGATACATGACTTTTTCCAGTATCGGGTGAAGATATATGCCTTTTTCAGTATCAGGTTAAGATACGTAACTTTTCCTGGAATCAGGTGACATTTTCTAGTATCGGGTGAAGGTACGTGACTTATTCAAGTATCAGGTTAAGATACGTAACTTTTCCTGGAATCAGATGACATTTTCTAGTATCGGGCGAAGATACGTGACTTATTCAAGTATCAGGTGAAGATACCTAAATTTTTCCAGCATTCGGTGAAGATGCGTGACTTATTTCAACATCGGGTTAAGGCACTGGTCACTTTTTTGTATCAGATGAAGATACGTGAGTTATTCAAGTATCAAGTGAAGATACATGACTTTTTCCAGTATTGGGTAAAGATACGTGACTTTTTATTCCGGTATCTTGCGAAGATACATGACTTATTCCAGTATAAAGTGAAGATTAGTGATTATTTCCATTATCAGCTGAAGATACGTGACTTATTCCAGTATCAAGTGAAAATTCGTGATTATTTACAGTATCAGGTGAAGATACGTGGCGTATTCAAGTATCAGGTTTAGATACGTGACTTATTCAAGTATCAGGTTAAGATATGTGACTTTTACCTATATTACATGAAGAAACGTGACAAATCAAGTAGCAGGTGAAGATATGTGACAATTATTCAAGTACAGGTGAAGGTGTGTGACTCATTCATGTATCATGTGAAGATTCGTGACTTAATCAAGTACAGGTGAAGATACGCATTTTTAAATAATAGAAGCTGTGACAGAGTTCAAATTCGTATTTATCTCGTTACTGGGGTAATATTGATAAAATTGGCCTCATGATCATGTTAACGAAGATTAATGAATGCTCAGACAAAAACTCGGCAGTGAATTTAACACTCCAGACACTATTCAGATATGTTACATGAAAAAATATTCCGGAACCCGAGAGTAATCTAAACCTCTTGTAAAATTGAGTAGCTGTCACTTTCCTTGGCGCACTAAATTAAACAAAAACCCAGTGAAAAAGGATTTACTTATTTTTGCCAGTTTTCTCTTTTACCTCTGATAGTCCTTTAGTCAATTTTTTATTTATTTTTCTTCAAGTCCAAATGGATTTCGACTTAACTCTCTCTCTCTCTCTCTCTCTCCTCTCTCTCTCTCTCTCTCTCTCTCTCTTACTGCAGTGATTTTGCGCAGTGAGAGGACTCTTCTGTTTTTATTTTATGCATTACATATAAAGTTGCTCTAGTTGTATACTTATTTTTAACCTTATAATTCAGATAAAAGATAATGAGGAGTTTACTCTCCTTTTTACATAGTTGATATGATCAAGATTGAATTTGTCTGGAAACCTTTAACCTTGATTTTAGTATACATTAACGAGGTAAAGTTGATATAGCGAGTTTGTATGGTAACATGAACAGTGATGAGTGTTTAGCGGTGGATATGATATCAGTGGCTCTTCGTGATCTTGAGACAGACATGGATTGAGAAACCACTTCCCTTTAAGATATTATTTTACAATTGTTTCATTAGGACGCCAGGTAACTGCATAATTCCTGGAATCGCGTTAACATTTGAAAGAAAACATGACTAAATGTATTTGATGTTTCCGTGTGTTCCAGTGTAAAAGTATAAGTACATGCCTTTGTAAATATTTTTTGTAAGAAGGGTAGGGGAGATATGACGTATCCACCATCCTCCTGCAAACCTGTATGTCCGCCCCGTTGGGTCTGCGTAGGTAGGGAGGACATGACACACACACGCCCTCCTTCTGCAAACCTGTTTGACCGGCCCGGGTAGGGACTTGGTAGGTAGGGGAGACAAGACGGGCAGCGCCGGGTTCCAGCACAATTTAGCGCCCACCATCAAGCTCGGTTTAATAATAATAACAATAGTAATAATATTAATAACGATTATAATGTAATGTTAATATTATATGTTTTTGTCTTTTGGAGCGACTATTTAAAATAAAATAATTGGAGTCTGTTCATTTTTCGTTGTGAAAGTAAAAACTCAACAACAAAATCTTTCTCTTTTGGAAAGTTCAAGATTTTTCATTTCGCAGCCTTTCTCCTGTCTCCAGATTGCACCGATATCAGCTGACGCACCAACGTCCGCTTTTAAAATGCAAATGACGGCGTGTCCGGTTCATGCATTCTGTTTTGCTTGCGTCCATGCAGCCATGCATCATGCATCAAATGAACACCGCATTCTTTGGAAGTTTGAATTTCAAGTCGATGGGTCCTGTGGACTTGTTCGATATTGACAGGGTTCACGTTATGGTTAATAATAATAATAATAATAATAATAATAATAATAATAATAATAATAATAATAATAATAATAATATAATGAAACTAAGAATAGTAATAAGGATAATGCTATTATTATTATTATTATTATAATACCGTTGCCATTTATATTATTAATATTATATTAAGATAATATCATCTACGTTATTATTATTATTATTATTATTATTATTATTATTATTATTATTATTATTATTATTATATGATGGTACTCATGTTATGGTTGATAATAATAAAAATAATGATACTAATAATAATAATCAGGATAATGCTATTATTATTATTATACTATTAGCATTATTATTATTAATATTATAAAGAAATTTCTTGCAAGCATAAACAAGCAACACCTATGAAATTTTTTTTTCAGAATAGAATAAACTGAACTTGCCCACGAAGGTCACCCAAATTCAGCCAGCCATGGCCGAAAGCATTCGGCCCGGCTGGTATATAATGATCACAGTCATTTGGACTTCCATCAGCCGTTTGCTATCTCTTGCGTTCGCTCTGTCCCCGACTGCATCGATAATGGATTACCAGGCATTTTCGACCGCTATAAATTTCTCCCCTTTTGATATTTCTCGCTCCTGAATGGCAGCAGTTTTTCAGCGGCGATAATATCTGCGATGTCTCTCTCTCTCTCTCTCTCTCTCTCTCTCTCTCTCTCTCTCTCTCTCTCCTGTGATAAGTCTCTCATCAATTCATGACCACATTCTTCAGAGTGTGTGAAGGGGTTAGCTGATTTCGTGTTTGTTTTACATCACAGTGGAAGAAATTGTTTTCTAATCCACTAGCTCAGATACTACAAGTTAAAACTGATTCGGTATCAATTATTCCCGCTTGTAATATCATGATGGTATCATCATTGAGTTAATTTTTGCATTGTATCCCAGTGAAAGAAGTTGTTTTTTAATCCACTAACTCAGATAGTACAAGTTAAAACTGATTTGGTATCAATTATCCCCGCTTGTAATAACATGATGGTATCATCATTGAGTTAATTTTTGCATTATATCCCAGTGAAAGAAGTTGTTTTCTAATCCAGTAACTAAGATAGTACAAGTTAAAACTGATTTGGTATCAATTATCCCCGCTTGTCATATCATGATGGTATCATCATTGAATTAATTTTTGTAGTATATCCCAGTGAAGGAAGCTGTTTTCTAGTTCACTTCCTCTGTAAATTAAAGATGAAACTGATATGATATAAATTATTAGCTTGCAATATCATGATAGTATGATACACCATTCTCAGCTGGTTAAACTAATTTTATTTTCAGTATTAGCTGGACACAAATTTTCCATGTTACTTAGACGTTCTGTACGATAAATATAAAAATTGGGGAAATTTTTTTACGGTTTTTATATCATTCCTCTCCCGTTGTATAAGAACGTCAAGACATTCATTTAAAGACATGACCTAAATATCTTTTACCAGAGAATTCGACCTTAGAAATATATCATTAGTGATGCTTCTATTTTTCCGTCTAATCTGAGCTTGATTTGGAATAATATCGCTGCTTGTAAGAAACATTTCAAAAACTGCGTAGACCGTCTACGCCACAGTAAATTTCGAGTTTAATATTTAATCGTTTATTTTAATTTTCAATTCTTACTGTACTGACAGCTGCTGGACGTGTTAGCAGAATGAGAAAAAAATGTTTCATTTCACGCACCAAGCTACAGCAAAGGGTTTAGACATTTTCATTTGCTGGGCGTCCGGTGACAATCGTTTTCCTTAATGAAGTCCTTTATTTTGTGTGCGTATGCATGTGTGTGTGTGCCTGTGTGTGTAATAACGCGCATGCACACGGATGAATGCTTTCATACACATACATAATATTCTTATGCATGTATATGTGCGATTTAATACATGAGCATATGTATATATATGTATATGTATATAAATATGTGTGTGTATGATTGTGTGTGTGTGGGTGTGTGTGTGTTTATATATATATGTATATACAGACACACAAATTATATACTATATATAAATGTGTGTGTGTTTAAATTTATAGATATATCCTACTTTAATGTCTTTACCTGAATAATCTATATGTATTATGTATAATTCATGTGTATACGCACGTAACTAAGATATTTATAAATTTTGTGGAATCTGGTGGCGTATCATTTAAAGCGGCTTTCGATTTTGCGTATAATTTACGTTATATCATAATTCTTGTTTAAAAATAGGGAAAATTTCAGATTGTTAAAGACCATAAGCTCTTTGGAAATTGCGGCCAAGTTGAGAGAGAGAGAGAGAGAGAGAGGAGAGAGAGAGAGAGAGAGGCTTAAGTAGTACAATATGGCATTTTATTTCCGTCTCCTAATTACGGCAGGATGCCTTAGATACTAATTTTATAAAATTTTATACGTTTGGAGGAACACTGAAAAATTAATGGAACACGTATTATTTATTTGGGGGGCAGGCTTTTTGTGGGAAATGAAGTGGTCGAAAGGATAGACAAGAGGAAGAGATGAAGTTTTCCTTCTTTCTTTCTCTCTTTCTTTTTCTCTTTGGGAGAGATAGGGAAACGTTCCTATGAGCGCTGTGGTTGCATAGCTGGAATTTTTTTTTTTTTTTTTTTTTTAGGAGATAAAAAGTTTTGTGGCCGAAATATTTGGGTGCCGTAATTGGTTGCAAGTGCTGGGAGCAGATTAGAATATTTCTCTCTCTCTCTCTCTCTCTCTCTCTCTCTCTCTCTCTCTCTTCCCCATGCTTGCAGTCATTCTTTCGTCTCTACTTGTACTCAAATTCGTTTTCTATTTATTCCAAGATAATTCGTGTCTCTCTCAGGTCAAAGTGGTCACGAGTGATTTTCGATAAAAGCACAAGAAATGTGTTATGATATCAGCTATTCATTCTGTAGTACAGTTATGGTATTTCCATGTAAATACGCGTAATCTATGTTGAAATGAATTAACGCTCTTCGTCAAACGCATTTTAGGAAAATTCAGTTTTTTTAACTTGTATTGAAGCTGTATAGTTCAGCCGTTATTTAAATCCCCCTGTAAGAAATAATGTCTTAAGTAACAGCATCGTTCTTGGAGGTCGCTGCGCATTTCATAAGGTTCATTTTTATGGGTAAGAGACCTTGCGAGATTCCGGCCGGAAGCCGAGATTTTCGAAAAATTGCCTCGAGTCTTGAAGGGCCTAAAGCTGATGGTACACGCTTCGTCAAGCCTTTGTTTATCAATTTAGTGCTCACTCACAAAGCAATGCCTGCATTATTAGCCTCACCTGAAATTTCGGAGTATTGATCATTCTGACCAAATCATGATCATTTCTTTTATATTTATTTATGATAATGAACCAACACAGGCAAATTTTCATGACTGGATTTCTTTACCCAGATTTATAGATTGACATATTTCGACAACTGTTTTCTATGATTAAAAGGAAATGAGCTTTTTATCTTGTCTAATTAAATACATTTTTTGGTATTTTTTAGGGGTCATTCTCAGAATCACAGCGGCTGGCTTGGATTTTTAATGTTTAAAGTTGACCAATTTATTTCGTAAAGCTCGCTATTATAATAGAATTAATATCCGGATTTACGACCTTTATTGTGTGTGAAAGTTTTGCCTCAATTTATTACTCCCAGTTAAAAAAAAAAATCAGTATATTGCTCAGATTTCATCTTTCCATCTAACTCAGATGAAAAGATAAAATCTTGCAAAAGTGGAAGTGGCAGTCGCGTAAAAAACGGCAATATTAATAAAAGTCTGAAGGATGAAAAGCGGCAAAGCAACGACATCAGTATAAAAGTGAAAGAAACGTCAGTTTAGAGAGAAAAATCCAACAATATGGAAGAGATTTAATGGTGCGAACGAAAAAAAAAAACTTGCAGTTCAAATGTCAGCGATCTACAGAAAAAGTGAGGCAAATACAATTCAGTAATAAAAGTTAATAGTCGTCAACTATCACATTCTTTCAAGGTGTCTTTCGCTCCAGAATATCATCTCCCTACTTCAGTGGTTTCCAACCTGTGGGGCGCGGCCCCCTGGGGTGGATTTCGAAGGGCTGCCGGTGGGTGGGGGGGGGGGGGGGGAGCCAATGCTTGATGAAGTGGATAATCATATCTGAAAACTATTAATTATGATGGAATTCAGAATTTCAAAATACTGAGAAAATATTTCAGATATAAATATGAAATTTAGTTGTCTAGATATATAAACTATTTCAAATTATATATTAAATTAATATTATATATATATATATATATATATATATATATATATATATATATATTATATATATATATATATATATATAATATTGTGAGTTATTGACTTGCCGACTATGCCAGTAAATTAAGGAGGGGGGAGGGTGGGGCGCAGAGAATGTGCCATTCAATGAAGGGGGGCGACAATTAGAAAAGGTTGGAAACCACTGCCCTACTTGATATATTATCTACCAAGCATCATCACGAAACAGTTTCTCATCATTTGAGTATCCTTCATTTCACGCGTAATTCGGCAGACGCATTTTCCGTCCGAAAATAAAATGTGAAATAGAGAAACGAAAACCAGCTTCCAACTTGTGGGCAAAAGTTTCCTCTATTGACTTTGTATTCTGAAGTCTCACTGAGTTTCAGTCTCACTTTATCCTCCAATATAGATCACCAGTGATAACGACTTCGGCACCTTTGAAGGCAGCAGACCGTAGGAATAAAGTTTCTCTAAGCACTTTATCGGTGTCGCCATGCGTGATGGGGCCACAGAGAGAGAGAGAGAGAGAGAGAGAGAGAGAGAGAGAGAGAGAGAGAGAGAGAGAGAGAGAGAGGTTAATTCTTGTGGGAGAAATAGGAGAAAGGAGTCATCACAATTTTTGGGGAAACTTCATATCACTCTCATCTGTTTTCTTCCTGGATATTTAGAGGCTCGTACCATTGGTTTCCAGATGTCTTTGTTTAACCAGTTTTATCACAAGAGTTAAGATGTGATGTCTATACTGTAGAAATAACACAGATTACAGAGCGATTGAAGAAAACATAAATATAAAGCTGAGATCTTTTACCTTTTCATGATGGGGTTACCAAGGATAATGCATCTAGAAGGCTTTCCCCCCCTCCCCCCGTGGTATCTTCGTAGGGGGAATTACTGCCGTCAGTGCACCTCACACGGTGCACTGTAGACATTATTTAGGTTCTTTGCAGCTTTCCTTCGGCCCCAAGCTGCAACCCCTTTTATTCCTTTTCCCGTACCTCCCTTCATATTCTCTTTCTTCCAATTACTTTTCACTCTCTCCTAACAATTGTTTGAATATTATTTTCAGTTCTGAATAACCTCATAGGTCCCAGCGCTTGGCTTTTGGCTTGAATTCCATGTGCCATTCCAACTTTTGGGTATATTTGTCAAGTAAGTACATTTACTCGATGTAGATAAAAGCTATACAATGTTCGTGGTGACCTCGGAATCCACATTTACAGGAGGAGGAAAAAGGGCATCCTTGTTGCCCCTGCATCATTCTGATGGAGGGTACGTAATACCACTCTGCTAACATTGCAAATTAGGGTCACAATATTGCCTGCAGGCTTTCCGGAACTCGCATGCAAATTTCTGAATAATACCGATGCTGTTTTCCTCCAGGAAATCCTTCAAGGTATTATCTGGGAAGTAGATTGTGGTTGAGCTTAGCTGCGGAAGCTACCATTAGTATACTAATAGATAATCAATGCGGAAGAAGACAGAGTAAGTGGAGAGAAGGATTGAATCCTTGCAATAGTAATATTACTTCCGTTATATTATATTACAAGGATTTTATGACCACTAAGCACAAGGAGGCGAGCAAGGATTCTGATGTCTCTGTCTAAGTCTCCTTATTATTATTATTATTATTATTATTATTATTATTATTATTATTATTATTATTATTATTATTATTTTTTTTTTTTTTTTTTTTTTTTTTTTTTTTTTTTTTTTTTTTTTTTTTTTTTTTTTTTTTTTTTTTTGCTCTATCACAGTCCTCCAATTCGACTGGGTGGTATTTATAGTGTGGGGTTCCGGGTTGCATCCTGCCTCCTTAGGAGTCCATCACTTTTCTTACTATGTGTGCCGTTTCTAGGATCACACTCTTCTGCATGAGACCTGGAGCTACTTCAGCCTCTAGTTTTTCTAGATTCCTTTTCAGGGATCTTGGGATCGTGCCTAGTGCTCCTATGATTATGGGTACGATTTCCACTGGCATATCCCATATCCTTCTTATTTCTATTTTCAGATCTTGATACTTATCCATTTTTTCCCTCTCTTTCTCTTCAACTCTGGTGTCCCATGGTATTGCGACATCAATGAGTGATACTTTCTTCTTGACTTTGTCAATCAACGTCACGTCTGGTCTATTTGCACGTATCACCCTATCCGTTCTGATACCATAGTCCCAGAGGATCTTTGCCTGATCGTTTTTCATCACTCCCTCAGGTTGGTGCTCGTACCACTTATTACTGCAAGGTAGCTGATGTTTCTTGCACAGGCTCCAGTGGAGGGCTTTTGCCACTGAATCATGCCTCTTTTTGTACTGGTTCTGTGCAAGTGCCGGGCATTCACTTGCTATGTGGTTTATGGTTTCATTTTTCGTATTGCACTTCCTACATATGGGAGAGATGTTATTTCCGTCTATCGTACTTTGAACATATCTGGTTCTTAGGGCCTGATCTTGTGCCGCTGTTATCATTCCTTCAGTTTCCTTCTTTAGCTCTCCCCTCTGTAGCCATTGCCAATTGTCATCGCTGGCTAGTTCTTTAGTCTGTCTCATGTATTGTCCGTGCATTGGTTTGTTGTGCCAGTCCTCTGTTCTTTCTGTCTTTCTCCTGTCTCTGATATTTCTGGTCTTCGTCTACTTTTATTAGTCCTTCGTTCCCCATGGCACCCTCTTTAGCCACTCGTCTTCACTGGTTTTCAGATATTGCCCCAGTGCTCTGTTTTCAATGTTGACGCAGTCCTCTATACTTAGTAGTCCTCTCCCTCCTTCCTTTCGTGTTATGTATAGTCTGTCCGTATTTGCTCTTGGGTGTAGTGCTTTGTGTATTGTCATTTGTTTCCTGGTTTTCTGATCTATGCTGCGGAGTTCTGCCTTCGTCCATTCCACTATTCCTGCGCTGTATCTGATTACTGGCACTGCCCATGTGTTTATGGCTTTTATCATATTTCCGGCGTTGAGTTTTGACTTGAGTATCGCCTTGAGTCTCTGCATATATTCTTTCCTGATCGTGTCCTTCATCTCTTGGTGTTTTATATCTCCTCCTTCCATTACTCCCAGGTATTTGTATCCTGTCTCATCTATGTGTTTGATGTGCTCCCATCTGGTAGCTTTATCCCTTCAGTTCTCGTTACTTTGCCTTTTTGTATGTTGACTAAGGCGCATTTTTCTATTCCAAACTCCATTCTGATGTCCCCAGATACAATCCTTACAGTCTGGATTAGGGTATCTATTTCCTTGATGCTCTTACCATACAGCTTGATGTCGTCCATGAACATCAGATGGTTGATTTTGTTGCCTCTTTTCTTGAGTTGGTACCCGGCATCCATCTTCTGTAGTACTTTTGTCATGGGAATCATGGCTACTACGAAGAGTAGTGGGGACAGTGAGTCGCCCTGGAAGATCCCTCTCCTGATATTAACCTCTGCTAGTCTTATTCCAGAGCTTGTAAGTATGTATTCGTTGCGCATTGTATTTTTGAGGAACGCTGATGGTATTTTCCTCTGCCCCATATATTTTCAGGCATTCTATTAGCCATGTGTGTGGTATCATGTCGAAGGCTTTCTTATAGTCTATCCATGCCATGCTTATTATTATTATTATTATTATTATTATTGTTGTTATTATTATTATTATTATTATTATTATTATTATTATTATTATTATTATTATTATTATTGGAGAAACAACTCCATAGGTATGTAAATTTGCATACATTTAAAGATAAACGATAAAGTAAACATAAATTGACGATGTAAAGTGAATATATGAATTGTCGTTGTAAAGGAAATAGATAAATTGTCGATGTAAAGTAAATATATAAATTGTCGATGTAATGTAAATTTATAAATTGTCGATGTAAAGTAAATATGTGAATTGCCAATGTAAATCAAATACATAAATTGTCGATGTAAATTAAATATATAAATTGTCGATGTAAAGTAAATATATGAATTGTCGTCGTAAATTAAATATATAAATTGTCGATGTAAATATAAGAATAGTCGTTGTAGATTAAATATATTAATCGTCGATGTAAATTAAATATATAAATTGTCGATGTAAATTAAATATATAAATTGTCGATGTAAAGTAAATATATGAATTGTCGATGTAAATTAAATATATAAATTGTCGTTGTAAATATATAAAGTAAGTATAAACTAAATTGTTGATTATAGTAAATATATAAAATGACGATGTAAAGTAAATATGTAAATTGTCGATGTAAAGTAAATATATAAAAGCATGAATAAAGTTCGCGGTCATGGAAGTAATGTGGTTATAGTGGTTATGAAAGAAGAGCAAGATGGTGTGACCCAATCGCATTCCTTCTGCTCTACTGAACTTTTCTCTCCTTCAAGCCATGTTAAGAAAAGTGCATTTACTGCAAGAACCAGTTTTCTTAAAGATTTCACGACGGGAAATTTACTACAGTGTATATTTAAGCGAAATCCAAAATGAGCCGAAAATTGTCAAAATTAGGGTCTGGGGTCTTTCGGTCTTAAGCCTATTAGTCCTTGCTGTCTGGACAGAGGCTTCTCCTGGCTAGCGCTTCTAATCCTCAAAAGACTGCTCTCTCCTCTCTCTCTCTCTCTCTCTCTCTCTCTCTCTCTCTCTCTCTCTCTCTCTCTCCATGAGAAATTTCCAATACAGAATTATCAATCTCCGTTTAATAATATCAATTTTGACGCAATCGTTCACCCTTGAAGTTGTGACACCAGTTTAACCTGCCGTGAAGAGTATATGTAAAATACGAAACGCTTTCCGCTCGAGTTCGTATCCTCGACGAGAATTATCAAAAGCATGAGAGGAGCAGAAGCAGTCAGATATATACCGAAAATAAAAGAGAAAATTAGTTGGGGAATTTGGACATTGAGGTATCGTGTAAACTAGCTTTGTTTAAAAGGAAGTGTTATTGTCGAAGTTCTGTGTATAATTCATACATTCATTCATGCACAGACGCAGACGCATGCACACAATTTATATATGTATATATATAAACTTGTTGAGGTGTTTTTGAGAAGTTGAAAGTATTGTGAACTAGAGTGAAGATTGCGAAGGTAAACAAAGTGAGAAGTTGGAACAATAACTGTAAACATGTCTTGTAAGGGGATGAAAGTGGTTGGTTTATATGTATAATAGGCAGTAAATAAAATTGATTATGATGAGAGAAAAGGTGACACAACAGGTGAAGCATGACTGGTAACAGGTCTGTTCAGAAGTTTGTAAGAGAAGAAGGGTCTATTTGGAATCCAGAATTAGAATGTGTGTTGAGGATTGTAAATCCATCAGTCTCTTATGTTGAGGATGGAAATGAAAGGAAAAGTATATCTTAGTTTTACCAGACCACTGAGCTGATTTAACAGGTCTCCTAGGGCTTGCCCAATGAATTAGATATTTTTACGTGGCTAGGAACCAATTGGATACTTAGTAACGGGACCTACAGCTTATTGTGGGACCACATCGAGAAATGAATTTCTATCACCAGAAATAAATTTCTCTAATTTCACGTTGGCTGAGCCGGGAATCGAACCCAGACCCTGAGATTTAGTAGTCGAGCTCGTAACCGACTCGTCCAACGAGGAACTGGAAATGAAAGGAAGTAAGACTTAAATTTTTCCAACTTTACAACCTTTCCAAATCCATATGAAACAATCACCTCCACAATTTCAGGAAATGAAAGGAAATAAGACTGAAATCGTGAAAGTGATTGTTTAATGTGGATTTGGAAAGATTGAAAAATTGGAAAAGATAAAGAAACAAAAAGAGAGTTGCTAAAAGGTTACTGTATGGGTAAAAGATGATCAGTGTTCTGAGATGGTTTGGCATGTTGAGAAAACGGAGGACAAGTTCATGAAAAGTTTGATGAAAAGTTACCGTAATTCAGAACTGTTGAGAGCAAAAATGGGGGGAGAAGTTATGGGTAGACAGTGTAGTGTACAGTAGGTATTAGAGCGGAAGGGCCTGATTAACCAGGAAGCGAGAATGTGTGCTAGATTGTGGTGGATGGAGCATCTTGTATGCAAGGTTTAATGTGCTGACAAAGCTCTTTTTGTCAAGGCAAATGGAAGGGATGATGTAGTGAAAGTTCGGCACATTGGGTTCACCTTTGTTTCGGTAGTCTAGGGATGAATTTAGCTGTGATTATAATCTTGTTCTCCTGTGGATCCAATCCTTATTATGGCAAATGGTCTATTGTTAAATTATATATATATATATATATATATATATATATATGATATTATATATATAATGTTTATATATTATATATGTATGTATATATTTGTGTATTTATATATATTATATATAGTTGTGCGTGTATTTATGTATGTATGCATGTGTGTGTATATGTGAGTATGAATATGCATATACTTTATTGCAGAGAGACTTATCTGACTTCTGAGAGGGCAAGAGAGAGAGAGAGATGGCGAGGGTTTCCCTATTATAATTTTCTATTTATAGCATTACCATATTAATTCTGATTGGCCACTCTCATTACAATAATACAGTTTACTAATATTTCAGTGTATTTGAAATCAAATTAAGGGAAGACTATCAAAATATCTCTGCTCCCATCGCACGATATAGAATGGTGTCCAGTTGACCCCTCATTTTCGTGGCTTTAACTCAATACCTTTGGGAATTATTAAAGCAATGTTATTTTTTACACATCTCCAGGACTCCTCTTCAATTTCT